>NC_066619.1:285520333-285833904 GCF_025201925.1 Gopherus flavomarginatus | reverse complement strand
GGAGCCTCTCTCTTCGCAATGAATAGAGCCCTGGCAGGGAAATGTCTGTTCAGCTGCTGGGACGGTAACTCCTGTGCGGGGGAAGGAGATATGAGAGAGCTGTGAATGCCTCTGGGGCGCATGGTGACCTCTCCCCCAATATATTACTAGGTATTAAGGTCTCATGGTATGTTTCTGGGTAGCCTGGCTGTAGAAGTGCTGGGGTGAGGGTGTGATGAGAGAGGGTTAAATGGAAAAGATTAGGAATTCTGGATCATTTAGATACCTGAGATACAGGGAACGCTGGATTTGAAGCCAGTGGGATTGGTGGTAGACATGGCTCAAAGCAGAGTCTGTGTAGAAGAGGTGAGACTCCTGCGTAGGTAGGAGTTATGGCATTTAGACGGCGCTATCAGCACTCAAATTCTGCGACCTTACCGGTGAGTCTGGGGCGTGAACCCTTAGCTTCTGCAGAATCCAAGCTTTTAGTCTTTTGTTTTGTTTTAAATAGCCCAACTTTTCCAGGGCGCTCAGCTCCAGTGGAATTGGTGGGTGCTCAGTGGCTCTGAAAATGGTGCCATGTGTTTCTAGCCCTTCTTGATAGAAAGAGAAATTTCCCAGCATGACCTGATGTGGGGCCAGCTGTCTGAATCTGTTGATGGACAACTCTGGGGCACCTGGTGCTGCTCAGGGCTCTGCTAAGGAGCAGCAGAGAAGTGGAGAAGACCCTAGTGATTTTCACTGCAGTCTTTGGGGGAACTTAATGTGTGGCTATGAAACTGACAAGAATCATGTCAATTTCATGCTTCCCACAGCTCTGAGCTGCTGCAGAGGCTGGTAGTGGAGGTGTGTGGGAGGAGGGAGGAGCTGCCCAAAATATGGAGCCTGGGGGAAGGTAGAGTAGCAGACACCCTACCATGCAGCAGCCTCAGGAGGGGTAAGAGAGCAATTCTCCCTTCTGGCAGCTGGGAGGGTGTGTGTGTGTGTAATGAGAAACAGAGCCCTTGAACAGTATGCAGGGACTGCACCCTGACGGGAGTCTTAGCACCCACTGCCATCCCAGCAGCTGGAGATCAAAGGGGAACTTCTCACCAGGAGCCTCCCATGTGTATTGTTTCTGGCTTGTCCCTATCTGAAACCTTCCAAACCCTAGGCTGAACCTCAGCGTCCTCCTTCCCATGTGCTCAGTGCCACAAAGGGGTGTCTGTCGGAGCTGCCCATAGAACTCAGGAGTGCTGGCTCCAGCCTCATGCTTCAGCCAGGCCGGAGGGAAGCTTGAGGAAGAGGGTTGGTGGACAGGGCTGGCTTTAGGTCTATTCCACCTATTCCCCTGAATCGGGCCTCGCGCCTAAGAGGGCCCCGCGCCCAGTGAGAATCCCTTCCCTGGCTAGAGGCGCCTTTTTATTTTTTACTCACCTAGCGGCACTTTGGGTCTTCAGAGGCACTTCAGCGGTGGGTCCTTCACTCTCTCCAGGTATTCAACGGCACTTCAGCGGCGGGTCCTTCGCTTACTCTGGGTCTTCGGCGACACTTGGGCAGCGGGTTCTTCAGCACCAGTGAAGACCTGGAGCGAGTGACGGACCCACCGCTGAAGTGCCGCCAAAGACTCCGAGCACGGCCCAAGGTATAGAAGCTCCACGTGTTTTTTTACATGTGTGGTTTTTTTTAAGTCATCCCTGCCAGGGCCCCACACTTCCTAAAGCCGGCCCTGTTGGTGGAATCTGGGTAGCATGTGGGTGGATTAATCCTCCCCCAGAGGTTTGAGGGTATAAAGGCTAAGTACTGTCCATGAAAAAGAGATGCTTCAGTTGTTCAGCAACACCTTGTTGTATGGTCTAGCATTGTCATAAACAGATAGCTAAGGGTTAATGTCTCTTTCACCTGAAGCACCTGACCAGAGGACCAATCAGGAAACCGGATTTTTTCAACTTTGGGTGGAGGGAAGTGTGTGTCTGAGTCTTTTGTCAGTTTTCCTGCTTTCTCTGAGCTTTGGAGAAGTACTTTCTACTTTCTAGTCTTCTGTTTCTAAGTGTAAGGACAAAGAGATCAGATAGTAAGTTCTATGGTTTCTTTTCTTTGGTATTTGCATGAATATAAGTGCTGGAGTGCTTTGATTTGTATTCTTTGTGAATAAGGCTGTTTATTCAATATTCTTTTAAGCAATTGACCCTGTGTTGTATCATCTTAATACAGAGAGCCCATTTATATGTATTTTTCTTTCTTTTTTATATAAAGCTTTCTTTTAAGACCTGTTGGAGTTTTCTTTACTTCAGGGAAATTAAGTCTGTACTCACCAGGGAATTGGTGGGAGGAAGAAATCGGGGAGATCTGTGTGTTGGATTGCTAGCCTGATTTTGCATTCCCTCTGGGGGAATAGGAAAGTACTTTTTGTTTCCAGGATTGGGAACAGAGAGGGGGGAGTCTCTCTGTGTAGTTTCACAGAGCTTGTGTCTGTGTATCTCTCCAGGAGCACCTGGAGGGGGGAAGGGAAAAAGGATTATTTCCCTTTGTTGTGAGACTCAAGGGATTTGGGTCTTGGGGTCCCCAGGGAAGGTTTTTCAGGGGGACCAGAGTGCCCCAAAACACTCTAATTTTTTGGGTGGTGGCAGCAGGTACCAGGTCCAAGCTGGTAACTAAGCTTGGAGGTTTTCATACTAACCCCCATATTTTGGACGCTAAGGTCCAAATCTGGGACTAAGGTTATCATAAGCATACATCACAATCTGGAGGTGGGGCTGGGATCGGGCCAAGAGGAGCAGGCAGGGAGTGGTGAGGGCGGGGACAGAGCCTCACGTTCTGCCTGCCCCCCATCCCTTCCCGTCCCCCCCACCTGTCCCAGCCCCCCCTTCCCCTGTCTCCTTCCCTCGCTGCCCACCTGTCCCAGTGTCCTGCCCCCCACCTTCCCCCAGTCCCCCTGGCCTTTTTCTGCCCCTCGTCTGTCCCCTTCCCCCTGCCCCCCCATCTGTCCCAATGTCCCACCCCCACCTTCTCCCAGCCCCTTCCTACCCCCACCCTGCCACCTGTCACAGTACCCTGGCCCCTTCCTGCCCTGTCCCCACACCTGTGCCAGTCCCCCCCAGCCTCTTCCTGCCTCCTTTAGTCCACTCCAGCTACCCCCGTCCCCTCATGTCATGCTCCCTTCCCGTTCCCTGCAGCCCCTGTCAATTCCCACTACCCCAGCCCTCTTTCTACCCTCACCTACCCTGCCCCAGTCCCCCTGCTCCTGCCCTGCTTGCCCCAGTCTCTCAAAGGTTCAAAACCCCTAAGGCTGGCTTTCACCGATTGTAAAGCCAGAAGGGACCCTTGTGACCAGAACTGATATAGGAAGCAGGGGTGGGAGCAGAAAGAACTGATATGAGGGGGAACAGCTCTGATTTTAGGGAGTGGGGGAAGGAAGTGACGTACGTTGGGGAGGGGAAGGCAGGCAGGCAGCAGATCTGATGAGGGCTTGGGCACACCGAAGGTTTGAGCGGGGATAATTGTTGGTCTTGGAGATGGGCAGATGTTGTGGGGAAGAGGGCACATAATGAATTCATTAGAATGTTGGGGTTGGGGGATACCTGGAGTCCCCCTACTCCATACATTTGGCAGAGTTCACAACACAGCCCACGGCTGTGTGGAAGCAGGGGCTGAACACCCAGGGAGAGGCAGACGGGCACAGCTGTGCCCAGTTGGAGGTAAAGCACCTGCCCGCACAGGGAGAGGACACACCTCAGCAGGGACAACTCAGTCTTTTCCGGACATGCTCGGAGCCCAGTCACAGTGTCCGTGGTCGTGAGCTCAGTCTGAATTCAGCACAGGGGATGGGGACCGGAAGGGGGTGGGGAGTGGGCCCAAGGATGTGGTTAGGCCAAGGGGGCAGTGAGTGGGGTGGGATCCAGCCCCTAGGCATTGGGGCCCCCAGCAGCACATGGGGGTCCCAGGGAAGCACATGGGGGGTGTCATAAACAGATAGTTAAGGGTTAATGTCTCTTTTACCTGTAAAGGGTTAACAAGCTCAGTGAACCTGGCTGACATCTGACCAAAGGACCAATCGGGGGACAAGATACTTTCAAATCTTGGTAGAGGGAAGTCTTTGTTTGTGCTTTTTGGGTTGTTCTCTCTTGGGATTAAGAGGAGCCAGTTGTGCAACCAGTTTTCTCCAATCATTCTGTAATGGTCTCTCATGTTCAAAATAGTAAGTAATAGCTAGAAGGTGGAATAGTCTTTTTGTTTATTTGCAAATGTGTATTTTGCTGGAAGGATATTTTACCTCTGTTTGCTGTAGCTTATACTTAGGCTAGGGGGGAGGTAGTCTCTCTGGTCTATGTAAAGCTGAGACCCTGTGTCAAGGTGTTATTCCCACTTTGAACTTTAGCGTCCAGAAAGTGGGACCTGCATGTACCCTTCTAAGCTTAATTCCTAGCTTAGATCTGATAATGCTGCCACCAACCAAAATATAGTGTTTGGTACACATTCTGTCTCCTGAGGAACCCAAGACCCAAATCTCTTTGGTCTTACAACAAAAAGGAATAAACCATTTCCATTGCTTTCCCCTCCCTGTTTTTCCCCTCCCTGGGATACCCTGAGAGATAGTGTGATTCAAACTTCTTGAATCTTAACACAGAGAGGAATTCACCTTCCCCCCTCCTCCTTTCCCCCACCAATCCCTGGTGAGTTCAGACCCAGTGCCCTTGGGTCTTACACAAGGAAAAAAAATCAATCAGGTTCTTAAAAAGAAAAGCTTTTAATTAAAGAAGGAAAAAGTAAAAATTATCTCTGTAAAACCAAGATGGAAAATGTTTGCAGGGTCTCAGCTTTACATAGACCAGAGGGACTCCCTCTCCCCTAGCCTAAGTATAAGTTACAGCAAACAGAAGTAAAATATCCTTCCAGCAAAATACATGTTTGCAAATAAAGAAAACAAACATAAAGACTACTCCACCTTCTATCTAGTTAGTACTTACTATTATGAACATGAGAAACTGTTTCAGGAAGATTGGAGAAAACTAGTTACACAACTGGCTCCTCTTAATCCCAAGAGAGAACAAAGAACAACCCAAAAAGCACAAACAAAGACATCCCTCCACCAAGATTTGAAAGTATCTTGTCCCCTGATTGGTCAGGTGTCAGCCAGGTTCACTGAGCTTGTTAACCCTTTACGGGTAAAAGAGACATTAACCCTTAACTATCTGTTTATGACACCCTGTAAACATTTTCCATCTTGGTTTTAGAGAGAGAATTTTTACTTTTTCTTTCGTTAATTAAAAGCTTTTCTTTTAAGAACCTGATTGATTTTTTTCCCTCGTGTAAGACCCAAGGGATTGGGTCTGAACTCACCAGGGGTAGGTGGGGGGAAAAGAGGAGGGGGGACGTTAATTCCTCTCTGTTTTAGGATCCAAGGAGTTTGGAACAGTTTATATCTCAGGGTAACCCAGGGAGGGGAAAATCTGGGAGGGGGAAGGAGAGGGAATGGTTTATTCCTTTTCGTTATAAGACCCAAGGGATTTGGGTCTTGGGTTCCCCAGGGAAGGTTTTTGGGGGACAGAAAGTGTACCAAACACTATATTTGGGTTGGTGGCAGCGTTATCAGATCTAAGCTAGGAATTAAGTTTAGAGGGGTACATGCAGGTCCCCACTTTCTGGACACTAAAGTTGAAAGTGGGAATAAGACCTTGACAGGGGGGAGTCTTGGGTTCCAGTAACAGGCTCACACAGTCCCACCCCTCAGGCTCGTCATTGGTCCATCCCTAACCCATTGCCCCCCCCCCAGGTGACCTCCCCCTAGGCTCAAAGGTTCAACCATCCTAGGACTGGCTTTCATCAATTGTAAAGCCAGAAGAGACCCCTGGGATCAGAACTGATGTTGAAAGGGTGGGTGGGGGCATAACGAGTGTTGGGTGGGGCAGCGCTGATTTTAGGGACTGGGAGAAAGCAGTGAGGTGTGTTGGGGCGTGGGAGGCAGAGGATCGGATGCAGGTTTGGGGGCCCATCGGATGTTTTGGCCGCGATCACTGTTGGTGTTTTGGGAGTGGGCAGAGGTTGTGGGGGAGGGGGGCACATAATTCATTAGAATGTCGGGGTTTGGGGAAAAGCTGGAATCACTTTACTCAGTACCTGATTTACCATGGCAGGGGCCCACGGTCCAAGGGTCTTCCCCCACCTCTTTCCCCAGTGTGCTGAGTTCCCTCCCCCGACCCCTGCTGCCGATCAGCTGCTTGCCGGGAGGAGGGGGGGGGGAGAAGAGTGGAGCCTCAGCACCTCACCGCTCCAGGGAGAAGAAGGGGCGGGGTCTTGGGGAAGGGGCTGGAATCGGGGCATACCCCCTCTAGCCCCTTTTGTGAGCACCTCCATGACCCCAGACCACACCCCCAGCCCTACGCCCACCCTGACCCCTGCACTCCCTCACACCTCCCCAGCTCCCCCACCCCATGCCCTGACTCCTGAACCCACCCACATCCCCGCCCCCATCCTGAGCATCAAATGGGATCTCCTGCACCACCACCCCCCCATTCCCACTTGCACCCCTTGCACAAAACAGGAGCTGCCCCGGGTAAGCGCTCCACACCCCAGCCTCCTGCCCCAGTCTTGAGCCCCCTCCCTCACCCTAGCTCCTGGCCAGACCCCGCACCCGAACGTTTTTTTACAATATTTGGAAAGATCATTAAGTGGTCCGTCAAGACTCTCTGCGAGTTTCAAGTGGTCTGTGGAAAAATAAGTTAGACTACAAGAACAATCAAGGTACCTCACTTTATTTTCATTTACCTGCTATTACTTAGAGGAGGAGGAGAAAGAAAAGAAGAATGAAAAACGAGAGCAGGGGGAGATAAAAGAGAATGTTCTTTTTCTTGGCTGGGTCTCAAGGAGGGGCCCCAAATATGAAGCTGGGCACAGGGGGCCCCACTCACTCTAAACCTACCACTGGATGTCACATCACCTGGGCTGGGGATACTGTGTCAGCTGATCCCCACAGTCTCCAACGGAAGTACAGGAGCTGCAGTCAAGGTAAGAAGAGGTCCAGGAGTGAGGAAGTGTTGGGTCCATACCTGGAGATGAGCTCAGAGCAGACCCTGCCAACTGTCCTGCACGGGCTCAAGGGCATGAGAATACCTTGGGGCAGACTGGTAGAAGCAGAGCAGTCCGAACCCCTGTCAAAGCAGTACTTAGATCCCCAACCAGTTATCCTGTAAACTCCTCAGGCACCATAACACCCTAGCGGAGAGTCACACCATCCTCCCTGGGTGTGCCGATCGCTCTGGGCCCCTTGGTGAGCCTGCCTTTGTGACAGCTGGTCCCTTACAGCAAGAATCACAGCAATATTCAGGTCACTCCCAGTCCCGATAGACCGGTCAGTTGCACCTTAGATCTCACACCAAAGATGCTTGTGGCCAGTCCTATGATAAACTATCTACAGACTTATTAAAAGGGAAACAAGAGAGTAGTTTACAAGGTTAAAGCAGGTCAACATAGATACACTAATGAGTTCAATCTTAAATTAGAAAGATAATGCAAAGCTTCTATGATAAGCAAGCTTTGTATGTCCTTTAGGCCTAACTCAGGCTACACATGGGGGTTCTCTTATGCATAGAAACCTTGCCACTCTAGAGTCCAGGCATCATAGAGATCCAGTTCTTTGTTGTTAAGGGTTTTTATTCCCTTCCTCCCATGTGCTCTGGGCTGTGCACTCAGCGGACCAGAGGAATCCACTTGCACGACTCGTCTTCATGGAGGGAGGGCAGACCAGCCAATGTCTTTTGTCCTCTTTAATGTCCCACAGTGGTCTGTCAGGTGTCAATGCGCCTTCCCTGCTGTCTCTCTCCAGTCTGATGATTTACGCGGTCACAGAGGCTCACAATACAACTGCTCAAATAGCACCTTACAATACGGGATGCAGATGTTATGTCAGATTAGTGCAGGCAGCAACTCACAAGTATTTAGTAAAGGCTAAGCACTAAACACATTCTTATCACCCCCAGACCTGTGTTAACAATACTCACGTACAGCTGAGCCAGACTGATTGCAGCCATGTATTTGTCAGTGTTCCGCTGAGACATGGGGACCTTGGCGTGACCTGGTCTGCTAGCGTCACAGACCCCATCCAGAAGTACTGAGAAAGGAGACATAGCTGCAGGGGATAGGACCAGTGCCTGGAATGGGCCATAGCTCAGGGGAAGCTGTCTCTGAGAGTTAGGGACCAGAGGAAAGGACAGCAGCCAGGTTCAAGGGAAGCGGTTGGTGCCCCAGGAATGAGAGGTCCTGAAGAGCATGGCAGAGGAGGACGACCCTAAACACAGCAGTGGAGAAACAGGTCTGGTGGTAGCCAAATTCTGAACTCCATTTGGTGGCCATGGCTGGGACTGGAGGGAAGATCTAACGAGGCAGAAAACTGGTTGGGATTTCCTACCTTTGGCTTTGAACATTGGTGCAGGACATCGCAATAGACTGGAAGGATGCCACTTTCGCTCGGGGAAGGGGCTGGATGTTAGGGGAATCTAGCAGGAAGGCCAGTCCCAGTGGCTGCATAAAGAAGGTTAAACTGGACTATACTGTTCAGCTGCTAGGTCCTGACGTGTGTAACACACCTTGTAAGCTCACAACAGCCACTCCTGGCAGTACCTTACATGATCGTACAGTGAACACGTCTCTCGTGTATCTCTCTGGGAAGGAAACACAGGAGCCAGTCCGTATCTGGTACAAGTGCCTGATCAGCAACCTACCGAGTACCAGCTGTACATCCCAGGCAGGAGTCAGTCTGGAAAGCCACAAGAGGGCGCTCTGGGACGGGGCAATATAGCACAGGCAGGGTACGTGCGCTGGGCCGCACGCACAGCAGTGTTCCTGTAGGGCCCTGACTCGCCATTTCTTTTGGAAGAAAAAGCATTTTTTTCCTGTTAGGGTGTGGAGTGGGAACGGAGACACCGCTCCTACAGATCCCGCAGCCGGGTGAAAGAAAACTGGGTTGAGCCTCCCGACCCTGACCAGTGTCTCTTTCCCTGCCTCCTTTATCCCTCCTAACGCTTGTTTTCCACATCAGGTCCTGCCATTGCAGCGAGAACACCCATGAGTCAGTCGCACAGTGACCAAGGGGACGCTGACGGCACATACAGCAGCTTTGCACTTTGCTCTACTGTAAATACCACGTCTCCGGTTACCCTCTGGGAAACCCAGCGACCCCAGCGCGGAGCTGTACCCCGTCTGGCAAACAGCTGAAGGAAGCAGGCGGCCGTCTCTAAGTCTGAGGTACCCAAGGAGGCCTGCAGACAAATTAGCTGTGACTGGCTCTCCAGACACCTCTTCCCGGGGCAGCCTGTGGTCATGTTAGCTGGAGGGAGGAGCAACGTCCTTTGGAAGAAGAGTCAAATGAGAAAAGGGAATCCGCGTGTGCAGGAGGATGTCGCTGCTGGCTGATAAGAGGCATCGGCAGGAAGCAGACTAGCACGTGACGTGGCCGGTTGCCTGCTCAGAACTGGGCTGAGAACCTCCACCCTCCCCAGCTCATACTATGTGTGATATGGAAACGACTGGCCATCACCGATCCTCTCGACTGACTTCAAGCTGCTGCTGCTGGCCTGGGGTGGTGGAGAGCTCTGGAGCCCATCACTAATCCCTGGCACCAGCCAGGGCCGTCTTGCTTCTTTATCGCAGCAGGTGAATGCTGACGGCCCTGGAAACAAGGGGCTGGTAGATCTGACTTATACTCCCCTGCCCTCTCTGGTTCGTTGGTGTAGGGGTGAAGTGGAGGAAGGAAGAACGTGAACCCAAAGTCATGGGCTATGATTTATGAGTGCCAATAGCCCCGGGGGAACGAACCAGCAAGTCTGCATGGCACGGAAGACTACCAAGAGGCATGTTACAGCAGCCACATGTGTTTTAGATATTCAGGTAGGACAGGGCTGGCTCCTTTCCCCTAGCTCTAGGTTTTCAGATTTGCAATCCTGCACCCATAAGACAGCAATGCAGGTGGCCTTCGTCTGCCTCAGCCAGCTAGAGGACTCCTGCTTGGTTTTTCCCTCAATAGTCGCAACACAGCTCTCTGGGACCCCCCACATGGCCCACACCACTGCAGCAGCTAGCCCCTGAACATCCACCAATTGATCCTCAACACAAGAGAGCTCAGTCCCATTACGGGCACTCACATGAAATTAGCGAGGATCACCTTCAAACTCAGGCCTAACACCGCCACAGGACCTCTGGGGAAATAGAGTCCAGGCCATCCCACTGCCAGTCCCCTGTTCTAACCACTAAAACCAAACAGCCTCTTTAAAATCACCTCCATGTAGACCTCACACATATCCCCACACACCCCCCCAAGCAAACACTTGCTATCAGTCTGCCATGGAACGCTTTGAATAATCATTTAAAAAACTGTTTGGAGAAAGAATTCAAGCTGGGAATACTGAATTTAAAAATTAATCAAAGATAAAATTTAGCATCAGAACCAGCAGTGAAACGTGCTTCTAGTTACGGGGAATTTGGGTCAGTCAAGTTCTGTACAAAAGCTACATTCTCATTCTAGGGCAGAAAATAATCCACTTTGAAAGAGGAAATACATTTTAAAACTTTTCCACTTTGCTTACCTACCTCAGTGCATATTTTCATCGGGTTTCGGCTCCTTCCTTGAGCCTCCTAACTGGAGAAAGCTGCAGGCTTTATAGCTTTTCCACTAATGCCACGCAAAGGCAGCTCTCCCCCGCCCAGTCGATTTATTTACCGTGTTAATCTTAGGGAGATGAGTGGGCGATTTTCATCATTAGCTTGTAATTTCAATCACAAACAAGGAGCTGGGGGTTCTGCCCTGCCTCATGCTTCAGGCACAAGACTGAGGATGAAGATCCTGCAGCCACAGTATAATTATCTATTTACGGCCGCACATCACCACAGTGTCCAGCCACCTGCATCCCTCCTTTGCAATACAAGCGGAGTTACCCATGCCAGGGCACGCTTCACTTCAGAATACTTGCTCTTACACTAGTGCAGCGTTGATGCTAAGATCCCTAGGCTCCCCACCCCCTAGGAAAAAATCTGAAGGTAACCAGCTCACAAGCTGGTCAATTCCTTCTCCACACCCATCATACCTAGCTTGCTAGTGTAATGATCCCCTTGCTTCCCACACAAATCATAAGCAGAGTTTGAACCTAGGACCTTCAATAGCACAGCACAGCCCAGCCCTCTACCATGTGAGCCGGGGGGGCAACTCCATTAGCTGGCAGCAGGAGGAAGCTTTCTCTTCCAGCCGACCAGCCACTAGAGGTGAACATGCTGCAAATCTGGCCAGCATGTTATGTCTGTATGAGCTTTAGGACCCACAAACACCCCCTTTGACAAGTTACGGTGCATGCACAGTGCTTTGCAGGGAACTGTAGGCTGAAGGGATGGGATGCAGCATGAATGCAAACCGTTGTCTCATCAAAGGCCAGTGCCCCCTATATTAACGGTGCTTAGGTAAGTCCCCTAATCAGTCTTCCCCAGAATTCTTATGGCATTGGAAAAAAAATTGCCTAAATTGCCCTTGTTAGGCAAAACATGTGTTAAGCATAGAATACACCACATTGATAGGTATTATGTGCACGATATTAATAGACTATACATTCTTATACAAGTGCTGGGAAGTTATGTTAACTGAATGTATTAGGCTCTTCCTACAATTCTGTTCACCACGTCACGTGTCCCACAACACTTCACAAAGCTGAAGTCGGCTTTGGCATTAGAAAATGGGACACTCGTCAAAGGCAAAAATACATTAATGTTCTGCCCTGGCACAAGCCGGGGAGATGCCTTCACGGACCAGTACCTGGAATGTTAGTACCCAACACAAAACTAAGGAAGGTCCAGAACAACAAGTGAAGGATCTGGGACAGCCGGGTGGGTTGGGTTTTAGTGATGTAGAGAGAGATCTGTACCTTGTAAAATCATCTTATAAATACTGCTCGCTGAAATGCACATCTTTGAAGCACACCTTCTGTGGAAGGCGAACACACTGAGAATTTCCTTCCCATGCCTCCTTTCCATATCGCACTGTTGTGTCTTTCGACAATACACTTGGCTCGGTTTGGTTATCTGGTCTCGAGTATTTTTAAGAATGAACTGCAAGTGCAGTCAAACTGGCCGCACCTTGTGGCGTTAATACCCTGATGAGCCCGGGTCAGGAGTGTCATAACTCTCCTACTCAGAATCTGAACCTTAGAGTTCAGAACATGAGAAGCTAGCATGAAACCTCCAAACTTAATTACCAGCTTGGATCTGATATCGCTGCCACCAGCCAGAAAAATTTCAGTGTCTGGCTCACTTTGGTCTCCCCAAAACCTTCCCTGGGGAACCCCCAAGACTCAGATGCCCTGAGTCTCACCACAAAGGGAAATAACCCACTTCCCTTCTCCCTCTTCCCCTCCAGGTGTTCCCTCCCTGGGTTCCTGGAGAGATATACAGATTCAAGCTCCGTAATTAAGTTTGGAGGTTTCATGCTAGCTTCCCATGTTCTGAACTCTAAGGTTCAGATATGAGTAGGATAGTTATGACATGGTGGCAAAGGTGGGATTTTTGGGTTTTCCATCTTGTATGTACCGTGTTATGTCCTCAGGAACACCCTCCAAGAACTGTTCCATTTGTATGAGGAGGTGTAGTTTGTCCAAGGATTTAACGTTGTTTCCTGATATTCAGGCCTCATAATTTTTCCCAACGTAGTAGGCGTGTCTGGGAAATGACACATCTGGTTTCCACTGTTGGGTTCTGAAACGCTGACGGGCATGATCCGGGGTTATCCCCATTCTGTATCTGGCCTTGGTTTGAAAAAGTTTATAGTCGTTCATTTTCTCCTTAGGCATTTCAGCCGCCACCTCTGCTAAAGGTCCACTGAGCTGTGGTCTCAATTCTACCATGTACTGGTCTTCAGGGATGCTGTACCCAAGACAGGCTCTTTAAAAATTTTCTAAGAAGGCCTCAGTGTCATCACCTGCCTTGTAGGTGGGAAATTTCTTGGGATGTGGAACCATAATTGGCGAAGGGTTGTTAGGATTGGCTGTGTTCTGTTGCTTAGCCTTTTCTAATTCCAGGGCCTGCCGTTGGGCTTTGGTGTTCATACCCTGATGAGCCCGGGTCAGGAGCGACTGGGATCAAACGTTAAAACTGACCATGTTTGGAATTTTATTTTGTTACCTTTCTAATAGTACATCTTTCACCTCCACCAACCCCCGTATCACCATGGTACCCTGGCACCTTAAAAGGCTGCAATGGAGACATTCAAAACCTCAGTAAGAAACCAAATGTCAGGATCCTCTGCAGCCCTCATCCTTACCCATCAGCTAGGAAAACAGGGGCACGTCTACACTGCAATAAGAGACCCACGGGGGAGGGTCTCAGAGCCTGGGCCCAGCCTGAGCATCTACACTGCTCTTTCTATCCCCACAGCCCGAGCCCCACGAGACTTGGTGCCGCAGGTTTTTCATTGCAATGTAGATGTACCCTGGAAGTCCAGGTTCCCCTTTCTGCCTCACAGACTGAGCTTAGCCTGTTTTGAGCACTCTGACTGGGTGACCCCTTCCGACTAGCCCAGTGGCCTGGCTAGCTGGCTCATCTGTGATCCTGCCTAAGACCTGGGACTTGCCTCCAGCGTTAACATTTACAGGGGAAGGAGACGGTTGCATCTCAAACAGGGAGCAGAGGTTTAGCTGAGCGCCATAATGAGCAGCCAAGTACAGTGATGAACAAAAACGAAATGACTCCTCCCCCATTCTAGATAACTGCACAGTGGATCCAGTGCCAGCTTTTCCCAGACAGGAGAGAAGGTGGCCATTTCAGCCAACGCAGTCGTCATTATTCATAAACAACAAGATCATCTAAACTCTGGTCCATTCAAATGTGTTTCACTGTGTCTGTGTGTTCTGAACTCAGGGCCGGGTCCAGCTTTTTTGCCACCCCAAGTGGCAAAGCGGGGGAGGGGGGGGGAATAAAGCCAATCCACAGCACCTCAATCGTGCCGCTTCATTCTTCGGCAGCAATTCGGCAGCGGGTCCTTCGGTCCCTCCCTTCCTCTTTGGCAGCAGCTCAAAGAGGAAGAGAGGGACTCGCCGCCAAAGACCCGGATGTGCTGCCTCTTTCCATTGGCCACCCCAGGCACCTGCTTCCTTCACTGGTGCCTGGAGCCGGCCCTGTCTGAATTACGAGGGCCCAACCTTACCCCAAATCACTGGCATTACATCCCTGGGCAATCACGTGTGTTTAGAAACATGCCAGCCAATCAGAGCAAGATTCTACTTTTCTATATCCCCCACCCCCCACCTCAAGGCATTTCACAAAGACTGATTGTTCTCCTGCCCCACACCTGTGGGACAATCACCTCGGCGTAACAGCTTGCAGAGTTCATGGACATTTCAGTCCATGGCTCGAAAAAAATCGCAAGCCACCTGCAAAGCAAAGGCCAGTCCTAGACTGGACAGGGAAGGAGCTGGTACAGACCTCGAGGGGCGATGCCCACCCTGGAAGCCCAGTGCCCCCTGCTTCTGGGAAGGGTGAGGGTGCTGGGATTCCTACCAGGGCATTCTCAAAAGACAGTGCACAACTGGCTACACCTTTCCTATCAGTCTCTGGCAAGGAGCTAACTCAGCCCTGGGCTCCTGTTTCATTGATGGAAGAGAAAATGATCCTTCTCTCTCTCACACACACACAAACAAAAAGGACTCCCTGGCAGTTTTGAAATGGGGGAGGGGTAGGAAATAGACAAGGGGTACAAAGATGTTTGATATTCTACCCTGTACTGTATCCCTCCTCTGCCTCTGTTTTCAGCTCCTCACCCCGCGCGAACAGCTCAAGTGCTCCGTACGGCTGATCACAGCCTTAGCCCAAGCAGCCACTAAGTGCAACGGACATAATTCTTGACTGTTACATGGGGCTCACAGCTGCAATGCAACTGCCCAGCCTCTTTCGCACTGCTGTAGCTTGGCAAAGATATAAGCAGCAGCAGCAGCAGTGAAGCCAGGCAGACTCAGCCTGACTACACGGCACTAGTTCATACTCAGAGGGTTTTCTTTGTCATCACACTGAGATACACAGTCGTTATATATAAACTGATGTTCTAGGCCTTTTATTTGACACTGGCAAGAAGGAAATTTGCCCTAGCAAGTAAACTGATGGTGTCAGGAATTAGTTAGCTGCATTGGGGGGAAGGATAGCTCAGTGGTTTGAGCAGTGGCCTGCTAAACCTAGGGGTGTGAGTTCAATCCTTAAGGGGGCCATTTGGGGATTGGTCCTGCTTTGAGCAGGGAGTTGGACTAGATGATCTCTTGAAGTCCCTTCCAACCCTAATGATTCTATGTTCACTCTCATCTTCACATCAGCCAAACTCAGTCTAAGTTTGAGAAAATATTCACAAAAAAGTGCCAACTCCTCATTTCACATCCAGCCTTAAGTTGAATGCACTAAAAGCTAGGGACACTGTTGGAGCCCTATGCAGATGCAAAATTTGGAGCTGCATCTGATTCACAAACACAGTCTACTAGGGCTCTAGACACAGGGACCCTTCAAAGTTGAAGATACAGATGCCACAGCCTAGTGTGGCAGCACAAATGAACAACAAGGGACAGGGAGCAAAGATTCTTCAGTTCTAGGTATGGCTCTATCCAAGTTCTTACGCCCTGCCCAGGGCATAGGAAGTGCCAGACTGGATCAGACTTGTGGCAGATAGAATCCAGTATCCTGTCTCTTGACAGTGACCAGAACTAGCTGCTTCAGAGTAAGGGTCAAGAAACCCCACAAGATTATGCCAACTTCCCCCTCCTCCATGCACATTTCCCTCCTAATCCCTAACAGTGAGAGATCATCTTCAAGCCCTGAAACAGGAGCATTAACTATTATTGCTCTGCATATTCTTGTTTTCCATATAAATGTCCAGTCCCTTTTTGTTGCTAAATTCTTAGCCTCAACAGCATCCAGTAGCAGTGGGTTCCGCAGGCTAATTATTCACCGTGTGAAAATTTGTTTCCTTTTATCAGTTTTGAATTTCCTGCCTTTTTTTTCCACTGAATGTCCCTTTGTTCTTGTGTTATGAGACAGAGAACAGACATTCCCAATCTACCTTGTGGAAGAAGGGAAAAAATTGACAAGGATTTGTAGGGGATCTTAATGCATGTCAGTCTGTTAGCAAGAGTAAGGCTAATTGTAACCCTAATGACGTGAGATTTGTAGAAGCGAGGATTGTGTGAGGCGAGTAGGAAAGAACTGTGTGAGAAGTTATCACGACCTTGCACTGATAATTAAATACGTAGACTGGCGCCCAACATGGGGCAAATAAGATAGCAGGATAGCCTATGTATAAACAAAATGCAGCTGTTGCTCATTATTGTCTGTATTATTGCTTGTTATTGTCTGTAACAAAGGTATAAATGCTTGCTGTAATTGTTTACCTGTTGAGAGACCTGTCCGGGCCTGGGGTGACCCAGTGTCCTAGGGCACTCCCTCCCTCTATTGCAATTGCTGGAGTTAGAATAAAGTATTTGATTTTGCTGCACCCAAACAAAAAAGCGAGAACTGAGTTTTTCTCCGACAATTTGGGGGCTCGTCCGGGATGGCAACGCCCACGGACCCACGGGCAGCTGCTACGGATCGTTCCCCTTCGAATCCCATGGCGCCACAATAGAGGTAAGAGACCTTTTGAAATCTCTATTGGGGTGTCGGAGGAGGACTGTCTGTGGGGACGTCTGTGTCCGTTGGGCTTACGCCATCTGAACTTATTGACTGTCCAGCAAGATCAGATGCAGAGTGGTATTGGGGGAAAGCCCCAATCAGGTTAGTTTATAGCAGTACTGGGAAACTGCTGGGTTGGCCAACAAGGTAATGCATAAGGTAATGCATTAGGTAATGCATAGTGAGATGCATTAGAGATGCACCGGTGCTGAGGGGTTTTTACCGCCTCAAGAGGGGTTGTTATACCGCCTCATGGTATTGGGTCCGGACATAAGGTACAGATGCATCGTGGTATTTGGAAATAAGGCCTTAGTGTGTGTACACTAGTGTGAGTGACTGTTACCGGAAGACGCCCAGAGTACCCTGTGAAGCGAAAGCTCGTGACCAGGACTACTCTAACGCAAGCCCGGTAACTAGTGGATCTTTAGAAGATCTGACCCACGGTGGGCTGACTCGGCCTGGCATCGTCTGGTGAGGAAGCTACCTGGGTCTAGGAGCATGTGTACCCTTCTTCTCTTCCCCTTTCCTTTTCCGTGTGGGCTACTGACAGTCTGATCATCTCACTGGATGCAATCAGAGTAAGTGGCGCCGTCTCCCAGAGACTAGCCGACGCTCTTTGCTGAAAGGAGGTGTAGGAGGGTCGTGGCCATCCTCGTTAGCCTCTCCTGTGTGAGTACCCTGTAGGGAGAGAGTCTTAGTTTATGTGCCGCTAGCGCGGACAGGGCACCCTCCCTGTGTGTGTAAGTGGAAAATGGGTGGGGGACAGTCTAAATATTCCAGCTCACCCCCTAAGGGTACCCCATCTTATTTCACGTACGTACATTATGGTCCAACAACCTGCAGGTATTTAGAGTATTGGAATCTTTACACGCGTGAAAATCCATCTAAACAATGCCCACTAGAAGGTACCTTCAATCTAAATAAGATCATACATCTAAGAGGAGCTTTTAATCACCAAAAAGCCTCTGACAGTGTGAGCAATTTGTCTATTGAGGAAAGGAATGGGTTAATTAGAAATTCAGCTTGGCCCAGAGATAAAGAGAAAGTTGCTCTGCGTTCAAGGTCAAGAATCAACGCAGATTATGCTAAGTACAAAGAAAAACTGCTTTCGGCCCCAGCTGGCTGTGAAAAAATATAGACAGAGGCAAACCAAAGGCAATACAAGTTACAGAACTGAGATAACATTTGCAAAGCTTAACTGTCCAGTGAGAACCAACAGAGTGCCTTTGTGACCCCGGAGCCGGTGTGGCTTGGTGACACCGAAGAAGCCACAGGCAGCCGACTTGGACTGGAATCTCTGAAAGAAACGCCGCAGGAGATTCCAGGGTGTAAAAGAACAGCCCTCCCAAGAGCGAAAGCATGTTGGAAATTCTGGACAAGCTGTATACAGGATAATCTCCCGTCTACCTCTCTCCCTTTTCTGAACGTTATACACAGACGTGGCCAGTCTGGACATGTGTGAGTATGAAAATGGCGTAGGGCCTGGGGCATTAATGTTTTTCCTGAGTGATGTGGGAGCGTTCCCAACATTCTCCATTGTTGTTTTATTAATGAAGCTTTAAAATTCAGTTATATGGTGTGTTTTCTTTATCTTCCCCCAACGTCCTGCAGTGTCAGCCTGATCACCTGACACAAGGGATAGATTGGTAGCAGAAATTTGTCACAGTTTGGTGAGCAATTGAGAGGAGGGGGAGCCCTGCAGAATTTACACTATCTATTTGTTTTACCCTTGTTTTTTTTATGTTTGCTTTGCTTGGTATTGTTGATGTTATATGTTAAGGAGTGCATGATTAAAGGAGTGCCCACTCTCAGCCGCAGTAAGTCTGAGAACTGGAGAGGGGTTTAGCATTCCTCTGTCCACTCTGGTTGACCGGGAAGGGTGGCAGGTGGATCTACCCCAGTTGTAGCAGGACTGGGGAATAGAGAAGTTGAAGAAAAGGGAAGAGATGTGTACTTGATAACTAGAATTGAGCAATTAAGAGCATAGATCATGAACCAGGCAGCAACTCAAACCTACGCCCAGGGCAAGTTGCAGGCCTTGAGATAAGACTTCCAGGTAGAAAAGGAAGCCCTGGCTAAGTAAGTACCAGTCCTTCAGGGACTTGTCAAAATGTAACCATTTGTGCTCAGCATACGCCATAACAGCAGTGTGTTTGCTACAAGAGGAAATTGAATAGTTAAACGCCAATGGGCCATGCGTTTCTGCCCAGGTGGCAAGCCTCACGAGGGAGGACTCAGGTAGTCTTATGGGTAAGAATGTTTAAGGGAAGAGACCAGGAGGGGTGGGGGCTAGTTGAGAAGCCCACCCTCCTAGCTAAACTGGTAGTGGAAGAAGTTGGTGCCCATGGAAGGGATGGTTCAGCAAGGAAAGCAGGATTGGGCCCAAGCGGGCAGGCAACAGACAGAGAGATTGCAAAACAGGTTGGAGAATTTTGAGGGTGTAGTGGAAGAAAGGAGTAAGTAAGTGTAAGCATGGGGATTTCAAATACCCAGGACAATACTTGAAATGGTGATTTGAGTTGATAAAAGTGGCTGTTGGGAGACAAGCAAGTGATTTAAGGGAGAGTGAGAAGTTAACTCTCTAGTTGCTGGAGGGAACAGCAGTTGAACTTTGTAAAATGCTAAAGAGGAAAGTTCTTGGTGTCTGTGAAATGTTTGTAAATAAATTCAGGCAAAGAAATTATTAGATTGCAATCATTTGGCTATAAACAATTTAGCTGAATTAGCTAAAGAAATATATACAGTGCTATGTCATTGAAATTTTATTAGGCTCTAAGGGGCACTATAAGTAGTGATGTTTTCTTTCAGTGTTTGAAAGCAGGAGTTAAAAGTAAAAAGCAATCAAAATTCTGGTAAAGTTAATTATGTCCCTTTTAAGGTAAAAATCTTTAAGCTGTGGATAGCTTTGGATCCAAAAGCAAGCCAGAAAGCATCTGTATTAATGCAAATTATCTAACTGATAAGGTAGAAGCCACTGAAACCTGGGTTGCCTATGAAACAAATACAAGGAAATATGGGGTAATTCCTCTGTTTTGCCTGAAATCAACAAGGGTATTTGTATATTTTAAGTGATGATTGACTGCCCAGAAGGGGTAGACCTCTGTTTTTTTTGTCTTTCAGATAATCAGAGAAAACTGATGCCAGCTGAACAGCATTCAACGTATCATGCATTTAGTGGCACAACAGGAATTATGTTTTGTGCTCTATGTCCTGTCTTGTGGTGTTTGTCTCGTGGCCAAAATTGTTGTGTTTAATAGTTTCATAGGATAGTCTAGTTAAAATCAAATAGAAGGGTTAAATGCAGATACTTGTTTTATTCAATTTTGGAATATAAAGTGTTTGGATAAATCAGGAGAATATGATAAACTAAAGTCTAATACATTTCCTTAAGTAAGAAAAAGAAATTTCATTGGCCAGATTGTTAATTAAAAAATTGTTGTTAAAATTTGCCTACAAACAGTCTTTGGAAGCAAGGACATGAAAAGTTAACCCACTCCCCATATTGTACATGGGATCCTTCTGGCTACCTCAGATTTCTAGCCAGAGGGCTGGGGATGGTGGGAAGCTATTGGACTAGAGGCTGTATTGAGTGAACTCCTCAAAGTGGGTGTGCTTGTCCTGGCTTGTTGCTCCAGAGCTCTGTATAAAGTTATTGTAGTGGAAGGGTATATGTGGCATACGTTGAATATTAAGACTAATGTACTGTATAACGGTAATGTTTATGTGTTCATGGTTGGGAAAAAGGTGTATGAGTGAAGAGTAGAAGTTTCCTTTGTAGGTTAAAAGAAGCCAAGAAGGGGAGAAGGAAAAAGAGCAGAATGAGTTAACTGGGAAAATATAGCTAATATGCTCAAGCTAAATATGAGACACTGACTCCATTCAAGGACACTGCTCACAGCTAAAACTTGGCTGACAACCAAAAAAAGGAAGGGGGGCTTGAATGTGCCCAAGCAGTTATGAGATCTGCAAAACACTGCCAGGCACTGGTTTCTTTTCTCACAGGTAAAGAAGCGTTACCCAAAGACCCTAGCAGCCCTGCCACTCCTTGGAACCAGGAGACTGGAGCAATGTATAGGTCCACCAACGAAAGACTGCTCTGGCTCCACGCTGGAAAGTCCTGCTGACTACAAACACCACTGTGAAGTGCCAAAGACTGACTGCTTGGACCCATGATTCTCACTGCAAAAAGACCCCTCCACCTCAGGAGAATTCTCCTACTGATGATTAGCCATTTCTCCTTCTAGCTCCACGGTGCCTTCTGGACAATAGGTAAAAAGTACAAGGTGAAGTGCTAGTAACCTCTCCCTTATCCACTGACAGATCTACTGTGCCTTTGAATTTTTCTAGAAGAATCAAAACCATTACAGGGTAATGTGCTGGTAACCTCTTCCCTGTAGGCTGATGAACCACGACTGCTTTGGGAAAGAAGAAGGAACACTCACTCCACTGAAATTGCCAAAGTCCAGGAATTCCTGACTAGAAAGGACATTAAGAACTGATCCTGGTGAAGAAACAAAGAATTATACACTGGCAGGAAGAAATTTGTGGGACCCTGCTTGGGAATGTGGTATTGATTGGATTTTGGGGTTTATTGTACAGGCTGTGCCCTGTGTTTTGGATAAATACTTCAGTATGTATTGCTGTCTCTAATTGGATTTTTAAATGATAAGTACTAAAGGCACTTTGTTGTCACTGTCTCTGCCACCTACTCCATTACACTATTACCCCTGTAATAAATCCAAATGCAGACAATGCCATATATTTGATAAAACCAATGACCAAGGCCTTCACACTTTAGTGATTTATTTAAAGATTGTTTGGGGGAAAAAAAAAAGAAAACAAAAAAAAATAGGAAAAATATTTTTTAAAGTTCAGGATATCCCATATAAGTGAACAATTGAGTGGAGAACAAATGGATCAGTGGAAATAAAGATCCATAATATTACTGCAAATGAACTCCAAAAATTTATAATTGGAATTGATGGGTTCCATAGTGAAGTAGATATGATGTCTATACCTGGAATTTGTACTGTGTTACATGAAAGAAGCCTTTATTGTTATTTGGTTACCCAATTAGTAAATAATCAAATGAATACCCAAAGAGTTTGTTCTGCCACTGGAAATTTTACTTATATTGAAACCATTCCAGTGACGAATAATGTAACCTGTACCTTATTGCAATACACCCTCTCCTATGCTATTAATGTCAATGCCTCTTGAAAGTACCTGAGATTAGTTAAAGGTATATAACCAACAGATGTGATATAGTACTACACCAAACAGATATGTATTAGGATATCAATGGATTGTGATTAATACAACACTAGGGGCTGCCATTAGATTAGCACAACAGAGGGCCTGGGTTATTTCCTCTGGAAGAAGAGGGACTTGACTGGATCCCTGTGGGATGGGGCCAATAGCGCAGCAGCCATTTGGAATATTTTTAAAAGCCAAGAACATGATGAGAAATCAGGCCAACTAGAAAAGGCCACTAGCCTTATTTCTGGAGCTCAGCTAACCCAAGTACAGGCTGGAGTTGGTGAGTTACATGTTATTTCCACCCTTAGTTCTATGACCCAGAAGTTACTAACAGAGATGGTATTGAATATCACTGAGGCTGGGAAGGCATTGCAGTGGGATCTAGCACGTTTGGAAATTCAGGATTTCCTGAATGACCAGCTGATGGCCATTCGGAGTGATCTTGAGCATCAGACTTGGCCCACTGCCCTTACAGACACATCAGGAGTACCATCTGATCTGTGGTCATGGAGACATATCTGGACACTTTCTGAGTGGAAGTGTGGACATTCACAGTGCTCCTTCCAAGCATTTGAACCGGATGGGAAGGTTTGGCTCCCACATACCAAATCCTGACGGGTCCATGGGAAGGATGCATGTGGGACTGGATTATCCACCAAGACATCTGGGAAATTAGACCACCTGGTATACCTAACTGATTTATAGTCAGTACCTCTAAAAAAAACACCTGATATTTTGTATAGGAATAGGGAGTCAATGGACATTTGGCTGTTAGAACCCCTGCAGCTTCAGTGTATTCATAAACTGAAGCCAAGGGAAGTTGTCACTGTTTATGATAATATTTGCTGGGAGGGTAGAGGACAAGGAACTATCCTGACAAGACAATTACTTTTCAAGCTAATGATAGCTGTATGTATGTTAAAACCACCACATTGCAAGATATACATTTTAATCTCATCACCACTGCAGACAATCATATTGTTTATTGGCCTGCAGATAGAATTTTGCAAGTAGCCCTTAGTTTAATTGGACCAGCTAAGTACCTAATCGATTTCAAAATTTGCTTTCATTGTTACCAGAGGTTCAAAGAATCTCTGAATTGCAAGGGCAAATTCACGTGCTTCAGAATATATATCAAGCTGAAAAAGAATGCCTTTCCTATAGCTTATAGAGTGTCTACTTTGTGTACTAAGTATAATGTATTATGATTTGTAACCAAAACTGTACAACAACCTCATCACATTATTGCTGTGGGAATATTATTGCTTGCATTGTTGTTAGTTAGTTTAAAATAATGTCATTGCTGTTGTAAAAGTCATAATAATAGTAATACCTTTCATGTCCATGCTAATCATTAATTGTCATTATATCCAGTGAAAACCCCTAAGGTTGAAACATCTGATGTAGAATCAGAAATCCATGGCTCAATGCAAATAGAGATCTGAGAATATCTGTTGTACTAGAAGTACAAAAAGGGGGAGTGTGGAAGAAGGGAAAAAATTGACAAGGATTTGTAGGGGATCGTAATGCATGTCAGTCTGTTAGCAAGAGTTAGGCTAATTGTAACCCTAATGACGTGAGATTTGTAGAAGCGAGGATTGTGTGAGGCGAGTAGGAAAGAACTGTGTGAGAAGTTATCATGACCTTGCACTGATAATTAAATACGTAGACTGGCGCCCAACATGGGGCAAATAAGATAGCAGGATAGCCTATGTATAAACAAAATGCAGCTGTTGCTCATTATTGTCTGTATTATTGCTTGTTATTGTCTGTAACAAAGGTATAAATGCTTCCTGTAATTGTTTACCTGTTGAGAGACCTGTCCGGGCCTGGGGTGACCCAGTGTCCTAGGGCACTCCCTCCCTCTATTGCAATTGCTGGAGTTAGAATAAAGTATTTGATTTTGCTGCACCCAAACAAAAAAGCGAGAACTGAGTTTTTCTCTGACAACGTCCACTAGACCATACAGACTCACGTCCCTTCTTTCATCATCTTTCCCAGGTAAACAAGACCAGGCTCTTCAGTCTTTCCTCATGAGAGGTTTTCTGGGTTTTTCCCCCAGTCCCTTGATTCTTCTATGAACTCCCCATCAGTGACCCCACTGAGAGGAGTCCTGTCACTGGCTTGTTAGGTATCCTCAGACAAGTCATGTCGCCACTTTGTGCCTCCCTTTCCCGCTCTGTTAAATGGGAATATCAATTCTGACCAGCTCCATGGGGTGAGGTTTGAAGTTTTCTGAGTAGACAGTTATTGGTCTGCGTGAAGTGGGTGAGTTTTACTGTTAGTATTGGCCCAGTTTTATTCTTTTGTATAGTAATTAGCTGAATATGCATCTAGACTCATTGATTTTAGGGCCGGAAGGGACCACTAATCTTTTAGAAAGGCAGACAGTTTTCATTCAAACTCTGCAAGTGAGGGAGAACCCCCCACATTCCCAGGTGTGTTGTTGCAATGGCTATATTACTGTCCCTTAACATTTGCACCCTGTCTCTTGTCTGAATCTGTCTAGCTTCAACTTTCAACAATGGGGCCATGTTGGACTAAAGGGGACAGGAAGGTCCGGGGGGGGGACCAGGGCAGATGAGGGGCAGCACAGCTGGGGGAATGGGAGAGGTGAGCTGCCCGGTAGGAAGGGGACGGGGGAAATGGAACAGAGGAGGAGGCAGGAAGGGGCCAGGGAGGAACGGGACAGGTGTGGGGGCGGGGCAGGAAGTACTGGGGGGGCACTGGGACGGGGGGGGCAGGAGGGGCCAGGGAAAAGTGGGAGGGGGTGGGGCACTGAGACAGATGTGGGGCAGGAAGGGACCCGAGCAGACGGGGGAGCGGGGCAGATGAGGAGGGTGGGGGGCCTGGTACCGGGGTGGGAGGGGCCGGGACAGGTGAGGGGGCGCGGCAGGCGGGGGGACGTGGTACGGGGGGGGATGGGAGGACCCGGGCAGAGCGCGAGGCTCTGGCCCCCACGCTCCCCGCGCGCTCAGCCCCGCAGCGCTGCCCAGAGCCCCGCGCCACCCGCTCTCCGGCTCGCGGGGCGGGGCCGACACGGCCCCCCCGCTCCCATTGGCCCGATTCCGGCCCCGCCTCCTCGCCCGCTCATTGGCCAGGGCTGTTCCGGGGCCCGGGAGGGCGCGAGGCGCCCCCCCAAGGGGGGAGGAGCGGGGAATCCCTGGGGGCGGTACCTAGAGGGAGGGGTCACCCAGGGGGCGGGGCCATGGGTTCGGCATGGACCGAAGAGGAGCACGAGGGGCGGGACTCTGAGTCTGTGACTGGCACCCAGGGCTCCCCCCATGGGCTTCCCTGGGACCCCCGTGTGCTGCTGGGGGCCCCACTGCCTGCGGGCTGGGCCCCGCCCCACCCACTGCCCATCCCCCTTCCAGCCACTTCCCATCCCCCTTTCTGCCCCCCCATCCCATCCCCACCCCCTTCCTCTCCCCGGCCCCCGCTGCTGAATTCACACTGAGCTCTGACCGCGGACACTGCGACCGCGCTCCGAGCGTGTCCGGTCCGGAAAAGACCGAGTTGTCTGTCCCTGCTGAGGTGTGTCCTCCCCTGTGCGGGCAGGTGCTTTACCTCCACCTGGGCACAGCTGTGCCCGTCTGCCTCTCCCTGGGCGCTCAGCCCCCGCCCGCCCCACACAGCGGCGCTGTCTCTTGCCGTTTCTGCTAGATGTACGGAGCAGGGGGGGGAATCCAGCTTTTCCCCAAACCCCAACATCCTGATTAATTCATGATGTGCCCCCCTCCCCCACAACCTCTGCCCACCCCCCAAACACCAGCTGTGATCCCGGGGCCCAAACATCCGATGGCCCCAAACCCGCACCCGATCCGCTGCCTCCCACCCTCCAACACAGCTCACTGCTTTCTCCCAGTCCCTCAAATCGGCGCTGCCCCCCCCAACACCGGTCTGCCCCCACCCACCCCCAACATCGGGTCTGATCCCAGGCTTCCCTTCTGGCTTTACGATCGAGGAAAGTCAGTCCTGGGGTGGGGGTGTGAACCTTTCCGAGACTGTGTCCCGTTAACATGCAGGAGGCTACAAGTCCCCCGCGGGGCCAGTGGCTGCAGGACATGATGGGACTGGTGGCCGCTGCGGGTGGGGGCCGTGCGTGGAGGGGCAGAGGACCCGGGCTGCGGTGGATGGGGACG
This sequence comes from Gopherus flavomarginatus, assembly GCF_025201925.1. Classification (NCBI taxonomy): domain Eukaryota; kingdom Metazoa; phylum Chordata; order Testudines; family Testudinidae; genus Gopherus; species Gopherus flavomarginatus. The sequence goes on along the minus strand of NC_066619.1, from coordinate 285,807,871 downwards.
ATGGTTCCCCCGAAGGGACCGAGCCTCCCTGTCTTCCCCAGCTGCAGTTCCACAGGGCCGGGCTCACGAGCCACTTCTCCCCGGGCCAGAGCGCGGCTGCCTTTTTCCAACCCCTCATTTGTGCGGGTGCCGGCGGAGCCTTGTCATGAGGCTGTCGAGCTGGTCAGTGCAGGGACAGGCTCGGCGTCCCGGGTTGTTGAGCTTGGTGTGAGGAAGGGATCGGAGCTACTTCTGGGCCCGAGAGTGCTCCTCCCCCACTCCCCTTCCCCCCTTCCTCACTCCTGGACCGAGCTGACCAGCTCAGGGCCACCTGGAGCTCCCGCAGGGGCAGGTGGCCGGGGAAACACCTCCGGGGTTTCCCCACCTCGAATGCAGCGCGGGGTTGCTGAGCCCTGCCCCTCGGGGCCTCGGTCTCGTCGGGGCAGACTCGGCCAATGGCACGTAGGTACCCGGCCGCCTGCGTGTTGGCTCTCGAAGGTAACGCACTGCGCGTGCGCGTGTGTTCGAGTGTAGGGCCCACGTGCTGACATTCCGCTCCCTGCGATGTGATCCTTGCTAGCGCTCTCAGGCCTAGCGGGGTGACTCAGGGCCATGGTGGAGCCGTCGGTCCACCCGCCGGAGCATCATGACCAGCAGTTATAAATGGAACAGCCCTGGCCAGTGAGCGGGCGAGGAGGCGGGGCCGGGTCGGGCCAATGGGAGCGGGGGGGCGTGTCGGCCCCGCCCCGCCCCGCCCCGCCCCGCGAGCCGGAGAGCTGGTGGCGCGGGGCTCTGGGCAGCGCTGCGGGGCGGAGCGCGGGGAGCGGTGAGTGTCCGGGCCGGAGCCTCGCGCCCCCCCCCCCCCCAACCCCCTGGCCCCTCCCCCGTTCCCTTCCCGCCCCACTCCCCCACTTTCCCCTGGTCCCTTCCCACCCCCCCACCTGCTCCACCCCCCTGGCCCCTTCCTACCCCGCTCCCCCGTCTGCTCCGCTTACTTCTCGCCCCACATGTCCCAGTGCCCCGCCTCCCCACCTGTCCCAGTGTCCCCCCAGCGTGCTCCTCCCCCCTCCCCTGCTCTAACCCCCGGCCCCTCCCACTCCGTGCGCCCCCCCTCCTCATCTGCCCCGCTCCCCCGCCTGGTCCGATTCCTCCCTGCCCCTGCCCCTTCCTACCCCGCCCCCTCACCTGCCCCGGCACCACGGCCCTCACCCTCCTCGTCTGCTCCGGTCCCTTCCTGCCCCACATCTGTCTCAGTGCCCCCCCTACTTTCCCCTGGCCCCTTCCCGCCTCCCCACCTATCCCAGAGCCCCCCCCCCCGGTGCCTTCGTGCCCCGCCCCCACACCGGTCCCATTCCTCCCTTGTCCCTTCCTGTCTCCTCATTTGTTCCATTTCCCCCCTCCCCTTCGTACCTGGCTCCTCACCTGTCCCATTCCCCCAGCCCCTTTCTATGCAGCCCCTCATCTGCCCTGGTCCCCCCCAGCCCTTCCTGTCCCCTTTAGTCCACAACAGCTGCCCCTCATGTCATGCCCCCTTCCCGGTCCCTCCTGCCTCAGTCCATCCCCACTGCCCCCGCCCTCTTCCTATCCCCACCTGCCCCGCCCCAGGCCTCCTGCTCCTGCCCCATTTGCACCAGTCCCCTTCCTGCCTCGTCCTAGTCCCCAGCTCCCCTCTGACCCCTTCTGCCCTGCTGCCCCCAGTTCAGTGTCCTGCCTCAGCTCCCCTCTTCTCCTTTTTGTGATTGCCTCTGTAATGCCCTGACTCTCCTTCTCCCCTTCCTTCTCCTCCTCTCCGTCCCACCCTTCCCTTCCCCGGGCATATGTGGGGAGGGGAGTTTCCCCTGTTACCCCAAGAGAAACTCTCCGTCTCTCTCCAAGGCAGGGTCGGTTTGCCTGCCTGCCGCGGGGTCGCTGGCTGGCCGCTGGGAGAGGCCGCTGGAGAGTGGAAGGCAAAGCAAAGTTCACGCTGCAGCCTCCGGTGAGAATGCAGAAGTGTGACCGCCAGCCCTGCTCTGTAGCTGGCTAATCTGCTCCCTTGTCGCTAGTGGGTCTCTCCTTTCGGTCTGTTCCCTGCCCCTTGCGGGTTCTGCGCGCAGCCGCTGGGCTGGAACAGGAGCTGTGCTGAGCCTGGCTTGCCTGGGAGCTTCTCTCTTCGCAATGAATAGAGCCCTGGCAGGGAAATGTCTGTTCAGCTGCTGGGACGGTAACTCCTGTGCGGGGGAAGGAGATATGAGAGAGCTGTGAATGCCTCTGGGGCGCATGGTGACCTCTCCCCCAATATATTACTAGGTATTAAGGTCTCATGGTATGTTTCTGGGTAGCCTGGCTGTAGAAGTGCTGGGGTGAGGGTGTGATGAGAGAGGGTTAAATGGAAAAGATTAGGAATTCTGGATCATTTAGATACCTGAGATACAGGGAACGCTGGATTTGAAGCCAGTGGGATTGGTGGTAGACATGGCTCAAAGCAGAGTCTGTGTAGAAGAGGTGAGACTCCTGCGTAGGTAGGAGTTATGGCATTTAGACAATGCTATCAGCACTCAAATTCTGCGACCTTACCGGTGAGTCTGGGGCGTGAACCCTTAGCTTCTGCAGAATCCAAGCTTTTAGTCTTTTGTTTTGTTTTAAATAGCCCAACTTTTCCAGGGCGCTCAGCTCCAGTGGAATTGGTGGGTGCTCAGTGGCTCTGAAAATGGTGCCATGTGTTTCTAGCCCTTCTTGATAGAAAGAGAAATTTCCCAGCATGACCTGATGTGGGGCCAGCTGTCTGAATCTGTTGATGGACAGCTCTGGGGCACCTGGTGCTGCTCAGGGCTCTGCTAAGGAGCAGCAGAGAAGTGGAGAAGACCCTAGTGATTTTCACTGCAGCCTTTGGGGGAACTTAATGTGTGGCTGTGAAACTGACAAAAATCATGTCAATTTCATGCTTCCCACAGCTCTGAGCTGCTGCAGAGGCTGGTAGTGGAGGTGTGTGGGAGGAGGGAGGAGCTGCCCAAAATATGGAGCCTGGGGGAAGGTAGAGTAGCAGACACCCTACCATGCAGCAGCCTCAGGAGGGGTAAGAGAGCAATTCTCCCTTCTGGCAGCTGGGAGGGTGTGGGTGTGTGTGGAACAAGAAACAGAGCCCTTGAACAGTATGCAGGGACTGCACCCTGAAGGGAGTCTTAGCACCCACTGCCATCCCAGCAGCTGGAGATGAAAGGGGAACTTCTCACCAGGACCCTCCCATGTGTATTTTTTCTGGCTTGTCCCTATCTGAAACCTTCCAAACCCTAGGCTGAACCTCAGCGTCCTCCTTCCCATGTGCTCAGTGCCACAAAGGGGTGTCTGTCGGAGCTGCCCATAGAACTCAGGAGTGCTGGCTCCAGCCTCATCCTTCAACCAGGCCGGAGGGAAGTTTGAGGAAGGGGGTTGGTGGACAGGGCCGGCTTTAGGCCTATTCCACCAATTCCCCTGAATCGGGACCTGCGCCTAAGAGGGCCCTGCACCCAGTGGGAATCCCTTCCCTGGCTTGAGGCGCCTTTTTATTTTTTACTCACCTAGCGGCACTTTGGGTCTTCAGAGGCACTTCAGCGGCGGATCCTTCACTCTCTCCAGGTATTCAACGGCACTTCAGCGGCGGGTCCTTTGCTTACTCTGGGTCTTCGGCGACACTTGGGCAGCGGGTTCTTCAGCACCACTGAAGACCTGGAGCGAGTGACGGACCCACCGCCGAAGTGCCGCCAAAGACTCAGAGCACCGCCCGGTGAATAGAAGCCCCACGTGTTTTTTTACATGTGTGGTTTTTTTTAAGTCATCCCTGCCAGGGCCCCACACTTCCTAAAGCCGGCCCTGTTGGTGGAATCTGGGTAGCATGTGGGTGGATTAATGCTCCCCCAGAGGTTTGAGGGTATAAAGGCTAAGTACTGTCCATGAAAAAGAGATGCTTCAGTTGTTCAGCAACACCTTGTTGTATGGTCTAGCATACATCACAATCTGGAGGTGGGGCCGGGATCGGGCCAATAGGAGCGGGCAGGGAATGGTGAGGGCGGGGACGGAGCCTCACGCTCTGCCTGCCCCCCATCCCTTCCCGTCCCCCCTGCCTGTCCCAGCCCCCCCTTCCCCTGTCTCCTTCCCTCCCTGCCCACCTGTCCCAGTGCCCTGCCCCCCACCTTCCCCTGGTCCCCCTATCCTCTTTCCACCCTCCCGCCGCCACCCACCTTCCCTCAATCCCCCTGGCCTCTTTCTGCCCCTCGTCTGTCCCCTTCCTCCTGCCCCCTCATCTGTCCCAATGCCCCACCCTCACCTTCTCCCAGCCCCTTCCTACCCCCACCCTGCCACCTGTCACAGTACCCTGGCCCCTTCCTGCCCTGTCCCCCACCTGTGCCAGTCCCCCCAAGCCCCTTCCTGTCCCGTCCAAACTGCCCCCATCCCCCTCCTGCCCCTTCATCTGTCTCATTCCCCCAACCCCCTTTGTATCCCGCCCTGCCACCTGCTCTGGTCCCTTCGCACACCCTCACCTGTCCCATTCCCCCCAGCACCCTTCTATGCCGCCCCCCCCAGCTGCCCTGCCCCCTTCCTACCCTGCCCCCTCATCTGCCCTGGTCCCCCCCAGCCTCTTCCTGCCTCCTTTAGTCCACTCCAGCTACCCCCGTCCCCTCATGTCATGCCCCCTTCCTGTTCCCACCAGCCCCAGTCAACCCCCACTACCCCAGCCCTCTTTCTACCCTCACTTACCCTACCCCAGCCCCCCAGCTCCTGCCCTGTTTGCCCCAGTCTCTCAAAGGTTCAAAACCCCTAAGGCTGGCTTTCATCGATTCTAAAGCCAGAAGGGACCTGTGTGATCAGAACTGATATTGGAAGCAGGGGTGGGAGCAGAAAGAACTGATATGAGAGGGAACAGCTCTGATTTTAGGGAGTGGGGGAAGGAAGTGACGTACGTCGGGGAGGGGAAGGCAGGCAGCAGATCTGATGAGGGGTTGGGGGGCACATTGGAGGTTTGAGCGGGGATAATTGTTGGTCTTGGGGATGGGCAGATGTTGTGGGGAAGGGGGCACATAATGAATTCATTAGAATGTTGGAGTTAGGGGGACACCTGGAGTCCCCCTACTCCATACATTTGGCAGAGTTCACAACACAGCCCATGGCTGTATGGGGCGGGGGCTGAGCACCCCGGGAGAGGCAGACGGGCACAGCTGTGCCCAGGTGGAGGTAAAGCACCTGCCCGCACAGGGGGAGGACACACCTCAGCAGGAACAACTCGGTCTTTTCGGGACATGCTCGGAGCCCAGTCACAGTGTCCGTGGCCGAGAGCTCAGTCTGAATTCAGCACAGGGGATGGGGACAGGAAGGGGGTGGGGAGTGGGCCCAAGGATGTGGTTAGGCCAAGGGGGCAGTGAGTGGGGTGGGATCCAGCCCCTAGGCAGTGGGGCCCCCAGCAGCACATGGGGGGATGTCATAACCTGATAGTTAAGGGTTAATGTCTCTTTTACCTGTAAAGGGTTAACAAGCTCAGTGAACCTGGCTGACACCTGACCAAAGGACCAATCGAGGGACAAGATACTTTCAAATCTTGGTGGAGGGAAGTCTTTGTCTGTGCTTTTTGGGTTGTTCTCTCTTGGGATTAAGGGGAGCCAGTTGTGCAACCAGTTTTCTCCAATCTTTCTGAAATGGTCTCTCATGTTCAAAATAGTAAGTAATAACTAGAGGGTGGAATAGTCTTTTTGTTTGTTTATTTGCAAACATGTATTTTGCTGGAAGGATATTTTACCTCTGTTTGCTGTAGCTTATATTTAGGCTAGGGGGGAGGTAGTCTCTCTAGTCTATGTAAAGCTGAGACCCTGTGTCAAGGTGTTATTCCCACTTTGAACTTCAGCGTCCAGAAAGTGGGGACCTGCATGTACCCTTCTAAGCTTAATTCCTAGCTTAGATCTGATAATGCTGCCACCAACCAAAATATATTGTTTGGTACACTTTCTGTCCCCCAAAAACCTTCCCTGGGGAACCCAATACCCAAATCCCTTGGGTCTTACAACAAAAAGGAATAAACCATTCCCCCTCCTTCCCCCTCCCAGATTTTCCCCTCCCTGGGTTACCCTGAGATATACAGTGATCCAAACTCCTTGGATCCTAAAACAGAGAGGAATTAACCTTCCCCCCCCCTCTCTTTTCCCCCCACCTATCCCTGGTGAGTTCAGACCCAATCCCCTTGGGTCTTACACGAGGAAAAAAAATCAATCAGGTTCTTAAAAAGAAAAGCTTTTAATTAAAGAAAGAAAAATTAAAAATTCTCTCTCTAAAACCAAGATGGAAAATGTTTACAGGGTCTCAGCTTTACATAGACCAGAGGGACTCCCTCTCCCCTAGCCTAAGTATAAGTTACAGCAAACAGAGGTAAAATATCCTTCCAGCAAAATACATGTTTGCAAATAAAGAAAACAAACATAAAGACTACTCCACCTTCTATCTAGTTAGTACTTACTATTATGAACATGAGAAACTGTTTCAGGAAGATTGGAGAAAACTAGTTGCACAACTGGCTCCTCTTAATCCCAAGAGAGAACAAAGAACAACCCAAAAAGCACAAACAAAGACTTCCCTCCACCAAGATTTGAAAGTATCTTGTCCTCTGATTGGTCAGGTGTCGGCCAGGTTCACTGAGCTTGTTAACCCTTTACAGGTAAAAGAGACATTAACCCTTAACTATCTATTTATGACACCCTGTAAACATTTTCCATCTTGGTTTTAGAGAGAGAATTTTTACTTTTTCTTTCGTTAATTAAAAGCTTTTCTTTTTAAGAACCTGATTGATTTTTTTCCCTCGTGTAAGACCCAAGGGGATTGGGTCTGAACTCACCATGGGTAGGTGGGGGGAAAAGAGGGGGGGTACATTAATTCCTCTCTGTTTTAGGATCCAAGGAGTTTGGATCAGTGTATATCTCAGGGTAACCCAGGGAGGGGAAAATCTGGGAGAGGGAAGGAGGGGGAATGGTTTATTCCTTTTTGTTGTAAGACCCAAGGGATTTGGGTCTTGGGTTCCCCAGGGAAGGTTTTTGGGGGACAGAAAGTGTACCAAACACTATATTTGGGTTGGTGGCAGCGTTATCAGATCTAAGCTAGGAATTAAGTTTAGAGGGGTACATGCAGGTCCCCACTTTCTGGACACTAAAGTTGAAAGTGGGAATAAGACCTTGACAGGGGGGAGTCTTGGGTTCCAGTAACAGGCTCACACAGTCCCACCCCTCAGGCTCGTCATTGGTCCATCCCTAACCCATTGCCCCCCCCTGCCCAGGTGACCCCCCTAGGCTCAAAGGTTCAACCATCCTAGGACTGGCTTTCATCAATTGTAAAGCCAGAAGAGACCCCTGGGATCAGAACTGATGTTGAAAGGGTGGGTGGGGGCATAACGAGTGTTGGGTGGGGCAGCGCTGATTTTAGGGACTGGGAGAAAGCAGTGAGGTGTGTTGGGGCGTGGGAGGCAGAGGATCGGATGCAGGTTTGGGGGCCCATCGGATGTTTTGGCCGGGATTACTGTTGGTGTTTTGGGAGTGGGCAGAGGTTGTGGGGGAGGGGGGCACATAATTCATTAGAATGTCGGGGTTTGGGGAAAAGCTGGAATCACCTTACTCAGTACCTGATTTACCATGGCAGGGGCCCACGGTCCAAGGGTCTTCCCCCACCTCTTTCCCCAGTGTGCTGAGTTCCCTCCCCCCACCCCCTGCTGCCGATCAGCTGCTTGCCTGGAGGAGGGGGGGGAGAAGAGTGGAGCCTCAGCACCTCACCGCTCCAGGGAGAAGAAGTGGCGGGGTCTTGGGGAAGGGGCTGGAATTGGGGCATACCCCCTCCAGCCCCTTTTGTGAGTACCCCCATGACCCCAGACCACACCCCCAGCCCTACGCCCACCCTGACCCCTGCACTCCCTCACACCTCCCCAGCTCCCCCACCCACATCCCCACCCCCATCCTGAGCATCAAATGGGATCTCCTGCACCCCCCCCCCAGTTCCCACCTGCACCCCTTGCACCAAACAGGAGCTGCCCTGGGTAAGCGCTCCACACCCCAGCCTCCTGCCCCAGTCTTGAGCCCCCTCCCTCACCCTAGCTCCTGGCCAGACCCCGCACCCGAACGTTTTTTTACAATATTTGGAAAGATCATTAAGTGGTCCGTCAAGACTCTCTGCGAGTTTCAAGTGGTCTGTGGAAAAATAAGTTAGACTACAAGAACAATCAAGGTACCTCACTTTATTTTCATTTACCTGCTATTACTTAGAGGAGGAGGAGGAGGAAGAAAAAAAGAATGAAAAACGAGAGCAGGGGGAGATAAGAGAGAATGTTCTTTTTCTTGGCTGGGTCCCAAGGAGGGCCCCCAAATATGAAGCTGAGCACAGGGGGCCCCACTCACTCTAAATCTACCACTGGATGTCACATCACCTGGGCTGGGGATACTGTGTCAGCTGATCCCCACAGTCTCCAACCTACCAGGACAGTACAGCCCCGAGCTGCAGGCTGGGATGAAGAGGTCTATCAAATGCGTCAAGTTGTGGCACCATGGCTAGAGCAGCAGCTGAGGAGTCAAGAGGTCTGGTCTCATCCCAACTCACCATGAACTTGGAAATGTCATAGAATCATAGAATATCAGGGTTGGAAGAGACGTCAGGAGATCATCTAGTCCAATCCCCTGCTCAAAGCAGGACCAATCCCCAACTAAATCATCCCTGCCAGGGCTTTGTCAAGCCCGGCCTTAAAAACCTTTTAAGGATGGAGATTCCACCATCTCCCTAGGTAACCCATTCCAGTGCTTCACCACCCTCCTAGTGAAATAGTGTTTCCTAATATCCAACCTAAACCTCCCCCACTGCAACTTGAGATCATTGCTCCTTGTTCTGTCATCTGCCACCACTGAGAAGAGCCGAGCTCCAACCTCTTTGGAACCCCCTTCAAGTAGTTGAAGGCTGGTCTCAAATTCCCCCTCATTCTTCTCTTCTGCAGACTAAATAAGCCCAGTTCCCTCAGCCTCTTCTCATAAGCCATGTGCTCCAGCCCCTTAATCATTTTTGTTGCCCTCCGCTGGACTCTCCCCAAATTGTCCACATCCCTTCTGCAGTGGGGGGACCAAAACTGTACGCAATATTCCAGGTGTGGCCTCACCAATGCCACTTCCCTCGATCTGCTGGCCATGCTCCTACTAATGCAGCCCAATATGCTGTTTGCCTTCTTGGCAACAGCGGCACACTGTCAGAGAAGAAAGAAGCCTTGTTGAATGCAAAGGAAGAACTTTAACAGAAAAGTGCTAATTTCAAAGCCAGTGGCCATTGTGTGTGATGACTGGAGGTCAGAGACTCAAGGCGCGTTCCCCATTCACCATCACCAAAGGAAAAGCCCTCGTGGGTAGTGAAACTGTCTGCTTGTTTTTTATGAGAAGAAGTGGTAAGAATGTCCTGCCTCTTTGGAGTGTTTGGACTCTGACAGGGAAGTGCACTAGATACAAAGCGGAGATCCCCAGACACAATCCGGGTACTCTGAAAAGACTTTGGGGAAACTGGCTGTTTATTACATCACTGCTGCCGTTTGGAATTACAGACTGTGACTCACCTGTGCATATAGTTTACCTACTTTTCTTAGCTAATAAACCTTTGATTTACTATAGAATTGGCTGGGGTAAGTGACTGGTCTCTTGGGACTGGGATCAACTGATGCAGTGTGGATTTTTAAGTGACCTTTTATCAGGAGTGCAAGTAGGGCAGTGCCCTCCAGTACACAGTACCGGCAAGAGATTTTTAGCAGGTATGAAGTACCGGAAAGCCTTGGGGCTAGGGCCTCCTCCAGAGGGGAGTGGGTGGGGCTACGCTCTGCTCCTTAAAGGAGCAGAACACAGCTAGGGAGGGCATTCATTCTTTACATGGCTTTAACAGCACAATACATATGCTAACAAACTTTAAGGCTTTGTTTAAGTTTGTTAGCATATGTATTGTGCTGTTAAGTTGATCAGGAGTCCTCAAGAGGGGAGGGGTGGGGTGGATGGAAGATGTTTAAATAGTGGTTTTGATTCTGTTTCTCTCCATTGGTCTGAATTATTTATCCATGAGATCCATACTGCATCACATCAAGTCCAAATCAGTAGAGGAACGCCTGTGCTTGCACTGACCAGAGGATGTTTGGATTCTGATGTCAGCCCAATTCTGCAGCCTGACAGGAATCAGGTGGTGTCCCCAGTGTGCATAGAATTCTTCTTTGCAGCCAAACTAGTCTAACATGCATTTTGTTAACTGGAACTGGAGCAGCAAAACAAAGAAAACAGATGCCTTGTTTTCCAGCTTTGTGAGAGAGAGAACTAGAAGTGAAGATTATAATGCTGGACACTGATGGCCTTAAACCAGCTGCCTCTGGAATCTGCCAAGAACGTTGCTGAAAATAAGTCTTAGCTCCGGCGAGTAACCTATCACACATCTACTCACCTTTATTCGAATGAAGCTCCTTCTGATCTGACAGCTCAGGCATTGTCAATATCACCCAGAACAATTTACAAATTGGACCCTAATCTTGTAAACCCTCAATCGTTTGATCAATCCCACTGAAGACACTGGGACTATTTGCATGACTATGGACCACTTTTGTGGGCTCGTAAGCGTTTCTGGAGTCTGTTCCTATAAAGGAAGTTGAATCCTCCATTGAAATGCAGTGTTTAGGTACAATACCCTAAAGCAGGTTAGGATACAGGTCTACATAACATTTGTCTTTTAATAAGTCATACATATGAGTCTATATGCAGAAATGGCTCCTCACCCAACTCCCATGTTCCATATAAACAGACTGAATTCTACACGTGGGGGGAAAGTGAGTAGTTACACATGTTGATATTTATATATACAAAGAGGGTTGTCAGAGGGGACGGGGAGAGCTTGGGGGCCCTGGGCTGGGGAGGAGTCACATGAAGGGTCACGTGCCCCCTCTTGTGTACCTCCCATGAGTGCAGTACCAGGAAGAAACGATTTCTGCTTACACCTCTGCCTTTTATCACAGTGTCCGGTTTGTCTGGGTGGCAAGGTAGACTGGAGAGTCTGAGAGGACTGTCTGTGACTCCAGGATAAGACTGGTACAGTGATCCAGGTGTGCACATTGGTCACTGGCTTGGTGAAATCTATCTACAGAACGCACCACCAGCTTGAGGTATCTGCCTTTTTCTGCCAGCCTGGCCTGAGGTCACGAGCCACTCCAGACACCGGGACATGTCTCCTCTTGGGGGCTGGCCTCAGCAACTATAAAAGCCTGTTGTATCAGCCAGGGAATTTGGAGGGGTTGTGAGGATTTTCTTCTATCTTTAAATTCCGTAGTACAGTGCTCATACGCAACCCTACAACAACAACAAACCAGTGTGTATAACCCAGCATGTAGGAGTGAACCTAAAACAACAAACCAGTGTGCACAGCCCAGTGCTTGTGAGCAACCCTACAATAACAAAGCGTGTATAGCTCAGCACTCGTGGGCAACCCTGCAAGAGCCAATCAGCCTGCAGAACCCAGCACTCATGAGTGACCCCTGCGATAAACCAGCGTGCAGTGTCTACCGCTCGTGAGTCATGCTATCTCAGGTTTTTAGCTCACGTAGCGCCAGGGCCGGCTCCAGGCACCAGCCCAGCAAGCAGGTGCTTGGGGCAGCCAAAAACGAGGGGCAGCACATCCAGTTCTTCGGTGGCAATTCAGCGTGGGTCCCTCACACTCTCTCAGAGCGAAGGGGCAGCCACCAAATTGCCGCCGAAGACTGAAGCGGGGGCAGTAGAGCTGATCGCGATCATGACTTTTTTTGTTTTTTTTTTTTTGTTTTTTTTTTTGCTGCTTGGGGCAGCAAAACCCTGGAGCCGGCCCTGCAGAGTGCTTGCTGTTACAGACATGAGCACTGCCTACTTTACACCAGACAAATGCATTTTAATTTTTACTATAAAAGCAAAGTCTCCTGCTCTCATAACTACACGATTCTCAGCCTTTGGGTATATTTTCTGCTTGGAGAGGAAGTGGGAGGGGGGCCTATTGCATGTATTAACATGATTGCAGGGCTCAAATAGATCCCAGGGAATGGAATGCAGCTGCAAGCCATTAGCAGTGGCATAGATTTGCATAGTCAGTTAGTGCCTGATACTGGTTTTGTTTTCCGGCAGGCAGCCTCCCTGCAATGGGAACTTCCTTTCAGATGGACGAGCTCTGATTTCTAACGACTTGTAAATGGTACGTGTGATGGGTTGGATCACAGAAAGCCTCTAGGGAGCTACCACCTGATGTGCCAAGACTACTGTCCCTGCTTTCCCTGCCAGCTTGGGACCCCAGCACCCTGTCTTGCTGAGCCAGACAAGCCTGTCTGCTCCAACACAGACCCAGGGTCTAATTACCTGCCCCAAACAGCTGCAGGCTTAACTGAAAGCAGCTCACAGAAGTGTTTCTGCCTTTAACACTCAGATGCCCAACTCCCAGTCAGGTCTAAACCCAAATAAATCCATTTACCCTGTATAAAGCTTATGCAGGGTAAACTCAAACTGTTTGCCCTCTATAACACTGTTAGAGAGATTGCACAGCTGCTGGGTCCCCCAGGTATTAATACATACTCTGAGTTAATAGGTTAAAAAGTGATTTTATTAAATACAGAAAGTAGGATTTAAGTGGTTCCAAGTAGTAACAGACAGAACAAAATAAGTTACCAAGCAAAATAAAACAAAATGTGCAAATCTATGTCTAATCAAACTGAATACAGATAATCTCACTCTCAGAGATGCTTCAGTAAGTTTTTCCCTCAGACTGGACACCTCCCAGCTCTGGGCACAATTCTTCCCTCTGGTACATCTCTTGTTCCAGCTCAGGTGGTAGCCAGGGGATTCTTCATGATGGCTCGTCCCCTTTGTTCTGTTCCACCCACTTATAGATCTTTTGCACAAGGCAGGAATCCTTTGTCCTCTCTGGGTTCCCACTCCTCCCTCTAAATGGTAAAAGCACCAGGTTAAAGATGGATTCCAGTTCAGGAGACATGATCACATGTCACTGCAAGACTTCATTGCCCACTTGCCAGCGCACAGACACACACAGGAAGACTTACAGGTTAAACACACCCATCCCATCTGCAGACAATTGTCCTGGTTAATGGGAGCCATCAAGATTCCAAACCACCATTAATGGCCCACACTTTGCACAATTACAATAGGCCGTCAGGGTTATATTTCAGATTTCTAGTCCCAGAAACAAGAGTGGTACGGATGACCACACTCAGTAGATTATAAGCTTTGTAATGATACCTTACAAGAGACCTTTTACGTGAAGCATATTCCAGTTACATTATATTCACTCATTAGCATATTTTTATAAAACCATATAGGCTGCAGCGTCACAGTGCGTTCCATAATGTCTCCAGTTGCTTTGCTCCCCTTGCTTTTTCTCATAATACCTTGAAAGCTTGATACCAAAATTGGCTTCCTTATTATTATCCTTCACTGTCCTGCCTGCAGTGGCTTACTGGAGCAGGATGCTCAAATCTCTTGTACTGTGCACCACACGTGAGAACGGAGCGGTGCAAACTCTTGTTCCTGTGGGGTCTTGTGACATGAGTCCTGAACTGTGGTTCGTTATTGCAGGTTTGCTCAGCGACAGTGGGCCGCACACAGCGGCTTCTTGTTGTAGACTAGCTTACGTGTGCAGGACTGTATGCACAGATCTGTTGTTGTCAGGTAGAGTCATGGGGTGACTTGGCCCCTTTCAGGGGCCCTCATCCATCTACAGGGAGGGATGGGGGAGTTAGACTGGGCCAGGGCTGATTAGGGAATCCCAGCTTGGAACTGATGCTTGTTGAACACCTGGAGGGCTTGGTCCACCTGGTCTGTACCATCTGGGAGGGGTGGTCAGGTGGAAGAGGGGATTTAGGAAACGGATGGAAGTGGAGGGCAGTCAAGGTAAGAAGACCCAGGAGTGAGGAAGTGTTGGGTCCTTACCTGGAGATGAGCTCAGAGCAGACCCTGCCATGCTGTCCTGCACGGGCTCAAGGGCATGAGAACAACCTTGGGGCAGACTGGTAGGAAGCAGAGCAGAAACCGAACTGGCTGTCAGTCCAGTACTTAAATTTCCAACCAGTTATCCGGAGTAAACTCCTCAGGCACAATAACAGCCTAGCGGTGGAGTCACAGACCGTCCCCCTGGGTGTGCCGATTGCTCTGGGCCCCTTGGTGAGCCTGCCTTTGTGACAGCTGGTCCCTTACAGCAAGAATCACAGCAATATTCAGGTCACTCCCAGTCCTGATGGACCGGTCAGTTGCACCTTAAATCTCACACCAAAGATGCTTGTGGCCAGTCCTATGATAAACTATCTACAGACTTATTAAAAGGGAAACAAGAGAGTAGTTTACAAGGTTAAAGCAGGTCAACATAGATACACTAATGAGTTCAATCTTAAATTAGAAAGATAATGCAAAGCTTCTATGATAAGCAAGCTTTGTATGTCCTTTAGGCCTAACTCAGGCTACACATGGGGGTTCTCTTATGCATAGAAACCTTGCCACTCTAGAGTCCAGGCATCATAGAGATCCAGTTCTTTCTTGTTAAGGGTTTTTATTCCCTTCCTCCCACGTGCTCTGGGCTGTGCACTCAGCGGACCGGAGGAATCCACTTGCACGACTCGTCTTCATGGAGGGAGGGCAGAGCAGCCAATGTCTTTTGTCCTCTTTAATGTCCCACAGTGGTCTGTCAGGTGTCAATGCGCCTTCCCTGCTGTCTCTCTCCAGTCTGATGATTTACGCGGTCACAGAGGCTCACAATACAACTGCTCAAATAGCACCTTACAATACGGGATGCAGATGTTATGTCAGATTAGTGCAGGCAGCAACTCACAAGTATTTAGTAAAGGCTAAGCACTAAACACATTCTTATCACCCCCAGACCTGTGTTAACAATACTCACGTACAGCTGAGCCAGACTGATTGCAGCCATGTATTTGTCAGTGTTCCGCTGAGACATGGGGACCTTGGCGTGACCTGGTCTGCTAGCGTCACAGACCCCATCCAGAAGTACTGAGAAAGGAGACATAGCTGCAGGGGATAGGACCAGTGCCTGGAATGGGCCATAGCTCAGGGGAAGCTGTCTCTGAGAGTTAGGGACCAGAGGAAAGGACAGCAGCCAGGTTCAAGGGAAGCGGTTGGTGCCCCAGGAATGAGAGGTCCTGAAGAGCATGGCAGAGGAGGACGACCCTAAACACAGCAGTGGAGAAACAGGTCTGGTGGTAGCCAAATTCTGGACTCCATTTGGTGGCCATGGCTGGGACTGGAGCGAAGATCTAACGAGGCAGAAAACTGGTTGGGATTTCCTACCTTGGCTTGAACATTGGTGCAGGACATCGCAATAGACTGGAAGGATGCCACTTTCGCTCGGGAAGGGGCTGGATGTTAGGGGAATCTAGCAGGAAGGCCAAGTCCCAGTGGCTGCATAAAGAAGGTTAAACTGGACTATACTGTTCAGCTGCTAGGTCCTGACGTGTGTAACACACCTTGTAAGCTCACAACAGCCACTCCTGGCAGTACCTTACATGATCGTACAGTGAACACGTCTCTCGTGTATCTCTCTGGGAAGGAAACACAGGAGCCAGTCCGTATCTGGTACAAGTGCCTGATCAGCAACCTACCGAGTACCAGCTGTACATCCCAGGCAGGAGTCAGTCTGGAAAGCCACAAGAGGGTGCTCTGGGATGGGGCAATATAGCACAGGCAGGGTACGTGCGCTGGGCCGCATGCACAGCTGTGTTCCTGTAGGGCCCTGACTCGCCATTTCTTTTGGAAGAAAAAGCATTTTTTTCCTGTTAGGGTGTGGAGTGGGAACGGAGACACCGCTCCTACAGATCCCGCAGCTGGGTGAAAGAAAACTGGGTTGAGCCTCCCGACCCTGACCAGTGTCTCTTTCCCTGCCTCCTTTATCCCTCCTAACGCTTGTTTTCCACATCAGGTCCTGCCATTGCAGCGAGAACACCCATGAGTCAGTCGCACAGTGACCGAGGGGACGCTGACGGCACATACAGCAGCTTTGCACTTTGCTCTACTGTAAATACCACGTCTCCAGTTACCCTCTGGGAAACCCAGCGACCCCAGCGCGGAGCTGTACCGCGTCTGGCAAACAGCTGAAGGAAGCAGGCGGCCGTCTCTAAGTCTGAGGTACCCAAGGAGGCCTGCAGACAAATTAGCTGTGACTGGCTCTCCAGACACCTCTTCCCGGGGCAGCCTGTGGTCATGTTAGCTGGAGGGAGGAGCAACGTCCTTTGGAAGAAGAGTCAAATGAGAAAAGGGAATCCGCGTGTGCAGGAGGATGTCGCTGCTGGCTGATAAGAGGCATCGGCAGGAAGCAGACTAGCACGTGACGTGGCCGGTTGCCTGCTCAGAACTGGGCTGAGAACCTCCACCCTCCCCAGCTCATACTATGTGTGATATGGAAACGAATGGCCATCACCGATCCTCTCGACTGACTTCAAGCTGCTGCTGCTGGCCTGGGGTGGTGGAGAGCTCTGGAGCCCCTCAGTAATCCCTGGCACCAGCCAGGGCCGTCTTGCTTCTTTATCGCAGCAGGTGAATGCTGACGGCCCTGGAAACAAGGGGCTGGTAGATCTGACTTATACTCCCCTGCCCTCTCTGGTTCGTTGGTGTAGGGGTGAAGTGGAGGAAGGAAGAACGTGAACCCAAAGTCATGGGCTATGATTTATGAGTGCCAATAGCCCCGGGGGAACGAACCAGCAAGTCTGCATGGCACGGAAGACTACCAAGAGGCATGTTACAGTAGCCACATGTGTTTTAGATATTCAGGTAGGACAGGGCTGGCTCCTTTCCCTAGCTCTAGGTTTCAGATTTGCAATCCTGCACCCATAAGACAGCAATGCAGGTGGCCTTCGTCTGCCTCAGCCAGCTAGAGGACTCCTGCTTGGTTTTCCCTCAATAGTCGCAACACAGCTCTCTGGGAGCCCGCATGGCCCACACCACTGCAGCAGCTTAGCCCCTGAACAGCCACCAATTGATCCTCAACACAAGAGAGCTCAGTCCCATACGGGCACTCACATGAAATTAGCGAGGATCACCTTCAAACTCAGGCCTAACACCGCACAGGACCTCTGGGGAAATAGAGTCCAGGCCATCCCACTGCCAGTCCCCTGTTCTAACCACTAAACCAAACAGCCTCTTTAAAATCACCTCCATGTAGACCTCACACATATCCCCACACACCCCCCCAAGCAAACACTTGCTATCAGTCTGCCATGGAACGCTTTGAATAATCATTTAAAAAACTGTTTGGAGAAAGAATTCAAGCTGGGAACACTGAATTTAAAAATTAATCAAAGATAAAATTTAGCATCAGAACCACCAGTGAAACATGTTTCTAGTTACGGGGAATTTGGGTCAGTCAAGTTCTGTACAAAAGCTACATTTTCATTCTAGGGCAGAAGATAATCCACTTTGAAAGAGGAAATACATTTTAAAACTTTTCCACTTTGCTTACCTACCTCAGTGCATATTTTCATCAGCTTTCGGATCCTTCCTTGAGCCTCCTAACTGGAGAAAGCTGCAGGCTTTATAGCTTTTCCACTAATGCCACGCAAAGGCAGCTCTCCCCCGCCCAGTCGATTTATTTACCGTGTTAATCTTAGGGAGATGAGTGGGCGATTTTCATCATTAGCTTCTAATTTCAATCACAAACAAGGAGCTGGGGGTTCTGCCCTGCCTCACGCTTCAGGCACAAGACTGAGGATGAAGATCCTGCAGCCACAGTATAATTATCTATTTACGGCCGCACATCACCACAGTGTCCAGCCACCTGCATCCCTCCTTTGCAATACAAGCGGAGTTACCCATGCCAGGGCACGCTTCACTTCAGAATACTTGCTCTTACACTAGTGCAGCGTTGATGCTAAGATCCCTAGGCTCCCCACCCCCTAGGAAAAAATCTGAAGGTAACCAGCTCACAAGCTGGTCAATTCCTTCTCCACACCCATCATACCTAGCTTGCTAGTGTAATGATCCCCTTGCTTCCCACACAAATCATAAGCAGAGTTTGAACCTAGGACCTTCAATAGCACAGCACAGCCCAGCCCTCTACCATGTGAGCCGGGGGGGCAACTCCATTAGCTGGCAGCAGGAGGAAGCTTTCTCTTCCAGCCGACCAGCCACTAGAGGTGAACATGCTGCAAATCTGGCCAGCATGTTATGTCTGTATGAGCTTTAGGACCCACAAACACCCCTTTGACAAGTTACGGTGCATGCACAGTGCTTTGCAGGGAACTGTAGGCTGAAGGGATGGGATGCAGCATGAATGCAAACCGTTGTCTCATCAAAGGCCAGTGCCCCCTATATTAACGGTGCTTAGGTAAGTCCCCTAATCAGTCTTCCCCAGAATTCTTATGGCATTGGAAAAAAAATTGCCTAAATTGCCCTTGTTAGGCAAAACATGTGTTAAGCATAGAATACACCACATTGATAGGTATTATGTGCACGATATTAATAGACTATACATTCTTATACAAGTGCTGGGAAGTTATGTTAACTGAATGTATTAGGCTCTTCCTACAATTCTGTTCACCACGTCACGTGTCCCACAACACTTCACAAAGCTGAAGTCGGCTTTGGCATTAGAAAATGGGACACTCGTCAAAGGCAAAAATACATTAATGTTCTGCCCTGGCACATGCCGGGGAGATGCCTTCACGGACCAGTACCTGGAATGTTAGTACCCAACACAAAACTAAGGAAGGTCCAGAACAACAAGTGAAGGATCTGGGACAGCCGGGTGGGTTGGGTTTTAGTGATGTAGAGAGAGATCTGTACCTTGTAAAATCATCTTATAAATACTGCTCGCTGAAATGCACATCTTTGAAGCACACCTTCTGTGGAAGGCGAACACACTGAGAATTTCCTTTCCATGCCTCCTTTCCATATCGCACTGTTGTGTCTTTCGACAATACACTTGGCTCGGTTTGGTTATCTGGTCTCGAGTATTTTTAAGAATGAACTGCAAGTGCAGTCAAACTGGCCGCACCTTGTGGCGTTAATACCCTGATGAGCCCGGGTCAGGAGTGTCATAACTCTCCTACTCAGATCTGAACCTTAGAGTTCAGAACATGAGAAGCTAGCATGAAACCTCCAAACTTAATTACCAGCTTGGATCTGATATCGCTGCCACCAGCCAGAAAAATTTCAGTGTCTGGCTCACTTTGGTCTCCCCAAAACCTTCCCTGGGGAACCCCCAAGACTCAGATGCCCTGAGTCTCACCACAAAGGGAAATAACCCACTTCCCTTCTCCCTCTTCCCCTCCAGGTGTTCCCTCCCTGGGTTCCTGGAGAGATATACAGATTCAAGCTCCGTAATTAAGTTTGGAGGTTTCATGCTAGCTTCCCATGTTCTGAACTCTAAGGTTCAGATATGAGTAGGATAGTTATGACATGGTGGCAGAGGTGGGATTTTTGGGTTTTCCATCTTGTATGTACCGTGTTATGTCCTCAGGAACACCCTCCAAGAACTGTTCCATTTGTATGAGGAGGTGTAGTTTGTCCAAGGATTTAACGTTGTTTCCTGATATTCAGGCCTCATAATTTTTCCCAACGTAGTAGGCGTGTCTGGGAAATGACACATCTGGTTTCCACTGTTGGGTTCTGAAACGCTGACGGGCATGATCCG
The DNA here is from genome assembly GCF_025201925.1 of Gopherus flavomarginatus. NCBI lineage: Eukaryota > Metazoa > Chordata > Testudines > Testudinidae > Gopherus > Gopherus flavomarginatus. The sequence continues at coordinate 285,788,254 of NC_066619.1, read as the reverse complement.
GGGTTATCCCCATTCTGTATCTGGCCTTGGTTTGAAAAAGTTTATAGTCGTTCATTTTCTCCTTAGGCATTTCATCTGCCACCTCTGCTAAAGGTCCACTGAGCTGTGGCCTCAATTCTACCATGTACTGGTCTTCAGGGATGCTGTACCGAAGACAGGCTCTTTCAAAATTTTCTAAGAAGGCCTCAGTGTCATCACCTGCCTTGTAGGTGGGAAATTTCTTGGGATGTGGAACCATAATTGGCGAAGGATTGTTAGGATTGGCTGTGTTCTGTTGCTTAGCCTTTTCTAATTCCAGGGCCTGCCGTTGGGCTTTGGTGTTCATACCCTGATAAGCCCGGGTCAGGAGCGACTGGGATCAAACGTTAAAACTGACCATGTTTAGAATTTTATTTTGTTACCTTTCTAATAGTACATCTTTCACCCCCACCAACCCCCGTATCACCATGGTACCCTGGCACCTTAAAAGGCTGCAATGGAGACATTCAAAACCTCAGTAAGAAACCAAATGTCAGGATCCTCTGCAGCCCTCATCCTTACCCATCAGCTAGGAAAACAGGGGCACGTCTACACTGCAATAAGAGACCCACGGGGGAGGGTCTCAGAGCCTGGGCCCAGCCTGAGCATCTACACTGCTCTTTCTATCCCCACAGCCCGAGCCCCACGAGACTTGGTGCCGCGGGTTTTTCATTGCAATGTAGATGTACCCTGGAAGTCCAGGTTCCCCTTTCTGCCTCACAGACTGAGCTTAGCCTGTTTTGAGCACTCTGACTGGGTGACCCCTTCCGACTAGCCCAGTGGCCTGGCTAGCTGGCTCATCTGTGATCCTGCCTAAGACCTGGGACTTGCCTCCAGCGTTAACATTTACAGGGGAAGGAGACGGTTGCATCTCAAACAGGGAGCAGAGGTTTAGCTGAGCGCCATAATGAGCAGCCAAGTACAGTGATGAACAAAAACGAAATGACTCCTCCCCCATTCTAGATAACTGCACAGTGGATCCAGTGCCAGCTTTTCCCAGACAGGAGAGAAGGTGGCCATTTCAGCCAACGCAGTCGTCATTATTCATAAACAACAAGATCATCTAAACTCCGGTCCGTTCAAATGTGTTTCACTGTGTCTGTGTGTTCTGAACTCAGGGCCGGGTCCAGCTTTTTTGCCACCCCAAGTGGCAAAGCGGGGGAGGGGGGGGAATAAAGCCAATCCACAGCACCTCAATCGTGCCGCTTCATTCTTCGGCAGCAATTCGGCAGCGGGTCCTTCGGTCCCTCCCTTCCTCTTTGGCAGCAGCTCAAAGAGGAAGAGAGGGACTCGCCGCCAAAGACCCGGATGTGCTGCCTCTTTCCATTGGCCACCCCAGGCACCTGCTTCCTTCACTGGTGCCTGGAGCCGGCCCTGTCTGAACTACGAGGGCCCAACCTTACCCCAAATCACTGGCATTACATCCCTGGGCAATCACGTGTGTTTAGAAACATGCCAGCCAATCAGAGCAAGATTCTACTTTTCTATATCCCCCACCCCCCACCTCAAGGCATTTCACAAAGACTGATTGTTCTCCTGCCCCACACCTGTGGGACAATCACCTCGGCGTAAACAGCTTGCAGAGTTCATGGACATTTCAGTCCATGGCTCGAAAAAAATCGCAAGCCACCTGCAAAGCAAAGGCCAGTCCTAGACTGGACAGGGAAGGAGCTGGTACAGACCTCGAGGGGCGATGCCCACCCTGGAAGCCCAGTGCCCCCTGCTTCTGGGAAGGGTGAGGGTGCTGGGATTCCTACCAGGGCATTCTCAAAAGACAGTGCACAACTGGCTACACCTTTCCTATCAGTCTCTGGCAAGGAGCTAACTCAGCCCTGGGCTCCTGTTTCATTGATGGAAGAGAAAATGATCCTTCTCTCTCTCACACACACACACAAACAAAAAGGACTCCCTGGCAGTTTTGAAATGGGGGAGGGGTAGGAAATAGACAAGGGGTACAAAGATGTTTGATATTCTACCCTGTACTGTATCCCTCCTCTGCCTCTGTTTTCAGCTCCTCACCCCGCGCGAACAGCTCAAGTGCTCCGTACGGCTGATCACAGCCTTAGCCCAAGCAGCCACTAAGTGCAACGGACATAATTCTTGACTGTTACATGGGGCTCACAGCTGCAATGCAACTGCCCAGCCTCTTTCGCACTGCTGCAGCTTGGCAAAGATATAAGCAGCAGCAGCAGCAGTGAAGCCAGGCAGACTCAGCCTGACTACACGGCACTAGTTCATACTCAGAGGGTTTTCTTTGTCATCACACTGAGATACACAGTCGTTATATATAAACTGATGTTCTAGGCCTTTTATTTGACACTGGCAAGAAGGAAATTTGCCCTAGCAAGTAAACTGATGGTGTCAGGAATTAGTTAGCTGCATTGGGGGGAAGGATAGCTCAGTGGTTTGAGCAGTGGCCTGCTAAACCCAGGGGTGTGAGCTCAATCCTTAAGGGGGCCATTTGGGGATTGGTCCTGCTTTGAGCAGGGAGTTGGACTAGATGATCTCTTGAAGTCCCTTCCAACCCTAATGATTCTATGTTCACTCTCATCTTCACATCAGCCAAACTCAGTCTAAGTTTGAGAAAATATTCACAAAAAAGTGCCAACTCCTCATTTCACATCCAGCCTTAAGTTGAATGCACTAAAAGCTAGGGACACTGTTGGAGCCCTATGCAGATGCAAAATTTGGAGCTGCATCTGATTCACAAACACAGTCTACTAGGGCTCTAGACACAGGGACCCTTCAGAGTTGAAGATACAGATGCCACAGCCTAGTGTGGCAGCACAAATGAACAACAAGGGACAGGGAGCAAAGATTCTTCAGTTCTAGGTATGGCTCTATCCAAGTTCTTACGCCCTGCCCAGGGCATAGGAAGTGCCAGACTGGATCAGACTTGTGGCAGATAGAATCCAGTATCCTGTCTCTTGACAGTGACCAGAACTAGCTGCTTCAGAGTAAGGGTCAAGAAACCCCACAAGATTATGCCAACTTCCCCCTCCTCCATGCACATTTCCCTCCTAATCCCTAACAGTGAGAGATCATCTTCAAGCCCTGAAACAGGAGCATTAACTATTATTGCTCTGCATATTCTTGTTTTCCATATAAATGTCCAGTCCCTTTTTGTTGCTAAATTCTTAGCCTCAACAGCATCCAGTAGCAGTGGGTTCCGCAGGCTAATTATTCACCGTGTGAAAATTTGTTTCCTTTTATCAGTTTTGAATTTCCTGCCTTTTTTCTCCACTGAATATCCCTTTGTTCTTGTGTTATGAGACAGAGAACAGACATTCCCAATCTACCTTGTGGAAGAAGGGAAAAAATTGACAAGGATTTGTAGGGGATCTTAATGCATGTCAGTCTGTTAGCAAGAGTAAGGCTAATTGTAACCCTAATGACGTGAGATTTGTAGAAGCGAGGATTGTGTGAGGCGAGTAGGAAAGAACTGTGTGAGAAGTTATCACGACCTTGCACTGATAATTAAATACGTAGACTGGCGCCCAACATGGGGCAAATAAGATAGCAGGATAGCCTATGTATAAACAAAATGCAGCTGTTGCTCATTATTGTCTGTATTATTGCTTGTTATTGTCTGTAACAAAGGTATAAATGCTTGCTGTAATTGTTTACCTGTTGAGAGACCTGTCCGGGCCTGGGGTGACCCAGTGTCCTAGGGCACTCCCTCCCTCTATTGCAATTGCTGGAGTTAGAATAAAGTATTTGATTTTGCTGCACCCAAACAAAAAAGCGAGAACTGAGTTTTTCTCCGACAATTTGGGGGCTCGTCCGGGATGGCAACGCCCACGGACCCACGGGCAGCTGCTACGGATCGTTCCCCTTCGAATCCCATGGCGCCACAATAGAGGTAAGAGACCTTTTGAAATCTCTATTGGGGTGTCGGAGGAGGACTGTCTGTGGGGACGTCTGTGTCCGTTGGGCTCGCGCCATCTGAACTTATTGACTGTCCAGCAAGATCAGATGCAGAGTGGTATTGGGGGAAAGCCCCAATCAGGTTAGTTTATAGCAGTACTGGGAAACTGCTGGGTTGGCCAACAAGGTAATGCATAAGGTAATGCATTAGGTAATGCATAGTGAGATGCATTAGAGATGCACCGGTGCTGAGGGGTTTTTACCGCCTCAAGAGGGGTTGTTATACCGCCTCATGGTATTGGGTCCGGACATAAGGTACAGATGCATCGTGGTATTTGGAAATAAGGCCTTAGTGTGTGTACACTAGTGTGAGTGACTGTTACCGGAAGACGCCCAGAGTACCCTGTGAAGCGAAAGCTCGTGACCAGGACTACTCTAACGCAAGCCCGGTAACTAGTGGATCTTTAGAAGATCTGACCCACGGTGGGCTGACTCGGCCTGGCATCGTCTGGTGAGGAAGCTACCTGGGTCTAGGAGCATGTGTACCCTTCTTCTCTTCCCCTTTCCTTTTCCGTGTGGGCTACTGACAGTCTGATCATCTCACTGGATGCAATCAGAGTAAGCGGCGCCGTCTCCCAGAGACTAGCCGACGCTCTTTGCTGAAAGGAGGTGTAGGAGGGTCGTGGCCATCCTCGTTAGCCTCTCCTGTGTGAGTACCCTGTAGGGAGAGAGTCTTAGTTTATGTGCCGCTAGCGCGGACAGGGCACCCTCCCTGTGTGTGTAAGTGGAAAATGGGTGGGGGACAGTCTAAATATTCCAGCTCACCCCCTAAGGGTACCCCATCTTATTTCATGTACGTACATTATGGTCCAACAACCTGCAGGTATTTAGAGTATTGGAATCTTTACACGCGTGAAAATCCATCTAAACAATGCCCACTAGAAGGTACCTTCAATCTAAATAAGATCATACATCTAAGAGGAGCTTTTAATCACCAAAAAGCCTCTGACAGTGTGAGCAATTTGTCTATTGAGGAAAGGAATGGGTTAATTAGAAATTCAGCTTGGCCCAGAGATAAAGAGAAAGTTGCTCTGCGTTCAAGGTCAAGAATCAACGCAGATTATGCTAAGTACAAAGAAAAACTGCTTTCCGCCCCAGCTGGCTTTGAAAAAATATAGACAGAGGCAAACCAAAGGCAATACAAGTTACAGAACTGAGATTACATTTGCAAAGCTTAACTGTCCAGTGAGAACCAACAGAGTGCCTTTGTGACCCCGGAGCCGGTGTGGCTTGGTGACACCGAAGAAGCCACAGGCAGCCGACCTGGACTGGAATCTCTGAAAGAAACGCCGCAGGAGATTCCAGGGTGTAAAAGAACAGCCCTCCCAAGAGCGAAAGCATGTTGGAAATTCTGGACAAGCTGTATACAGGATAATCTCCCGTCTACCTCTCTCCCTTTTCTGAACGTTATACACAGACGTGGCCAGTCTGGACATGTGTGAGTATGAAAATGGCGTAGGGCCTGGGGCATTAATGTTTTTCCTGAGTGATGTGGGAGCGTTCCCAACATTCTCCATTGTTGTTTTATTATTTTATTAATGAAGCTTTAAAATTCAGTTATATGGTGTGTTTTCTTTATTTTCCCCCAACGTCCTGCAGTGTCAGCCTGATCACCTGACACAAGGGATAGATTGGTAACAGAAATTTGTCACAGTTTGGTGAGCAATTGAGAGGGGGGGGAGCCCTGCAGAATTTACACCATCTATTTGTTTTACCCTTGTTTTTTTTATGTTTGCTTTGCTTGGTATTGTTGATGTTATATGTTAAGGAGTGCATGATTAAAGGAGTGCCCACTCTCAGCCGCAGTAAGTCTGAGAACTGGAGAGGGGTTTAGCATTCCTCTGTCCACTCTGGTTGACCGGGAAGGGTGGCAGGTGGATCTACCCCAGTTGTAGCAGGACTGGGCAATAGAGAAGTTGAAGAAAAGGGAAGAGATGTGTACTTGATAACTAGAATTGAGCAATTAAGAGCATAGATCATGAACCAGGCAGCAACTCAAACCTACGCCCAGGGCAAGTTGCAGGCCTTGAGATAAGACTTCCAGGTAGAAAAGGAAGCCCTGGCTAAGTAAGTACCAGTCCTTCAGGGACTTGTCAAAATGTAACCATTTGTGCTCAGCATACGCCATAACAGCAGTGTGTTTGCTACAAGAGGAAATTGAATAGTTAAAGGCCAATGGGCCATGCGTTTCTGCCCAGGTGGCAAGCCTCACGAGGGAGGACTCAGGTAGTCTTATGGGTAAGAATGTTTAAGGGAAGAGACCAGGAGGGGTGGGGGCTAGTTGAGAAGCCCACCCTCCTAGCTAAACTGGTAGTGGAAGAAGTTGGTGCCCATGGAAGGGATGGTTCAGCAAGGAAAGCAGGATTGGGCCCAAGCGGGCAGGCAACAGACAGAGAGATTGCAAAACAGGTTGGAGAATTTTGAGGGTGTAGTGGAAGAAAGGAGTAAGTAAGTGTAAGCATGGGGATTTCAAATACCCAGGACAATACTTGAAATGGTGATTTGAGTTGATAAAAGTGGCTGTTGGGAGACAAGCAAGTGATTTAAGGGAGAGTGAGAAGTTAACTCTCTAGTTGCTGGAGGGAACAGCAGTTGAACTTTGTAAAATGCTAAAGAGGAAAGTTCTTGGTGTCTGTGAAATGTTTGTAAATAAATTCAGGCAAAGAAATTATTAGATTGCAATCATTTGGCTATAAACAATTTAGCTGAATTAGCTAAAGAAATATATACAGTGCTATGTCATTGAAATTTTATTAGGCTCTAAGGGGCACTATAAGTAGTGATGTTTTCTTTCAGTGTTTGAAAGCAGGAGTTAAAAGTAAAAAGCAATCAAAATTCTGGTAAAGTTAATTATGTCCCTTTTAAGGTAAAAATCTTTAAGCTGTGGATAGCTTTGGATCCAAAAGCAAGCCAGAAAGCATCTGTATTAATGCAAATTATCTAACTGATAAGGTAGAAGCCACTGAAACCTGGGTTGCCTATGAAACAAATACAAGGAAATATGGGGTAATTCCTCTGTTTTGCCTGAAATCAACAAGGGTATTTGTATATTTTAAGTGATGATTGACTGCCCAGAAGGGGTAGACCTCTGTTTTTTTTGTCTTTCAGATAATCAGAGAAAACTGATGCCAGCTGAACAGCATTCAACGTATCATGCATTTAGTGGCACAACAGGAATTATGTTTTGTGCTCTATGTCCTGTCTTGTGGTGTTTGTCTCGTGGCCAAAATTGTTGTGTTTAATAGTTTCATAGGATAGTCTAGTTAAAATCAAATAGAAGGGTTAAATGCAGTTACTTGTTTTATTCAATTTTGGAATATAAAGTGTTTGGATAAATCAGGAGAATGTGATAAACTAAAGTCTAATACATTTCCTTAAGTAAGAAAAAGAAATTTCATTGGCCAGATTGTTAATTTAAAAATTGTTGTTAAAATTTGCCTACAAACAGTCTTTGGAAGCAAGGACATGAAAAGTTAACCCACTCTCCATATTGTACATGGGATCCTTCTGGCTACCTCAGATTTCTAGCCAGAGGGCTGGGGATGGTGGGAAGCTATTGGACTAGAGGCTGTATTGAGTGAACTCCTCAAAGTGGGTGTGCTTGTCCTGGCTTGTTGCTCCAGAGCTCTGTATAAAGTTATTGTAGTGGAAGGGTATATGTGGCATACGTTGAATATTAAGACTAATGTACTGTATAACGGTAATGTTTATGTGTTCATGGTTGGGAAAAAGGTGTATGAGTGAAGAGTAGAAGTTTCCTTTGTAGGTTAAAAGAAGCCAAGAAGGGGAGAAGGAAAAAGAGCAGAATGAGTTAACTGGGAAAATATAGCTAATATGCTCAAGCTAAATATGAGACACTGACTCCATTCAAGGACACTGCTCACAGCTAAAACTTGGCTGACAACCAAAAAAAGGAAGGGGGGCTTGAATGTGCCCAAGCAGGTATGAGATCTGCAAAACACTGCCAGGCACTGGTTTCTTTTCTCACAGGTAAAGAAGCGTTACCCAAAGACCCTAGCAGCCCTGCCACTCCTTGGAACCAGGAGACTGGATCAATGTATAGGTCCACCAACGAAAGACTGCTCTGGCTCCACGCTGGAAAGTCCTGCTGACTACAAACACCACTGTGAAGTGACAAAGACTGACTGCTTGGACCCATGATTCTCACTGCAAAAAGACCCCTCCACCTCAGGAGAATTCTCCTACTGATGATTAGCCATTTCTCCTTCTAGCTCCACGGTGCCTTCTGGACAATAGGTAAAAAGTACAAGGTGAAGTGCTAGTAACCTCTCCCTTATCCACTGACAGATCTACTGTGCCTTTGAATTTTTCTAGAAGAATCAAAACCATTACAAAGTAATGTGCTGGTAACCTCTTCCCTGAAGGCTGATGAACCACGACTGCTTTGGGAAAGAAGAAGGAACACTCACTCCACTGAAATTGCCAAAGTCCAGGAATTCCTGACTAGAAAGGACATTAAGAACTGATCCTGGTGAAGAAACAAAGAATTATACACTGGCAGGAAGAAATTTGTGGGACCCTGCTTGGGAATGTGGTATTGATTGGATTTTGGGGTTTATTGTACAGGCTGTGCCCTGTGTTTTGGATAAATACTTCAGTATGTATTGCTGTCTCTAATTGGATTTTTAAATGATAAGTACTAAAGGCACTTTGTTGTCACTGTCTCTGCCACCTACTCCATTACACTATTACCCCTGTAATACATCCAAATACAGACAATGCCATATATTTGATAAAACCAATGACCAAGGCCTTCACACTTTAGTGATTTATTTAAAGATTGTTTGGGGGGGAAAAAAAAGAAAACGAAAAAAAAATAGGAAAAATATTTTTTAAAGTTCAGGATATCCCATATAAGTGAACAATTGAGTGGAGAACAAATGGATCAGTGGAAATAAAGATCCATAATATTACTGCAAATGAACTCCAAAAATTTATAATTGGAATTGATGGGTTCCATAGTGAAGTAGATATGATGTCTATACCTGGAATTTATACTGTGTTACATGAAAGAAGCCTTTATTGTTATTTGGTTACCCAATTAGTAAATAATCAAATGAATACCCAAAGAGTTTGTTCTGCCACTGGAAATTTTACTTATATTGAAACCATTCCAGTGACGAATAATGTAACCTGTACCTTATTGCAATACACCCTCTCCTATGCTATTAATGTCAATGCCTCTTGAAAGTACCTGAGATTAGTTAAAGGTATATAACCAACAGATGTGATATAGTACTACACCAAACAGATATGTATTAGGATATCAATGGATTGTGATTAATACAACACTAGGGGCTGCCATTAGATTAGCACAACAGAGGGCCTGGGTTATTTCCTCTGGAAGAAGAGGGACTTGACTGGATCCCTGTGGGATGGGGCCAATAGCGCAGCAGCCATTTGGAATATTTTTAAAAGCCAAGAACATGATGAGAAATCAGGCCAACTAGAAAAGGCCACTAGCCTTATTTCTGGAGCTCAGCTAACCCAAGTACAGGCTGGAGTTGGTGAGTTACATGTTATTTCCACCCTTAGTTCTATGACCCAGAAGTTACTAACAGAGATGGTATTGAATATCACTGAGGCTGGGAAGGCATTGCAGTGGGATCTAGCACGTTTGGAAATTCAGGATTTCCTGAATGACCAGCTGATGGCCATTCGGAGTGATCTTGAGCATCAGACTTGGCCCACTGCCCTTACAGACACATCAGGAGTACCATCTGATCTGTGGTCATGGAGACATATCTGGACACTTTCTGAGTGGAAGTGTGGACATTCACAGTGCTCCTTCCAAGCATTTGAACCGGATGGGAAGGTTTGGCTCCCACATACCAAATCCTGACGGGTCCATGGGAAGGATGCATGTGGGACTGGATTATCCACCGAGACATCTGGGAAATTAGACCACCTGGTATACCTAACTGATTTATAGTCAGTACCTCTAAAAAAACACCTGATATTTTGTATAGGAATAGGGAGTCAATGGACATTTGGCTGTTAGAACCCCTGCAGCTTCAGTGTATTCATAAACTGAAGCCAAGGGAAGTTGTCACTGTTTATGATAATATTTGCTGGGAGGGTAGAGGACAAGGAACTATCCTGACAAGACAATTACTTTTCAAGCTAATGATAGCTGTATGTATGTTAAAACCACCACATTGCAAGATATACATTTTAATCTCATCACCACTGCAGACAATCATATTGTTTATTGGCCTGCAGATAGAATTTTGCAAGTAGCCCTTAGTTTAATTGGACCAGCTTAGTACCTAATCGATTTCAAAATTTGCTTTCATTGTTACCAGAGGTTCAAAGAATCTCTGAATTGCAAGGGCAAATTCACGTGCTTCAGAATATATATCAAGCTGAAAAAGAATGCCTTTCATATAGCTTATAGAGTGTCTACTTTGTGTACTAAGTATAATGTATTATGATTTGTAACCAAAACTGTACAACAACCTCATCACATTATTGCTGTGGGAATATTATTGCTTGCATTGTTGTTAGTTAGTTTAAAATAATGTCATTGCTGTTGTAAAAGTCATAATAATAGTAATACCTTTCATGTCCATGCTAATCATTAATTGTCATTATATCCAGTGAAAACCCCTAAGGTTGAAACATCTGATGTAGAATCAGAAATCCATGGCTCAATGCAAATAGAGATCTGAGAATATCTGTTGTACTAGAAGTACAAAAGGGGGGAGTGTGGAAGAAGGGAAAAAATTGACAAGGATTTGTAGGGGATCTTAATGCATGTCAGTCTGTTAGCAAGAGTTAGGCTAATTGTAACCCTAATGACGTGAGATTTGTAGAAGCGAGGATTGTGTGAGGCGAGTAGGAAAGAACTGTGTGAGAAGTTATCACGACCTTGCACTGATAATTAAATACGTAGACTGGCGCCCAACATGGGGCAAATAAGATAGCAGGATAGCCTATGTATAAACAAAATGCAGCTGTTGCTCATTATTGTCTGTATTATTGCTTGTTATTGTCTGTAACAAAGGTATAAATGCTTCCTGTAATTGTTTACCTGTTGAGAGACCTGTCCGGGCCTGGGGTGACCCAGTGTCCTAGGGCACTCCCTCCCTCTATTGCAATTACTGGAGTTAGAATAAAGTATTTGATTTTGCTGCACCCAAACAAAAAAGCGAGAACTGAGTTTTTCTCCGACAACCTCCACTAGACCATACAGACTCACGTCCCTTCTTTCATCATCTTTCCCAGGTAAACAAGACCAGGCTCTTCAGTCTTTCCTCATGAGAGGTTTTCTGGGTTTTTCCCCCAGTCCGTTGATTCTTCTATGAACTCCCCATCAGTGACCCCACTGAGAGAAGTCCTGTCACTGGCTTGTTAGGTATCCTCAGACAAGTCATGTCGCCACTTAGTGCCTCCCTTTCCCGCTCTGTTAAATGGGAATATCAATTCTGACCAGCTCCATGGGGTGAGGTTTGAAGTTTTCTGAGTGGACAGTTATTGGTCTGCGTGAAGTGGTTGAGTTTTACTGTTAGTATTGGCCCAGTTTTATTCTTTTGTATAGTAATTAGCTGAATATGCATCTAGACTCATTGATTTTAGAGCTGGAAGGGACCACTAATCTTTTAGAAAGGCAGACAGTTTTCATGCAAGCTCTGCAAGTGAGGGAGAACCCCCCACAGTCCCAGGTGTGTTGTTGCAATGGCTATATTACTGTCCCTTAACATTTGCACCCTGTCTCTTGTCTGAATCTGTCTAGCTTCAACTTTCAACAATGGGGCCATGTTGGACTAAAGGGGACAGGAAGGTCCGGGGGGGGACCAGGGCAGATGAGGGGCAGCACAGCTGGGGGAATGGGAGAGGTGAGCTGCCCGGTACGAAGGGGACGGGGGAAATGGAACAGATGAGGAGGCAGGAAGGGGCCAGGGAGGAATGGGACAGGTGTGGGGGCGGGGCAGGAAGTACTGGGGGGGCACTGGGACGGGGGGGGCAGGAGGGGCCAGGGAAAAGTGGGAGGGGGTGGGGCACTGGGACAGATGTGGGGCAGGAAGGGACCCGAGCAGACGGGGGAGCGGGGCAGATGAGGAGGGTGGGGGGCCTGGTACCGGGGTGGGAGGGGCCGGGACAGGTGAGGGGGCGCGGCAGGCGGGGGGACGTGGTACGGGGGGGGATGGGAGGAGCCGGGCAGAGCGCGAGGCTCCGGCCCGGACACTCACCGCTCCCCGCGCGCTCAGCCCCGCAGCGCTGCCCAGAGCCCCGCGCCACCCGCTCTCCGGCTCGCGGGGCGGGGCCGACACGGCCCCCTCGCTCCCATTGGCCCGATCCCGGCCCCGCCTCCTCGCTCGCTCATTGGACAGGGCTGTTCCGGGGCCCGGGAGGGCGCGAGGCGCCCCCCCAAGGGGGGAGGAGCGGGGAAACCCTGGGGGCGGTACCTAGGGGGCGGGGCCATGGGTTCGGCATGGACCGAAGAGGAGCACGAGGGGCGGGACTCTGTGAGTCTGTGACTGGCACCCAGGGCTCCCCCCAGGGGCTTCCCTGGGACCCCCGTGTGCTGCTGGGGGCCCCACTGCCTGCGGGCTGGGCCCCGCCCCACCCACTGCCCATCCCCCTTCTAGCCACTTCCCATCCCCCTTTCTGCCCCCCCATCCCATCCCATCCCCACCCCCTTCCTCTCCCCGGCCCCCGCTGCTGAATTCACACTGAGCTCTCGGCCGCGGACACTGCGACCGCGCTCCGAGCGTGTCCGGTCCGGAAAAGACCGAGTTGTCTGGCCCTGCTGAGGTGTGTCCTCCCCTGTGCGGGCAGGTGCTTTACCTCCACCTGGGCACAGCTGTGCCCGTCTGCCTCTCCCTGGGCGCTCAGCCCCCGCCCGCCCCACACAGCGGCGCTGTCTCTTGCCGTCTCTGCCAGATGTACGGAGCAGGGGGGGACTCCGGCTTTTCCCCAAACCCCAACATCCTGATTAATTCATGATGTGCCCCCCTCCCCCACAACCTCTGCCCGCCCCCCAAACACCAACTGTGATCCCGGGTCCAAAACATCCGATGGCCCCAAACCCGCACCCGATCCGCTGCCTCCCACCCTCCAACACAGCTCACTGCTTTCTCCCAGTCCCTCAAATCGGCGCTGCCCCCCCAACACCGGTCTGCCCCCACGCACCCCCCAACATCGGGTCTGATCCCAGGCCTCCCTTCTGGCTTTAAGATCGAGGAAAGTCAGTCCTGGGGTGGGGGTGTGAACCTTTCCGAGACTGTGTCCCGTTAACATGCAGGAGGCTACAAGTCCCCCGCGGGGCCCAGTGGCTGCAGGACATGATGGGACTGGTGGCCGCTGCGGGTGGGGGCCGTGGGGGGCGGGGCAGAGGACCCGGGCTGCGGTGGATGGGGACGACGGTTCCCCCGAAGGGACCGAGCCTCCCTCTCTTCCCCAGCTGCAGTTCCACAGGGCCGGGCTCACGAGCCACTTCTCCCCGGGCCAGAGCGCGGCTGCCTTTTTCCAACCCCTCATTTGTGCGGGTGCCGGCGGAGCCTTGTCATGAGGCTGTCGAGCTGGTCAGTGCAGGGACAGGCTCGGCGTCCCGGGTTGTTGAGCTTGGTGTGAGGAAGGGATCGGAGCTACTTCTGGGCCCGAGAGTGCTCCTCCCCCACTCCCCTTCCCCCCTTCCTCACTCCTGGACCGAGCTGACCAGCTCAGGGCCACCTGGAGCTCCCGCAGGGGCAGGTGGCCGGGGAAACACCTCCGGGGTTTCCCCACCTCGAATGCAGCGCGGGGTTGCTGAGCCCTGCCCCTCGGGGCCTCGGTCTCGTCGGGGCAGACTCGGCCAATGGCACGTAGGTACCCGGCCGCCTGCGTGTTGGCTCTCGAAGGTAACGCACTGCGCGTGCGCGTGTGTTCGAGTGTAGGGCCCACGTGCTGACATTCCGCTCCCTGCGATGTGATCCTTGCTAGCGCTCTCAGGCCTAGCGGGGTGACTCATGGCCATGGTGGAGCCGTCGGTCCACCCGCCGGAGCATCATGACCAGCAGTTATAAATGGACGGGCCTCAACGCGGCTGCCAGCGGAGGGCGCCCCTAGAATTCGCTGGAGCCAGTTAGAGGATCCGCTCCTTCGCTCTGCTCTCGGGTCTGGCCCGCCCCTGGGCAAAGGGCCTGAGCGAAACTGCTGCTCCCCACCGCCAGGGAGGTGGGGGCCGACAGCCCTTTTTCGCCGGGAGGGTTGACCTGGTGGCCGGTTTGCAAGGAGAAACTTGCCACCCTTTTCCCTGCTGGCCGCTCCTGGCCCCGCCGCTGAGGAGCAGCTGCAGGACACCCCCAGCCGGGACTCCAGCTCCGCTCCCGGCCCCACGCCGGGATTTCCGGGCTGCCCCCTGGGGGGCGCGGGGCGCGGACGGGCGGGGCGAGGCAATTTCAGCCCCCACTGCAAAAAGTGTCCCAACACCCCTGGCCTTGTGACCGCGACCCTCTGATGTGTCTTAGGCCCAGACCTCTGATGTTGGGAAAAGGATCGGGCCCACATGAAGAGGGACCCGGGACCCAGCCCGCTTGGGCAGGCCGCCTGGGGCTAACCGTGCCCGGTAGCAGGAAGGGGCAGCCTCTCCCACAGAGATCATACCGCAGGGACTGGAGGTTGTGAAAAGAACATGAATTCAGCTGAGCCTGTAATAACCACCACATGGCAATTTGAAGGCGATCCTGGTCAGCCTTTTCTACTGATATCACCCAATAAAAAACTAATTCTACTCCATTATTTGCCATTAGAGAGCAGCCCAATCACACCAAAAGCCTGGATCGTATAACAAACGCACATTTTGGGGGAAATTCACATCAACATCCTGATTTTTCAAGTTGGTGGCTGATGTCAGTATCTCTCCTTGCCCTCAATATGTATGATCACCTCCACCATCCATATCCAGATCCTGTAATTGCAGGGGTTCGTGAGGTTAATGCATGGGAGGTCCAGAACTGTTCACCTCCACCCCAAACCCCGCTTTGCAGCCAGCGTTTCTAATGGTGTTAAATCTCTAAAAAAGTGTTTTTAATGTATAGAAGGATTAGGGTTAGGGTTATGGCATTATAGATCTAATTTTTTCATTGAAAATGTCATTTATTTCCTAACACATTGAGCAAAAACCCACGTTATTCATAAGCAGGGCCGGCTCTACCCATTTCGCCGCCCCAAGCACGGCGGCACTCCGCGGGGGGCGCTCTTCCGCTCGCCTGTCCTGCGGCTCCGGTGGACCTCCCTGGTCCGCAGGCTTCCCTGGTGGGTTCCGGTGGTCCACCGGAGCCGCCTGCCGCCCTCCCGGGAACCAGCAGAGCGCCCCCCGCGGCATGCCGCCCCAAGCAGGCGCTTGGCACGCTGTGGCCTGGAGCCAGCCCTGTTGTAAGCAGGCGCTTCCCCTCAGCACGTCTTCCAAAAGCGGGGTCTGCCCGGCTGGCGCTGGGGGCAGGCGTGACCGGAGGAGCCATGGAGGCGCCTGCCGGGCCAGCGCTGGGGGCAGGCCCCGCCGGAGGAGCGAGGGTGCCTGCTCCTGGGCCACCGCGCCCCACATGCTCAGCGCGGCCCCAGCATCGCCGCTGCCACCTCCAGCGGCGGCCCAGCCCGGCCGGGCCCAGCAGCGCCATGGAGCGAAGCTCGGGCAGCGACTCAGGAGCGGGAGCCCGGGGCGCGGGGTTGGGGACAGATAAGCGGCAGGGGTCCAGGGGTCCCCTGCCTTGCAACTGGGGGGTCCGGGCGAGGGCCGGCAGGGCAGGGGCTCAGGCTACGCTGTGTGGACCGGAGCCCTGGCGCGGCGCAGGAGTCTGGAGCCCAGGGCAGGGGGTCAGGATCCCCTCCGGTGGGGCCGGGCAGCGTAGCCCAGTGAGGGACACCCGCAGAGCTGGCTAGGCAGGAAAGACTCTCCCCGGACCGCGGGGGAACGGGGGTATCCGCGCCCCCCGGGAAGCCCGCAGGAGTTCTGACCCAGCGAGGGTTAATTTGGGGGGAACCGGGTGGAGCCAGGGGGCGTGGCCAGAGATGTAGCCAAGGGGGGTTACTTTTTATGTTTGTTACACTTAGAACCTGGCTACGCCACTTTTTACCTTTCCTTTTTTTTACCCCAAAGCCAAAATGGCAGGAGTTCTGCAACACTGAGTAACTCTGTAATGCCAAAATGGGTGTTTATGCTGAACAAGAAAAGGGTTACAGACTTGGGAGCCAACACGCAGGCAGCCGGGTACTTAGGTGCCATTGGCCGAGTCTGCCCCAGCCAGACCGGCCCGAAGGACAGGGCTCAGCAACTCTGCGCTGCATTCAGGGAGGAGATACCCCGGAGGTGTGCCCTGTGATCCCTGTGGGGGAGGCTGCCCTATGAGCCCTTCCTGCTGCCGGGCACGGTTAGCCCCAGTCGGGTTTCCCAAGCGGCTGGGTCCCGGGTCCCTGTCCAGGTGGGCCCGATCCCTTTCCCAACATCAGAAGTCTGGGCCTAAGACACATCAGAGGGTTGCGGTCACAAGGCCAGGGGTGTTGGGACAATTTTTGCAGTGGGGGCTGTAATTGCTTCGCCCCGCCCGTCCGCGCCCCGAGCCCCCCCGGGGTTTGGCTCCGGGAAGGGGGGGCGGGGCCAGAGTTAAAAGGCTGGTATGGGGCTGGAAAAGCGCCCCGGAGCGGCGGAAGCCGCGGGGACGCCGGTTGCGGGGCCGGAACCTCCCGGGGACGCGGGACCAAGAGGCAGTCGGGGGAACATCGGGCACGGGAGCGCGGCTGGGCGGGCGGTAGCCCGGAAATCCCCGGCGTGGGGCCGGGAGCGGAGCTGGAGTCCCGGCTGGGGGGTCCTGCAGCTGCTCCTCAGCGGCGGGGCCAGGAGCGGCCAGCAGGGAAAAGGACTGGCAAACCGGCCACCAGGTCAACCCTCCCGGCGAAAAAGGGCTGTCGGCCCCCACCTCCCTGGCGGTGGGGAGCAGCAGTTTCGCTCAGGCCCTTTGCCCAGGGGCGGGCCAGACCCGAGAGCAGAGCGAAGGAGCGGATCCTCTAACTGGCTCCAGCGAATTCTGGGGGCGCCCTCCGCTGGCAGCCGCGTTGAGGCCCGTCCATTTATAACTGCTGGTCATGATGCTCCGGCGGGTGGACCGACGGCTCCACCATGGCCATGAGTCACCCCGCTAGGCCTGAGAGCGCTAGCAAGGATCACATCGCAGGGAGCGGAATGTCAGCACGTGGGCCCTACACTCGAACACACGCGCACGCGCAGTGCGTTACCTTCGAGAGCCAACACGCAGGCGGCCGGGTACCTACGTGCCATTGGCCGAGTCTGCCCCGACGAGACCGAGGCCCCGAGGGGCAGGGCTCAGCAACCCCGCGCTGCATTCGAGGTGGGGAAACCCCGGAGGTGTTTCCCCGGCCACCTGCCCCTGCGGGAGCTCCAGGTGGCCCTGAGCTGGTCAGCTCGGTCCAGGAGTGAGGAAGGGGGGAAGGGGAGTGGGGGAGGAGCACTCTCGGGCCCAGAAGTAGCTCCGATCCCTTCCTCACACCAAGCTCAACAACCCGGGACGCCGAGCCTGTCCCTGCACTGACCAGCTCGACAGCCTCATGACAAGGCTCCGCCGGCACCCGCACAAATGAGGGGTTGGAAAAAGGCAGCCGCGCTCTGGCCCGGGGAGAAGTGGCTCGTGAGCCCGGCCCTGTGGAACTGCAGCTGGGGAAGAGAGGGAGGCTCGGTCCCTTCGGGGGAACCGTCGTCCCCATCCACCGCAGCCCGGGTCCTCTGCCCCGCCCCCCACGGCCCCCACCCGCAGCGGCCACCAGTCCCATCATGTCCTGCAGCCACTGGGCCCCGCGGGGGACTTGTAGCCTCCTGCATGTTAACGGGACACAGTCTGTGAAAGGTTCACACCCCCACCCCAGGACTGACTTTCCTCGATCGTAAAGCCAGAAGGGAGGCCTGGGATCAGACCCGATGTTGGGGGGTGGATGGGGGCAGACCGGTGTTGAAGGGGGCAGCGCCGATTTGAGGGACTGGGAGAAAGCAGTGAGCTGTGTTGGAGGGTGGGAGGCAGCGGATCGGGTGCGGGTTTGGGGCCATCGGATGTTTTGGCCCCGGGATCACAGTTGGTGTTTGGGGGGCGGGCAGAGGTTGTGGGGGAGGGGGGCACATCATGAATTAATCAGGATGTTGGGGTTTGGGGAAAAGCCGGAGTCCCCCTGCTCCGTACATCTGGCAGAGACGGCAAGAGACAGCGCCGCTGTGTGGGGCGGGCGGGGGCTGAGCGGCCAGGGAGAGGCAGACGGGCACAGCTGTGCCCAGGTGGAGGTAAAGCCCCTGCCCGCACAGGGGAGGACACACCTCAGCAGGGCCAGACAACTCGGTCTTTTCCGGACCGGACACGCTCGGAGCGCGGTCAGAGCTCAGTGTGAATTCAGCAGCGGGGGCCGGGGAGAGGAAGGGGGTGGGGATGGGATGGGGGCGCAGAAAGGGGGATGGGAAGTGGCTGGAAGGGGGATGGGCAGTGGGTGGGGCGGGGCCCAGCCCGCAGGCAGTGGGGCCCCCAGCAGCACACGGGGGTCCCAGGGAAGCCCCTGGGGGGAGCCCTGGGTGCCAGTCACAGACTCAGAGTCCCGCCCCTCGTGCTCCTCTTCGGTCCATGCCGAACCCATCGCCCCGCCCCCTGGGTGACCCCTCCCCTAGGTACCGCCCCCAGGGATTCCCCGCTCCTCCCCCCTTGGGGGGGAGCCTCGCGTTCTCCCGGGCCCCGGAACAGCCCTGGCCAATGAGCGGGCGAGGAGGCGGGGCCGGGATCGGGCCAATGGGAGCGGTGGGGCCGTGTTGGCCCCGCCCCGCGAGCCGGAGAGCGGGTGGCGCGGGGCTCTGGGCAGCGCTGCGGGGCTGAGCGCGCGGGGAGCGGTGAGTGTCCGGGCCAGAGCCTCGCGCCCCCCCCCGCCAACCCTCTGGTCCCTCCCCCGGTCACTTCCTGCCCCAGATCTGTCCCAGTGCCCCGCCCCCCCACTTTCCCCCGGTCCCTTCCCACCCCCCCTCACCTGCTCCACCCCCCTGGCCCCTTCCTACCCCGCTCCCCCGTCTGCTCCGGTCACTTCTCGCCCCACATGTCCCAGTGCCCCGCCTCCCCACCTGTCCCAGTGTCCCCCCGGCGCGCTCCTCCCCCCTCACCTGCTCTAACTCCCGGCCCCTCCCTCTCCGCGCGCCCCCCCTCCTCATCTGCCCCGCTCCCCCGTCTGGTCCGATTCCTCCCTGCCCCGGCCCCTTCGTACCCCACCCCCTCACCTGTCCCGGCACCACGGCCCCCACCCTCCTCGTCTGCTCCGGTCCCTTCCTGCCCCACATCTGTCTCAGTGCCCCCCCTACTTTCCCGTGGCCCCTTCCCGCCCCCCCACCTGTCCCAGAGCCCCCCCCCCGGTGCCTTCCTGCCCCGCCCCCACACCGGTCCCATTCCTCCCTGATCCCTTCCTGTCTCCTCATCTGTTCCATTTCCCCCCTCCCCTTCGTACCTGGCTCCTCACCTGTCCCATTCCCCCAGCCCCTTTCTATGCTGCCCCTCATCTGCCCTGCCCCCCCCCCGGTGCCTTCCTGCCCCGCCCCCACACCTGTCCCATTCCCCCAGCCCCTTTGTATGCTGCCCCTCATCTGCCCTGGTCCCCCCCCGCCCTTCCTGTCTCCTTTAGTCCACAACAGCTGCCCCTCATGTCATGCCCCCTTCCCGGTCCCTCCTGCCTCAGTCCATCCCCACTGCCCCCGCCCTCTTCCTATCCCCACCTGCCCCGCCCCAGGCCTCCTGCTCCTGCCCCATTTGCACCAGTCCCCTTCCTGCCTCGTCCTAGTCCCCAGCTCCCCTCTGACCCCTTCTGCCCCCAGTTCAGTGTCCTGCCTCAGCTCCCCTCTTCTCCTTTTTGTGATTGCCTCTGTAATGCCCTGACTCTCCTCCTCCCCTTCCTTCTCTTCCTCTCCGTCCCACCCTTCCCTTCCCCGGGCATCTGTGGGGAGGGGCGTTTCCCCTGTTACCCCAAGAGAAACTCTCCGTCTCTCTCCAAGGCAGGGTCGGTTTGCCTGCCTGCCGCGGGGTCGCTGGCTGGCTGTTGGGAGAGGCCGCTGGAGAGTGGAAGGCAAAGCAAAGTTCACGCTGCAGCCTCCGGTGAGAATGCAGAAGTGTGACCGCCAGCCCTGCTCTGTAGCTGGCTAATCTGCTCCCTTGTCGCTAGTGGGTCTCTCCTTTCGGTCTGTTCCCTGTCCCTTGCGGGTTCTGCGCGCAGCCGCTGGGCTGGAACAGGAGCTGTGCTGAGCCTGGCTTGCCTGGGAGCCTCTCTCTTCGCAATGAATAGAGCCCTGGCAGGGAAATGTCTGTTCAGCTGCTGGGACGGTAACTCCTGTGCGGGGGAAGGAGATATGAGAGAGCTGTGAATGCATCTGGGGCGCATGGTGACCTCTCCCCCAATATATTACTAGGTATTAAGGTCTCATGGTATGTTTCTGGGTAGCCTGGCTGTAGAAGTGCTGGGGTGAGGGTGTGATGAGAGAGGGTTAAATGGAAAAGATTAGGAATTCTGGATCATTTAAATACCTGAGATACAGGGAACGCTGGATTTGAAGCCAGTGGGATTGGTGGTAGACATGGCTCAAAGCAGAGTCTGTGTAGAAGAGGTGAGACTCCTGCGTAGGTAGGAGTTATGGCATTTAGATGGCGCTATCAGCACTCAAATTCTGCGACCTTACCGGTGAGTCTGGGGCGTGAACCCTTAGCTTCTGCAGAATCCAAGCTTTTAGTCTTTTGTTTTGTTTTAAATAGCCCAACTTTTCCAGGGCGCTCAGCTCCAGTGAAATTGGTGGGTGCTCAGTGGCTCTGAAAATGGTGCCATGTGTTTCTAGCCCTTCTTGATAGGAAGAGAAACTTCCCAGCATGACCTGATGTGGGGCCAGCTGTCTGAATCTGTTGATGGACAACTCTGGGGCACCTGGTGCTGCTCAGGGCTCTGCTAAGGAGCAGCAGAGAACTGGAGAAGACCCTAGTGATTTTCACTGCAGCCTTTGGGGGAACTTAATGTGTGGCTGTGAAACTGACAAGAATCATGTCAATTTCATGCTTCCCACAGCTCTGAGCTGCTGCAGAGGCTGGTAGTGGAGGTGTGTGGGAGGAGGGAGAAGCTGCCCAAAATATGGAGCCTGGGGGAAGGTAGAGTAGCAGACACCCTACCGTGCAGCAGCCTCAGGAGGGGTAAGAGAGCAATTCTCCCTTCTGGCATCCGGGAGGGAAGGGGTGTGTGTGTGTGTGTGAGAGAGAGAGGAGTGAGGGGTGCGGGAGGAATGAGAAACAGAGCCCTTGAAGAGTACGCAGGGACTGCACCCTGATGGGAGTCTTAGCACCCACTGCCTTCCCAGCAGCTGGAGATCAAAGGTGAACTTCTCACCAGGACCCAACCATGTGTATTGTTTCTGGCTTGTCCCTATCTGAAACCTTCCAAACCCTAGGCTGAACCTCAGCATCCTCCTTCCGATGTGCTAAGTGCCACAAATGGGTGTCTGTCAGAGCTGCCCACAGAACTCAGGAGTGCTGGTTCCAGCCCCATGCTTCAGCCAGGCCGGAGGGAAGTTTGAGGAAGGGGGTTTGTGGAATCTGGGTAGCATGTGGGTGGATTAATGCTCTCCTAGAGGTTTGAGGTTGTAAAGGCTAAGTATTGTCCATGAAAAAGAGATGCTTCAGTTGTTCAGCAATGCCTTGTTGTAGTCTACTATACATTGCAATCTGCCTGTATGTGTGGCCATTAATCACCGTTCAATGCCCTCTACTTGTGTGCACAACCCAATTTCTCCTTGTGCAGGTGCGCATGTAACATCAGTAATCTGAGGGTGCTGACTGAATGGAGAGGAAGAATGGTTCCAGGGCTCCATCAGGGTGTCAGGTCTACACTGCATCAGTGCAGCCGCAGCACTTTAATGAAGATGCTCTCTGCCGACACGAGAGAGCTCTCCCATCGGTGTAGTTAATCCACCTATGCGAGAGGCAGTAGCTATGTTGGCAGGAGAAGCTCTGCTGTCTACACTGGTGCTTAGGTTGGTATAACTACGTTGCTTAGTGGGGTGGATTTTTCACACCCCTGAGTGATGGTTACACCAAGTATTTCTGTAGTGTGTAGCCCTGCCCTGAGACTCGGAAAGCTTGGATTTATTTCCTTGCTCCATAAGATTCCTGGTGTGACTTTGAACTAGTCACTTAGTCTCTGTTCTTCAGTTCCCCACTTGTACAGTTACCCCAGTGAGGTGAGCACATGTTATGAGAGGATTAATACCTGAAAGACTGAGGTGCTCCAATACTAAAGTGATAGGGGAGGCACAGATAGAAACCTATACATAGGGTGGTGTGACTAAGCAGATTTCCTGTTGTGCTGGATAGTGGCTGGCTGATATTGCCCTGTCTCCAGCTACAACCTGCTGCCCCGCCAGCTTGAAACCAATGTGACCATGGCTTCTGTTGCAGAATCACACATTGCCATCCTGAACCCTCACCCCAGTACTCTAGACTGGACATGAGCTCAGTGCCTCGATCTCATGAGCAGGGTGAACGCAATCCTTGGATGTATAAGCAGGGGAAGATCAAACAGAAGTAGGGAGGTGGTATTACCTCTGCATATGGCATTAGTAAGACCTCCGCTGGATGCTGTGTACTGGTCTGGTGTCTGCATTTCAAAAGTTACACTGAAAACCTGGGAGGAGTTCAGAGAAAAGCTACAAAAATGATTTGAGGTCTGGAAAAGCCTGCCTTGTGGTGGGAGCCTCGAGAAGTTCAGTCTGTGTAGTTTGTCCAAGAGCAGGTTAAAAGGTGACTCGATCACAATCTGCAAATAGCTACGGAGGGGAGGAGACTTCTGAGGGTCGACGGATCTTCAGCCCAGGAGAACAAGGCACCATTGTTGAAAGTTGAAGCTAGACAGATTCAGACAAGAGACAGGGTGCAAATTTTAAGGGAGAGTAATATAGCCATTGCAACAACACACCTGGGAATGTGGGGGGTTCTCCCTCACTTTCAGTGTTTGAATGAAAACTGTCTGCCTTTCTAAAAGATTTGGTAGAGCTCGTGGTGAAGTTATGGTCTTGATCCAGAAATTGCAGGGTGAGGTTCCCTGGCCTGTGGTATGCAGGAGGTCAGACTAGATCATAGTGGTCCCTTCTGGCCCTAAAATCAACGAGTCTAGATGCATATTCAGCTAATTACTATACAAAAGAATAAAACTGGGCCAATACTAACAGTAAAACTCACCCACTTCATGCAGACCAATAACTGTCCACTCAGAAAACTTCAAACCTCACCCCATGGAGCTGGTTAGAATTGATATTCCCATTTAACAGAGCGGGAAAGGGAGGCACTAAGTGGCGACATGACTTGTCTGAAGATACCTAACAAGCCAGTGACGGGACTCCTCTCAGTGGGGTCACTGACGGGGAGTTCATAGAAGAATCAAGTGACTGGGGGAAAAAACCAAAAAACCTCTCATGAGGAAAGACTGAAGAGCCTGGTCTTGTTTACCTGGGAAAGATGATGAAAGAAAGGATGTGAGTCTGTATGGTCTAGTGTAGGTAGATTGGGAGTGTCTGTTCTCTGTCTCAAACACAAGAACAAAGGGACATTCAGTGGAAAAAAAAAAGGCAGGAAATTCAAAACTGATAAAAGGAAACAAATTTTCACATGGTGAATAGTTAGCCTGCGGAACCCACTGCTACTGGATGCTGTTTAGGCTAAGAATTTAGCAACAAAAAGGGACTGGACATTTGTATGGATAACAAGAATATGCAGAGCAATAATAGTTAATGCTCCTGTTTCAGGGCTTGAAGATGATCTCTCACTGTTAGGGATTAGGAGGGAAATGTGCATGGAGGAGGGGGAAGTTGGCATAATCTTGTGGGGTTTCTTGACCCTTACTCTGAAGCAGCTAGTTCTGGTCACTGTCAAGAGACAGGATACTGGATTCTATCGACCACAAGTCTGATCCAGTCTGGCACTTCCTATGCCCTGGGCAGGGTGTAAGAACTTGGATAGAGCCATTCCTGGAACTGAAGAATCTTTGCTCCCTGTCCCTTGTTGTTCATTTGTGCTGCCACACTAGGCTGTGGCATCTGTATCTTCAGCTCTGAAGGCTCCCTGTGTCTAGAGCCCTGCAGACTGTGTTTGTGAATTGGATGCAGCTCCAAATTTTGCATCTACATAGGGCTCCACCAGTGTCCCCAGCTTTTGGTGCATTCAACTTAAGGCTGGAAGGGAAATGAGGAGTTGGCACTTTCTTGTGAATATTTTCTTAAATTTAGACTGAGTTTGGCTGATGTGAAGATGAGATTGAACATAGAATCATTAGGGTTGGAAGGGACTTCAAGAGATCATCTAGTCCAACCCCCTGCTCAAAGCAGGACCAATCCCCAAATGGCCCCCTTAAGGATTGAACTCTCACCCCTGGGTTTAGCAGGCTACTGCTCAAACCACTGAGCTATCCCTCCCCCCAATGCAGCTAACTAATTCCTGACACCATCAGTTTACTTGCTAGGGCAAATTTCCTTCTTGCCAGTGTCAAATAAAAGGCCTAGAACATCAGTTTATATATAACGAATGTGTATCTCAGTGTGATGACAAAGAAAACCCTCTGAGTATGAACTAGTGCCGTGTAGTCAGGCTGAGTCTTCCTGGCTTTGCTGCTGCTGCTTATATCTTTGCCAAGCTGCAGCAGTGCGAAAGAGGCTGGGCAGTTGCATTGCAGCTGTGAGCCCCATGTAACAGTCAAGAATCATGTCCGTTGCACTTAGTGGCTGCTTGGGCTAAGGCTGTGATCAGCAGTAAGGAGCACTTGAGCTGTTTGCACGGGGGTGAGGAGCTGATAATAGAGGCAGAGTAGGGATACAGTACAGGGTAGAATATCAAACATCTTTGTACCTCTTGTCTATTTCCTACCCCTCCCCCATTTCAAAACTGCCAGGGAGTCCTTTTTGTGTGTATGTGTTTGTGAGAGAGAGAAGGATCATTTTCTCTTCCATCAATGAAACAGGAGCCCAGGGTTGAGTTAGCTCCTTGCCAGAGACTGATAGGAAAGGTGTAGCCAGCTGTGCACTGTCTTTTGAGAATGCCCTGGTAGGAATCCCAGCACCCTCACCCTTCCCAGAAGCAGGGGGCACTGGGTTTCCAGGGTGGGCATCGCCTCTCGAGGTCTGTACCAGCTCCTTCCCTGTCCAGTCTAGGACTGGCCTTTGCTTTGCAGGTGGCTTGCGATTTTTTTCGCGCCATGGACTGAAATGTCCATGAACTCTGCAAGCTGTTTACGCCGAGGTGATTGTCCCACAGGTGTGGTGCAGGAGAACTATCAGTGTTTGTGAAATGCCTTGAGGTGGGGGGTGGGGGATATAGAAAAGTAGAATCTTGCTCTGGTTGGCTGGCATGTTTCTAAACACACGTGATTGCCCAGGGATGTAATGCCAGTGATTTGGGGTAAGGTTGGGCCCTCGTAGTTCAGACAGGCACCAGTGAAGGAAGCAGGTGCCTGGGGTGGCCAATGGAAAGAGGCGGCACATCCGGGTCTTTGGCGGCGAGTCCCTCTCTTCCTCTTTGAGCTGCTGCCAAAGAGGAAGGGAGGGACCAAAGGACCCACTGCCGAATTGCCGCCAAAGAATGAAGCAGCACGATTGAGGTGCTGTGGATTGGCTTTATTCCTCCCCCTCCCCCGCTTTGCCACTTGGGGTGGCAAAAAAGCTGGGCCCGGCCCTGAGTTCAGAACACACAGACACAGTGAAACACATTTGAATGGACCAGAGTTTAGATGATCTTGTTGTTTATGAATAATGACGACTTCGTTGACTGAAATGGCCACCTTCTCTCCAGTCTGGGAGAAGCTGGCTCTGGATCCACTGTGCAGTTGTCTAGAATGGAGAAGAGTCCTTTCGTTTTTGTTCATCGCTGTATTTGGCTGCTCATTATGGCGCTCAGCTAAATCTCTGCTCCCTGTTTGAGATGCAACCGTCTCCTTCTTCTCCTGTAAAAGTTAACGCTGGAGGCAAGTCCCAGGTCTTAGGCAGGATCACAGATGAGCCAACTAGCCGGGCCACTGTGCTAGTCAGAAAAGGTCACCCGGTCAGAGTGCTCGAAGCAGGCTAAGCTCAGTCTGAGGCAGAAAGGGGAACCTGGACTTCCAGGGCACATCTACATTGGAATGAAAAACCCGCGGCACCAAGTCTCGTGGGGCTCGGGCTGTGGGAATAGAAAGAGCAGTGTAGATGCTCAGGCTGGGCCCAGGCTCTGAGACCCTCCCCCGTGGGTCTCTTATTGCAGTGTAGACGTGCCCCTGTTTTCCTAGCTGATGGGTAAGGGTGAGGGCTGCAGAGGATCCTGACATTTGGTTTCTTACTGAGGTTTTGAATGTCTCCATTGCAGCCTTTTAAGGTGCCAGGGTACCATGGTGATACGGGGGTTGGTGGGGGTGAAAGATGTACTATTAGAAAGGTAACAAAATAAAATTCCAAAGATGGTCAGTTTTAACGTTTGATCCCAGTCATCCTGATGAGCCCGGATCAGGAGCATTAACATCACAATGTGCGGCCAGTTTGACTGCACTTCAGTTCATTCTTAAAAATACTGGTGACCAGATACACTTGGCTCGGTTTGGTTATTGTCGAAAGACACAACAGTGCGATATGGAAAGGAGGCATGGGAAGGAAATTCAGTGTGTTCGCCTTACTTAGAAGGTGTGCTTCAAAGACATGCATTTCAGTGAGTAGTATTTATAAGATGATTTTACGAGTTACAAATCTCTCTCTACATCACTAAAACGCAACTCCCACCAGGCTGTCCCAGATCCTTTACTTGTTGTTCTGGACCTTCCTTAGTTTTGTTGTGGGTACCAACATTCCAGGTACTGGTCCGTGAAGTGTCCCATTTTCTAATGCCAAAGCTGACTTCAGCTTTGTGAAGTGTTGTGGGACACAGGACGTGGTGAACAGAATTGTAGGAAGAGCCTAATACATTCAGTTAACGTAACTTCCCAGCACTTGTATAAGAATGTATAGTCTATTAATATCATGCACATAATACCTATCAATGTGGTGTATACTATCCTTAACACATGTTTTGCCTAACAAGGTCAATTTAGGCAATTTGTTTCCAATGCCATAAGAATTTTGGGGAAGACTGATTAGGGGACTTGCCTAAGCACCGTTAATATAGGGGGCACTGGCCTTTGATGAGACAACGGTTTGCATTCATGCTGCATCCCATCCCTTCAGCCTACAGTTCCCTGCAAAAGCACTGTGCATGCACCATAACTTGTGAAAGGGGTGTTTGTGGGTCCTAAAGCTCATACAGACGTAACATGCTGGCCAGATTTGCAGCATGTTCACCTCTAGTGGCTGGTCGACTGGAAGCTAAAACTTACTGCTGCTGCCAGCTAATGGAGTTGCCCCCCCGGCTCACATGGTAGAGGGCTGTGCTGTGCTGTGCTATTGAAGGTCCTAGGTTCAAACTCTGCTTATGATTTGTGTGGGAAGGAAGGGGATCATTACACTAGCAAGCTAGGTATGATGGGTGTGGAGAAGGAATTGACCAGCTTGTGAGCTGGTTACCTTCAGTTTTTTTCCTAGGGGGTGGGGAGCCTAGGGATCTTAGCATCAATGCAGCACTAGTGTAAGAGCAAGTATTCTGAAGTGAAGCGTGCCCTGGCATGGGTAACTCCGCTTGTATTGCAAAGGAGGGATGCAGATGGCTGGACACCGTGATGATGTGCCGGCCTTAAGTAGCTAATTATACTGTGGTTGCAGGGTCTTCATCATCGGTCTTGTGCCTGAAGCATGAGGCAGGGCAGAACCCCCAGCTCCTTGTTTGTGATTGAAATTACAAGCTAATGATGAAAATCGCCCACTCATCTCCCTAAGATTAACACGGTAAATAAATCGACTGGGCGGGGGGGAGCTGTGTTTGTGTGGCATTAGTGGAAAAGCTATAAAGCCTGCAGCTTTATCCAGTTAGGAGGCTTGAGGAAGGAGCCGAAAGCCGATGAAAATATGCACTGAGGTAGGTAAGCAAAGTGGAAAAGGTTTAAAATGTATTTCCTCTTTCAAAGTGGATTATTTTCTGCCCTAGAATGAGAATGTAGCTTTTGTACAGAACTTGACTGACCCAAATTCCCCGTAACTAGAAACATGTTTCACTGCTGGTTCTGATGCTAAATTTTATCTTTGATTAATTTTTAAATTCAGTGTTCCCAGCTTGAATTCTTTCTCCAAACAGTTTTTTAAATGATTATTCAAAGCGTTCCATGGCAGACTGATAGCAAGTGTTTGCTTGGGGGGGTGTGTGGGGATATGTGTGAGGTCTACATGGAGGTGATTTTAAAGAGGCTGTTTGGTTTAGTGGTTAGAACAGGGGACTGGCAGTGGGATGGCCTGGACTCTATTTCCCCAGAGGTCCTGTGCGGTGTTAGGCCTGAGTTTGAAGGTGATCCTCGCTAATTTCATGTGAGTGCCCGTATGGGACTGAGCTCTCTTGTGTTGAGGATCAATTGGTGGATGTTCAGGGGCTAAGCTGCTGCAGTGGTGTGGGCCATGTGGGCTCCCAGAGAGCTGTGTTGCGACTATTGAGGGAAAACCAAGCAGGAGTCCTCTAGCTGGCTGAGGCAGACGAAGGCCACCTGCATTGCTGTCTTATGGGTGCAGGATTGTAAATCTGAAACCTAGAGCTAGGGAAAGGAGCCAGCCCTGTCCTACCTGAATATCTAAAACACGTGTGGCTACTGTAACATGCCTCTTGGTAGTCTTCCGTGCCATGCAGACTTGCTGGTTCGTTCCCCCGGGGCTATTGGCACTCATAAATCATAGCCCATGACTTTGGGTTTATGTTCTTCCTTCCTCCGCTTCATCACAGCTTCGTGAGCCAATGGCTTGAGAAAGACCCATCACCCTCGGTATCTTGGGTGCTGTGATCTCACTGCACTTAAGGCACAGGCCTTACCCTGGCTGCACCTGCTGTGGCAGGTAATTTATGTTGCCCCCGTTTGATGTCTGGGGGAAGCTGGCACAGAGGGAGCAAGGATGAGCAAAAATGCAGAGCCAGGAACAGAACCCAGGAATTCTGCCTCCCCAGGGCATAGCAACACTGCAAAAAAAACCCTGCTCTTAACCTGAGTTAAAACAGCAGCGAAGATCTGGCAACTCAGGTTAGCAGCTTGAGTTAAAACTTATAAAGTTAAAAGTTATAAAACTTGCAATTCAAGCTGCTAACCCAAGCTGCCGTGCCTTCAGCGCTATTCGAACCCCTCTTAGCCAGCCCGAGTTAACACCACACGCTTTCTGTTTTTGGCCCTGTCGCTATACCCCGAGCCCTGTGCTCAGATCACACCCCTCCTCTCCTTGATTAGCACATCAGGGTGTCACATGGTGTCTCTTTCCCACATGTGCTGGAAGAACTCTCCGCCTCCAATGGTTAACTGTGTCGCCTTTTCATCATCTAACCCCTGCTTATTATTTATATTGTAATTGAACACAGAGGCCCCCGTCAGGGTCAGTGCTGCAGTGCTGGACATTGTGCAGCCAGAACTGTTTGGAGCGAGCTGGTTCTTAGTGCTAAATCTTTCCTATTCAAGCAAGCACTAGAATGGTCCTGCTCTCCGTGCGATGCAAATTCTTTGCTGCAGCCTTTGCCTACGAACATACTGAGCATTTCAAAGGCTCCCCCTTCCCCCCCACCCCGCCCGGGTATTAACACCCATATCCTAAGCAAACCTTCCTCCTCTTTGCCATGTGTCTGCCGGGAGTTCAGTGGACTCCCTAACCCTGAGCCAGGCACTCCTGGCTGTGGTGTGATATGGGCGCCTTGGCTAGCGAACGTGTCCCTGGCTCTGGCACCGGCTTATTGGAACACTTTTTACACACACAATAAAACTCCCACTGGTGTCTGTATTGACAGGGTTGGTTGGATGGCAGCTCCATGCGGGTGTCCGTTGTTCATCTGTGGTCGGCTGTTAAGGCCCTTTTGGGTCAGACAGCCTGGGACCTCCACGCCGCTGGCTCAGAGTGAGCTTGTGCAGAGGTACCAGCTTAGCGATGTAATTGATTAATGCGCGCACCAGCTGTGTGGCCAGTGTGACAGACCCAGGCCAGTGGGGTACAGGAGTCTGGTGGAGGGCAAATATACTGGTCACTGGCTGAGTAGTTTTCTGTTCCCTGAGTGACCAGAGCAGGGGCTGCACTGAAGTAATCAGGAACCTGCTAGAACCAATTAAGGCAGACAGGATAATTAGATCACCTGCAGCCAATCAAGGCAGGCTAATCAGGGCACCTGGGTTTAAAAAGGAGCTCACTCCAGTCAGGCGAGGAGGAGCCAGAGGAGAGGAAGTGCGTGTGAGGAGCTGAGAGTAAGAGGCTGTGGTGCTGGAGGACTAAGGAGTACAAGCGTTATCAGACACCAGGAGGAAGGTCCTGTGGTGAGGATAAAGAAGGTGTTTGGAGGAGGCCATGGGGAAGTAGCCCAGGGACTAGTAGCTGTCATGCAGCTGTTACAAGAGGCACTATAGACAGCTGGAATCCACAGGGCCCTGGGCTGGAACCCGGAGTAGAGGGCGGGCCCGGGTTCCCCCCAAACTTCCCAACCCCTGATCAGACACAGGAGGAGTTGACCCAGACTGTGGGGAAGATCACTGAGGTGAGCAAATCTGCCAATAAGCGCAGGACCCACCAAGGTAGAGGAGGAACTTTGTCACACCAGATACGCACAGGCATTGGTAGACATGACGCTTCCTGGGGGTACCCTGGCTTATAAGTAGGGCCCTACCAAATTTACGGTCCATTTTGGTCAATTTTACAGTCATAGGATTTTAAAAATTGTCAATTTCATGATTTCAGCTATTTAAATCTGAAATGTCAATGTTGTAATTGTAGGGGTCCTGACCTAAGTTCCTTCTAAGCTGTGCAGCTGCATAGCTGCCCATTAAGCCCTGCGTGGGGGATCAGGGCCGTGTTGGGGAGAGGTGCCTCTCCCCTAGCATGGGCCTGCCGCGGCGGGGAGAGATTGCTGGGAGGAGTCCTCTCTCCCCGCCGTAGCCTGCAGCGTAAACCCCTCATCTTTAGCCCCACCCCAGAGCCTGCACCCCCAGCTGGAGCCCTCACCCTTCCTGAACCCCAACTCTCTGCCCCAGCCATGAGCCCCTCACCTCTGACCCCATCCTGGAGCCCTCACCCCTCCACACCCCAATTCTCTGCCCCAACCCTGAGCGCCCCACCCCCCGTCCAAACCCCTCAGCCCTACCCCGCCACATGAATTTTGTTATGTGCACCAACCGATGTGACACATCGTCTCCATATTGGTCCACATAACAAAATTAATTCCGCACGTGCATAAGAAAAAGTAGAGGAAACGCTGGTCCTGACCCAAAAAGGAGTTGTAGGGGGTCTCAAGGTTATTGTAGGAGGATTTGTGGTACTGCTGTCCTTACTTCTGTGCTGCTACTGACAATGGTGCTGCCTTCGGAGCTGGACAGCTGAAAAGTGCTGGCTGCTGGCCGGGAGCCCAGCTCTGAAGGCAGAGCTGCTGCCAGCAGCAACACAGAAGTAAGCATGGCATGGGATGGTGCTGCCACCCTTACTTCTGCGCTGCTACTGGTGGGGCGTCGCCCTCAGAGCTGGGCGCGTGGTCAACAGTCGCCACTCTCCAGCTGCCCAGCTCTGAAGGCAGCACAGAAGTAAGGGTGGCAATACTGTGACCCCTTAAAATAACCTTGTGGACCCCCCTCCCCCCCGCAACTCCCTTTTGGGTCAGGACCCCAAATTTAAGAAATGCTGGTCTCCCCTGGGAAATCTGCATAGTATAGGATAAAAGCACACAAAAGACCAGATTTCACTGGGGAGACCGGATTTCACAGTCCATGACACGTTCTTCATGGCCATGAATTTGGTGGGGCCCTAGTTATGAGACAACTCACTAGCACCTGCCCGTCTTGTGAAGAAACCTCATCTGTGCCTGCCGTACAGCAGCTCCCCAACCCACCAGCAGCACGAGCACTCACTCCCCTCTAGGTCTGTGCAGGCCCTCCTGTCATACTGCGGGATAGCGATAGGAACGCTCCAGCCCCAAGCCTCTCCCGGGAGTGTCCAGCCCCTGGTCCTTTGGACACTTGCAGTGCCACAGATCCGCTGCTTGCAACGAAGCAGCGTACACCAGCTTGCCAGTTCCACCTGAGATCCCCGCTCTGCTTAACCCACAGCACTGAGCTTTGATTTCACTATTGGCCAATCTAAATTTATTTACCAGAGTAGAGATTCAAGTAGAAGTATTGGAAAGAAATGGTCTGTGTGTCCTGTAAGTCATAACACACACAGAGCCTGGGCTTGAGTAACTGAAGCCTCTCGAGACTCGCAGGTTATTGCTGACCCAAAATCCTTGCGGCAGTTTACAGTCAGGCCAGCTGTGACCTTCCTTTCATGAGACATCCAGGCTGTCAGTTTGCTCCCTAGTTGAAGGATTCAGTGTCTTTGTGCTCCAGGGCATAGCAGCCCCAGCCTTTCTTTAAAAACAGGGTAGCGCCCCACCCCCCCTTGTACCAAAGGCCTGAGTTAAAGCAGGCTGCTGTCTCTATGCCCCAGGTACTCCCCCGCCCCCGCAGCAGGATTTGACAGTGGGCGTGTGACACCTACCTAAGCTGTGCAGGTATTCACGAAGTAGTTGACCGAAGGGCATGCTTTCCTGCAGTGCATTCCATCCTAGGGTCTTCAAGCCTTTGTGAGCAGTAGTGAATGAACCCTGCTTCTGCGGTGCTGGTGACGTTTAAGGCATGGAGACGTGAATTGACTGCACAGGGGGAATCTGGGTCAGCACCTGAACTGGAACCCAGGAGTTCTAGGATCCCTGTCTCTTGCTCAAGGTTATGCTGACTGTCTCCTAAACTGTCAGGCTACAGCTAAAAATCCATTATTAAGCTAGAATCTGGCACTGGCTGGGCAGCGCTGAGATCTGAGCCCTGTGCTCACACCCCAGGAGAAGTGCAGAACAGACAGCACCAGTTCCTCGTCCTGAGTCAATGACTCTCCAGAGGGGAGAGAATTCCTGTCTGGATGGCCTACTAGATCCGTGTGTGTTCTGCTGGCAGTGCTAACAGGGGCCCATGCTCTGTGGGTGGGGGGGACATTTGTCCTCTGGGGGCTGGGCTAAACTCATGTCCTATGGCAGTCATTAAACTGCCATCAGATGGGAACTGCTCCTTGCGCGTGATTCACATCGGTGACTCAGCCCTGGTCTACACTATGACTTTAGGTTGAATTTAGCAGCGTTAGATTGATTTAACCCTGCGCCTGTCCACACGACGAAGCCATTTTGGTCAACTTAAAGGGCTCTTAAAATTGATTTCTGTACTCTTCCCCGATGAGGGGATTAGTGCCGAAATTGACCCTGCTGGGTTGAATTTTGGGTAGTGTGCACACAATTTGACGGTATTGGCCTCCGGGAGCTATCCCCGAGTGCTCCATTGTGACTGCTCTGGACAGCACTCTCAACTGAGAGGCACTGGCCAGGTACACAGGAAAAGCCCTGCGAACTTCTGAATTTCATTTCCTGTTTGGTCAGCGTAGCGAGCTGATCAGCACAGGTGCCCATGCAGAGCTCATCAGCACAGGTGACCATGGAGTCCCTGAATCGCAAAAGAGCTCCAGCATGGACCAAATGGGAGGTACTGGATCAGGTACCGATCGCTGTATGGGGAGATGAATCCATGCTGTCATGGATTCATAGATGCTAGGACTGGAAGGGACTTCGAGAGGTCATCAAGTCTAGTCCCCTGCCCTCACGGCAGGACCAAATACTGTCTAGACCATCCCAGATAGACATTTATCTAACCTACTCTTAAATATTTCCAGAGCTGGAGATTCCACAACCTCCCTAGGCAATTTATTCCAGTGTTTAACCACCCTGACAGTTAGGAACTTTTTCCTAATGTCCAACCTAAACCTTCCGTGCTGCAGTTTAAGGCCATTGCTTCTTGTTCTATCCTTAGAGGCTAAGATGAACAAGTTTTCTCCCACCTCTTTATGACTCCCTTTTAGATACCTGAAAACTGCTATCATGTCCCCTCTCAGTCTTCTCTTTTCCAAACTAAACAAACCCAATTCTTTCACCCTTCCTTCATAGGTCATGTTCTCTAGACCTTTAATCATTCTTGTTGCTCTTCTCTGGACCCTCTCCAATTTCTCCACATCTTTCTTGAAATGCGGTGCCCAGAACTGGACACAATACTCCATTTGAGGCCTAACCAGCGCAGAGTAAAGCGGAAGAATGACTTCTCGTGTCTTGCTCACAACACACCTGTTAATGCATCTCAGAATCACATTTGCTTTTTTTGCAACAGCATCACACTGTTGACTCATATTTAGCTTATGGTCCACTATAACCCCTAGATCCCTTTCTGCCGTACTCCTTCCTAGACAGTCTCTTCCCATTCTGTATGTGTGAAACTGATTGTTCCTTCCTAAGTGGAGCACTTTGCATTTGTCTTTATTGAACTTCATCCTGTTTACCTCAGACCATTTCTCCAATGTGTCCAGATCATTTTGAATTTCGACCCTATCCTCCGAAGCAGTTGAAATTTCTCCCATGTTTGGTATCATCTGCAAACTTAATAAGCGTTCTTTCTATGCCAATATCTAAGTCGTTGATGAAGATATTGAACAGAGCCGGTCCCAAAACAGACCCTTGTGGAACCCCACTTGTTATACCTTTCCAGCAGGATTGGGAACCATTAATAACTACTTTGTGAGTATGGTTATCCAGCCAGTTATGCACCCACCTTATAGTAGCCCTAAAAGACAAAATGCTGGAATATTTGAAAAAATCTCCAAGGGCTTGAAGGCAGAGGTTATAACAGGGACCCGCAGCAGTGCAGTGTGAAGCCTACAAGAGAGGCAAACAGCCGCTCCGAGTCAGAGCCCCAGACATGCCACTTCTATGACGAGCTGCACGCCATTCTAAGGGGTACCCCTTCAACTACCCCAGCCCTGTGCTTCCCTCCTCTCCCACCCCTCCCGGGCTACCTTGGCAGTTATCCCCCCCATTTGTGTGATGAATTAATAAAGAATGCATGAATTTGAAACAACAATGACTTTATTGCCTCTGCAAGTGGAGATCAAGGAGGGAAGGGAAGGGTGGATTACAGAGAAGAAGAGTGAACTAAGGGGGCAGGTTTTCATCAAGGAGAAATAAACAGAACTTTCACACCGTAGCCTGGCCAGTCATGAAACTGGTTTTCAAAGCTTCTCTGATGCACAACGCACCCTGCTGTGCTCTTCTAACCGCCCTGGTGTCTGGTTTTCATCAACTTACTCCTACGTATTACGGAGCACACAGCAAGCAGTAATAATGATGGGAATATTGGTTTTGCTGAGGTCTTACCGAGTCAGTAAACTGCACCAGTGATCTTGTAAACATAAAAAGGCACATTCTACCACCATTATGCACTTGCTCAGCCTATAACTGAACTGCTCCTTACTATTGTCTAGGCTTTATGAGCCATGGGCACAAGGGGTAGGCTGGGGTAGGTCCGACCATGTGGTGCTGTTGACTGGGAGAGCTGCCTGAGGCAGAAGCCTCCAGCTGGCATGATATTCCAGGCAGGACTGAATCTCCATTAGATAAACTTAAAGAAGAAAATGACCTGGAGTAATTCCCATTTTTGTCCAGGCGCCTCTAACCGACCTCACTGTCTGCTGTCCGCAAGGCAAGGCAGGGGGATGCTGTTGTGTAGCACCGCAGTACCACGTCTACCAGCAGCACCCAGGAGACGTACGGTGACAGTGAGGTGAGTGGGCTCCATGCTTGCCGTGGTATGTCATCTGCACAGGTAACCCAGGAAAAAAGGTGAGAAACGCTTTTTTGCCGTTGTTTTGAGGGAGGGAAGGGGGCCTGATGACATGTACCCAGAAACACCCACAACAATGGTTTTGCCCCATCAGGTACTGGGAGCTTAACCCAGAATTCCAGTGGGCGATGGAGACTGCGGGAACTGTGGGATAGCTACCACAGTGCAACACTCCTAAAGGCGATGCTAGCCTTGATATTGTGGACGCACTCCGCCAACTTAATGCGCTTAGTGGGGACACACACAATTGACTGTACCAAATCGATTTCTAAAAAATTGACTTCTATTAAATGACCTAATTTCGTAGTGTGGACATACCCTCAGAGATGAAAAGCTGCTGCTTATCTCCAGCTCTCTGGGGCAAGGGGTGCGGCTGTTTCGGAATATCATGCGGCTGGAGAGTTCCAGTGCGTGTCCTGGACAGGCTCAGGCTGAAAGCACAGACAGATTTAACCTGCCTGATGCTTTTTCTGGACTGTCCTTTCTCAGCCCTGCCGGTATCCTCCTAAATCCTAGCTGGAGGCAGTGTGAAGCTGTAAGCCATGCCGACTGACTGCTCCTAGGAGAATGCAGTATGTGCTTGGCTGCCAGCTCCACAGCAGCACGGCTGTGTCTTGCTGGGCAGTCGTTAATCTCTGACATGTTGCTCATGCCAGTCACGTACTCGCAGCTGTGCTCTCCGGGCTGGGGTTCCCTCCTGCTGTCACTCTCTGATGAGACGGTTAGACTGGTGCTTCGTGAAGGTGGATGGAGCCAATACAGAGCAGGCATCTAAATATAGGGTCTGGTTCGCTAATGTTGCACCAGTGTTGGGTTTGTCTTGGATAATGATAGAGTTGAGAGGCAAACTAGATAGCTAATGACTTTGTGAAAGGCGACCTTTGCAGGGAAATAGACAAATGAGGTTCATCTCAGGTTTTTGGTGCTTTGATGCATGTTTTGGGCCATAAGAGTTCTTGCAGGCCAAGTTTTGCTGCTTGGGGTTCTGTACATTAGATGTTCAGGTGTCAGCTACTTTTTGTTGGGAAGCCGGTTTGGAATACTGGAGAACTTTAGAGGCTTAAGACGAAAGCATCACAAAGGAAGCGAAATTGGATTGATGATGTGGGAAAGTGATGTTAATTCGGAGGATTTAAAATTATTTTTGGCATCTGCTGAACTCAAACGCCCAATAAGCAGCTGGGAGAAAAGATCTTGCTGTTAAAGCTTCAGAAACTATAAGGAAAGGCTAAGAGCTGCTTTCAGTTCATATCCAAGATCTCCACTTATGCCCTCTTACAAGGGGAGACAAAACTCGACATTCCTGCTATATCTGTTATGTGAAAAGCAAGAAAAGAACCTACTTTTTGTGCCATGAGGCAGCAAACAGGGCACGACCCTGTGCAGGTCCTCTTTAAGAGAGCAATGAAGCTACAAGAGCAGAGGAGCTGCCGTGCTCTCATTACTGGAGACCAATGCAGGCTGGCTGTCATCTGAATGCTGCCCACCACAGATCTCTTAGCTGACTAAGTGGCAGCACCCCACCAGTGAGATAAAAGACGGAACCATCTGACTGTCCAGAGATGCTGTTAGTGGCTGATCAGTGACCATGAGGGCCCTTGCTTTGACTTAGAAAGGTCTGAGAGTTGATTAATCCTTTCATAGTTATTATAAAGCTGTACTCTGGTGGTTCTTCATTGTTTGTACCTTTTCAGAAGGTTTTGTGGTTAAGGCACTGGGCTGGGTCTCAGGATTTGGGGTCAATTCCCACACCTCTGCCACACACTCCCTGTGTGACTTTGGGTATATCACTTAATCTCTGTTGGCCTCGATTCTCTGTCTGTAAAATGGGACTAATAATCTCTTCTTTGCCTCTTCAAATTGCAAGCTGTTCAGGGCAGGAGCTGTTCCTGTGTGCGTGTGCACAGCATCTAGTGGGATGGGGCCCAGAGCTCAGTTGAGGCCTCTGGGTGCCACTTGGATACTACTAGTAAATAACCTCTGAGGGCTGAGCTGCTATTCCAGCTGCTGCTCTGGGGTCCTCTGCACCCTTCTGTGGCTGCCTTTCCTACTGCACCCCCCAACATAACTGATTTTTTTCCCCATCCTTTAATATTTGATGGGGTGAAAGGATTAACGCAGTGTCTCAGCTGCCCATCTTTGGATGGAGAGCATGTCCAACCATAATTAATGACCAGCGAATACAGTTACTCCATGAAATTATTTACTGAACCTGGTCCATGAGGAGTAAGCTATTAAAGAGCAAAGCAGATGCACTTAGGAGTTCGGCTAATGTTCCCTCACCCTATATCATTTCATCCCAGCTTGCGTTCCCTCGTGTGCTTTGCTGAATGCGTGTGGCCAGCCGTGATTAGACTGTCACTGTACATTGTGTTATGCGTCCTGTTCTATCTTCCACCGAGAGGC
The DNA here is from genome assembly GCF_025201925.1 of Gopherus flavomarginatus. Lineage (NCBI taxonomy): Eukaryota > Metazoa > Chordata > Testudines > Testudinidae > Gopherus > Gopherus flavomarginatus. The sequence continues at coordinate 285,750,067 of NC_066619.1, read as the reverse complement.
TGGAGCTCAGCCTGTTTCAAAAGAATTCTGCCTGCAAGCCTTGGGTGAAGGGAGTCACTGCGGTGAGTGTGGTGTCTGCGCTTGACCTGCAGTAAGTGACCCTGATGGAGTGAGCAGTCAGGCGATGGAGGGTCTCAGAGCTTGCAAGGTGGGGCGAAAGGGAAGGCAATCTGCCTTGCTCTCCTGAAACTGCCAGTACTGGGGTAGAGCCCTCCTGAAAGACATGAGAAGAAGCAGGAGATAAGAGACAAGTGCTTCTAGGCTGTCTGGCTTTAAGGAGGTGGGATGGGGCAGGACTTTCTCCATCCTGCCTGCATGTTTAGGAAGCTCGAGGCCAGAGGCCTCGTCCTAGGACAGACACACTTATCAGGGAGTGATTAAATCCAGAGGCGTTGTGATTTGAGGAACTGAGTAGGTCTGGGGTCGGGAGTCCTGGGTTCTGCTCCCAGCTCTGCCACTGTCTGGCCGTGTGGCTTTTGGCAGCCACTTCCCCGTTCTGTGCCTTGTTTTCTCTGTAATGCAGGGATTTAAGACTCTCTTCGCTAAGCATGCTGAGGTGCTAGAAGTATGTGCCTGCTGCAGACATGGCTTGTGATGTTCCTTGAACGCTGTGTTCTTAGTCAAGAAGCCGTCCTCCCCCACTTCCCGAGTCTGTCTCTCTCTGTCTGCCTTGCTATCTCATCAGCCCCTTTGTGCATCCTGTGCCAGCCATATCGCTGCATGCCATTCCCTTGGCTGCTTCTCCTTTCTCCACTCTTGATCTTTTTTCCTCCTCTGTCCTCCTCCCTCCCCCAGTTGATATTGTACACTCGCCATGGCCCCAATCTTGCAGCAGGATTTGTCTGGGCAGACCTCCCTACCTGCGTGACACCCTGTTGACTTCATCGGGGCTCTGTGTGGGGGTGAGATTGCCTGGGTCCGGTTGCAGACTCTGGGCCCATGTACCCTCTGTGGAGTGGGTGAGCTGGTTCAGCGAGGAAGGAGCAGTCTAGCCCTGTAGTGAGTGGTGGTTCTTCCTCCAGGGGGCAATCTTGAGGCCAAGAATCCCTGGGGTAAAAAGAGAGCCAACCCGGTCTGGGTGAGAGAACAGGCCTGGCCCATTTGGCTGCAGAGCCCATCTTCCTTCCCAAAGGGGGGTGAGTGCATCTCTGGGTGTACACGCACACCCCCTGCACCGCAGCCATCTGTCCCTCTTGGTGCCTGGCTGTGTTCCTTCCCCAGCCTGCAAGCTTGTGTAAAGTCTGCTAACTCCCTGGCTGCTGGAGTGGTGTGGCCTGCACAAACCGTGTCTCTGAGCCGCCCAGGCGACACCTGGAGATTATTATTTCTGTTATGGTACCGTTTAGGAGCCTCGCTCGTGGAGCAGGGCCCCACTGTGTCCGGCGCTGTACTTGCCCGTAGAGGAGAAGATAGTCCTGGCCCTGGAGAGCTCCAGCTGAAGAGTCAGATGGATGTGTGTGATCGGCAGATGAGCCGGGCAAACCGGGGCTGGGGGGTTGGGAGAACGAGAGCAGAGTAATAGTTCAGCAGAGAAGCAGCTGGCTCGGCTCACCTCTTCCTTAACCTGCGGCTATTGTGGGTCATTGGGTGGTACCAGCTTCGGTCACCTCGGCTTTGACTGGAGTTTGTGATGTTCTTGAGGTCAAAGGTTCTGCTTTCTCAGCTGGCCTGTTCTATGCCCAAAGCCTGCGTCCCTCTGATGGGCCTATGTGGGACCCCGGCACGGTCAGGTGCTGTCCTGCCCTTCAGCCCCCTCAGTGCCTTGTCTTTGTGCCCTCAGCCCTCCTTCCTGTCCCTCTGACTTCCTCCCATAATCCAGGCTCCCCTCCTTCCCTCCCTGGCCTAAACCTGTAAGCCCTCAGTACATCCTCTCCCTCCTGGTCTCCCCACAGGATGTGGGGGGGGGGGCATGGTTACTCTTGATGCTGTCTGGTCTAAGGGTGCCCGGGCTACAGAGCACCCAAGGAGGGGCTGCTGCTCATGCACTGTATCCTGTTGTCTTAGTCCTGCCTCTGACCTGACTGACTCTCTTCTGCACTTGGGGCAGCTCTGGATCCCACCTGGCCCTTCTGAGAGCAGGCTTGGGTGCCCATCCCAAGCCTGAAGGGAGGCTTGCCCAGTGGTTAGGGCACCAGCCCAAGGCTTAGGAGATCCTGCTTCAACTCCTGGCTCTGCCACATACTGCCTGTGTGACCTTGGGCCAGTCACTTAGCCTCTTGGTGCCTCAGATCCCATCTGTGCAATGGGGATAAGAGCACTGGCCTGCCTCCCAGGGGTGTTGGGCGGATAAATGCATTAATGAGGTGCTATGGTGATGGGGGTCAGATAAGTAGCCAGATCCCACCGCTAGCCTACGCTCTTGGAGCATGTCAGCCACTGGGCACTCAGACCACGTGGGCATGAGAAAATCCCAGCTCACTTGGGCATTTGGTGGCTATTTGCCCCCCCACCCAACCATTAAGGCTGTTTGTAAACCTCCCTGGGTATGTCTGGCCTGCAGCTGGCAGTGACTCCCCCTCTTCCCCCAAGCAGACATGGTCATGCTGCCAGGGTTTGTGCCAGCATGCTAACATAGCAGCGTGCCCGTTGGGTTGGGCAGCAGCTCAGGCTGATAAGCCCACCCCATCCCCTGGGTCTTAACTGGGCTGGCTGGCCTGAGTTCCCGCTGGATCCGCGTTTGATGGATGTCACGTTCAAAGGAGTGGCTTTTTTTTCAATTCCACCACGTATCTGGTTTTTTTTTTTTTTTTTTTTTGAATTAAATAAACCCTAGCGCATATGCATCAGATAAGGTCCTGCTGCTGGTGGGAACAGACAGATTCCAAACCAGATACAGGAGATAATAGTATCAGCTGCAGATTTTGTATACATGAACAATGCAAGTCGCAGGATTCTGTGGCTAAACGTGCCTAGCATTAGAGTCTGAAGTGGCGTGGAGCTGGCTTATCAAAGGATGATAGAGGGCTTAGGATTCAGGTGCCTGGCTGCACCAGTGCAAACCTGTAGTGTAGATGCAGTTGGCACCAGTGCTGATAAAGCTGCCCTGGGGTAAATCATGTATGTGCGAGGGCTTTGCCTGCGTGCAGTGACATGCAGGGGCAGCAGTGACCCTAATATTGGCTCCATGGAGGCCCCTGTATGGAACGAGTCTGGAAGGGTCAGTTCAAGTTCCTGGGGACAAAGTGTTCATATGTGACTGCTTCCATCAGCGGGGATTGAAACCAGGGGTCGCCGGAGCTGAAAGCCAGGCAGTGTGGCTGGGACTGTAAGGAACTGGTGTGGATCAGCCCGAGGAGGAGATGTGTAACGAGTCTGGCCTGGTGGGTCAGACCTGCTGCTTAAAGTGCTCTCTGCCCTCCTGAAATTGTCATCTTTCTGGGGGCAGGGACCATGTGTTCTGGGTTTGTACAGCACCTAGCACAACAAAACCCTGGACTGTGACTGGGGCTGTGGGGGCCACCCCAGCACAGAGAATGGTTGCCAGTCTCAGCTGAGAAGCCAGGGACTGAATAGGCTGCAGAGATTGAGGCAGAAGCTCCCCTCAAGGCAGGTCTGAGTAGGGTGAGGGGAGTGTGGGGGAAACATGCCCAGCTGTTGCCCTTGCTCAGTCCATCTGGTCAATAAACCCAAATTGGCTTCAGGGCAGTTAATCTTGCAGGGCATTCACACAGCTTGGAAGTGCCCACGCCCCAGGTGTGGAGTGGTCCGTTCAGGATTGAGCTAAATCAGGGTGGTTTAAATCAGCCATTTTAAACATCATTTGAATCTCCAAATGGAAAGTTTCAATTTAAATCTGAGATTTAAATCAGCTTTTCCATTTGTACTTCAGTTATTTTGTAAAGAGAGGTGCATTCTTGTTGGTTGAAATAACCACCAAAACATGTCGATTTACAACTAAATAGAGCCTTTATGCTAGATTTGGTACATCTTTTTGTTGTTTTGGAGAGTACGCTGTAACTTTATACAGTTGAGCGATTATATAGCTTAATATTTTCCAATTCTTTTTGTACCTGTTTAGTGTGTTAGAAAATGGTGAATGACACATTGCTTGTTTATTGGATAATTAACTTTTTGCTCATGCTTTGTATCAAGCTCCATTAGGATGTGAACTGGAATTTAATTTAAAACACTGAATAATATTTATTTTTATTAAAGAAAACAACCTGGCGTGTTTTGGATACATAAACTTCTCATCAAACCATGTTTCACATTTACAACTACATGATTTCTTAAACAGAGGAATTAACTGTAGTTAGTGAATTAAACTGATTACTTCAGCTTAGCCAGGGAAAAATTTCAAATATGCCTAAATGAAAGCTTAAAAGTTCCCACTTGCCTGAGGCATGTCATAACATTTTTTCCCAGATCTGGACCTTAGCGTCCAAAATATGGGTGTTATCATGAAAACCTCCAAGCTTAGTTACCAGCTTGGACCTTGTGTTGCTGCCACCAGCTAAGAATTATACAGTGCCTAGCTCACTGTGGTCTCCCCAAAACCTTCACTGGGGGACCCCCAGACTCAGATGCCTTGAGTCCTACAACAAAGGGAAATAACCCCCTCCCCTTGTTACTTCCTCCCAGGCTCCCCTCCCCGGACGACCCTAGGAGATTCCCTGCTTCCAGTCCTGGAAACACAAGTACCGAGAGAGCTGATCTCTCTTCCCCCTTACCCAGAGGGTATGCAAAGTCAGGCTTAGTAAATCTAACACACAGAGATTTTCCCCCTGACTTCTTCCTCCCACCAATTCCCTGGTGAGCTGCAGACTCAATTCCCTGGAGTCCCCATTAAAGAAAATCTCCAACAGGTCTTAAAAAGAAAGCTTTATATAAAAAGAAAGAAAAAGACATTAAATATAGTCTCTGTATTACGGTGACAATATACAGGGTCAATTGCTTAAAGGAAAAAAATGAATGAATAGCCTTATCCAAAAAGAATACAATATAACATCTTTCAGCAACTACACACATGTAAATACAAAAAAAAAAAACCAATATAAACCTATTGTCTTACTATCCTTGTACTTACAACTTGGAAACAGAAGATTAGAAAGCCAGGAGATAGAAAAATCACTCTCAGAGCCGAGAGGGTCAGACCCAAGACAAAGAACAAAGAACTCACACCCAAAACTTCCCTCCACCCAGATTTGAAAAAGTCTTGTTTCCTGATTGGTCCTCTGGTCAGGTGTTTCAGGTTCCCTGTGTTAACTCTTTACAGGTAAAAGAACATTAACCCTTAGCTATCTGTTTATGACACGCAAACAAATGCGTGTCCCCAAATTGTATGCCCCAAATTGCAGACAGTGGGGAACCTCACTGGCGGCGATTTCCTCCTAGAACTTTAAAATAAACAGATTAATACAACACATGCACCTTTACATATACCACTAAGTATATAACTAACAGACTTTTACATTTTAAGAACACTTTTTAACTAATGGTCTATGCTGTGGGGTGGGGGTGGAGAGGAATAATGTAGCTGAAGTCGACGTACTTAGATCTACTTACCGTGGTGTCTTCACTAAAGTGATTTGACTGCTGCCGCTCGTCTGTCAACTCTGCCTGCGCCTCTCACCGAGCTCGAGTACAGGAGTCGATGGGAAAGCGCTTGGGGATCGATTTATCTTGTCTAGACTAGATGCAATAAATTGATCCCCGCTAGATCGATCACTGCCGGTAGTGAAGACATACCCTGAGTCTCTTGAAAATGAGACAATAGTCTCCTGAGTTACTCAGGCTTTTAAAACTAGTAGATCTTATCCACTCCTCCAAGTTTGCATTCATAGACTGGAAGACAGACAAGTTTTCCTGCTTTTTCAACTTCTAATCGATTTCTCAACTTTGAACGAATTAGTCCAAATGAAGGAAATAACTTTTCTCTGCCTGCAGAAAAGCCTACTGCTGTCAAAAGCCTGTTTAGCTCTTCAACATATCTGGTTCCAGGTGCTTAGCTAATGACTTCCACCAACTCAGTGCTGTGACTTTCTTTAAAAACATCATCAGCAAACATGTATTGCTTGAGTAGTTCACCTCTGCTCTGCTGCTGCTTCAGCATTTATCCCGGGACTTTGGGTTGAGAATATTGGCGAGAAAATGAGGTGGAGTAAGCGCGTGAGCCATCTGCTTCTTTGCTGCTTGTGATCTAATTCTGAAGTGGGGTATTTCTTTCTTCAAGGTCTCTTGAGGTTCTTTCCAGATGCCAGCAGCATCAGCAGTACAGCGGCAATCTTTGTGCAGTTTGTCCAAAGCTGTGGAAGTAGGTTTCAGGATACTGGGCAGATCGTCTACGTTTCTCTTTAGTCCATTGTTGACAACTTTGGCTGTGATAGAATTTTGACAATATAGATGGAACTGCTTCACAAATTGTCCTCAGAATAGAGCAGTTCTTAATACATAGCTCAGAAGCAGGCAACGGCTGAAGTCCGTTGTATCTCTTGGGGGAGACTTAATTCAGATCTTCCTGCTCTCTTAGGTGAAGCTGAAGCAAAGTGGTTGTCATGCAAGTATTCTACAATTTCAGCAACACTCTCCCATGTTCCTGGAGGTGCACTCAAGTCTTTGGCTAAAAGATGTGTCCAATGAGCACTGCACTCATATCTTATAAGTTTTACGTTCCCTTCGTTACCTTCTTCTAGGTTTCCTCTCATCTTTGCTACATCTGTAGCATCGCACGTGACACAGCGGCATATTTGAATTTCTGTTCAGTGTTAGAGCTTTTATTGCTAATTTTACATATTTTGCTATATGGGCATTTCCTGACGGATCAAGTGTTTCTGTAAGATAGACCAATGATTCTCAACCTGGGGTCCATGCACCCCATTTGACTGTGTCTAAGGGGTCCGTGAATGACCTAGACTGAAAACTAACTGAACAGAGAGAACAGAAGTGCTTGTGGCACCTTAGAGACTAACACGTTTATTTGAGCATAAGCTTTTGTGGGCTACAGCCCACTTCATCGGATGCATAGAATGGAACGTATAGTAAGGGGGTGTGTGTATGTACACGCATACAGAGAACATGAAAGGGTGGGAGTTGCCCTACCAACTCTAAGAGGCTAATTAAGAGAAAAAACTTTTGTAGTAGTGATCAAGATAGCCCATTACAGACAGTTTGACAAGAAGGTTTGAGGATACTTAATATGGGGAAATAGATTCAATGTGTGTAATGGCTCAGCCATTCCCAGTCTCTATTCAAGCCTAAATTGATGGTATCTAGTTTGCATATTAATTCAAGTTCAGCAGTTTCTCATTGGAGTCTGTTTGAAGCTTTTCTTTTGCAAGATTGCCACCTTTAAGTCTGTTACTGAGTGATTAGAGAGGTTGAAGTGTTCTCCTACTGGTGTTTGAATGTTATGATTCCTGATGTCAGATTTCAGAGGGGTAGCCATGTTAGTCTGGATCTGTAAAAGCAGCAAAGAATCCTGTGGCACCTTATAGACTAACAGACGTTTTGGAGCATGAGCTTTCGTGGGTGAATACCCACTTCCTCAGATGTCAGATTTGTGTGCCTTTATTTTTTTGCATGGACACTGTCCGGTTTGGCCAACGTACATGGCAGAGGGGCATTGCTGGCACATTGGTAGATGTGCAGGTGAACGAGCCCCTAATGGTGTGGCTGATCTGATTAGGTCTTAAGATGATGTCACTTGAATAGATATGTGGACAGAGTTGGCATCGGGCTTTGTTGCAAGGATATGTTCCTGGATTAGTGTTTTTGTTCTGTGGTGTATGGTTGCTGGTGAGTATTTGCTTCAGGTTGCAGGGGCTGTCTGTAAGTGAGGACAGGCCTATCTCCCAAGATCTGTGAGAATGAGGAATCATCTTTCAGGATAGGTTGTAGATCTTTGATGCGCTGGAGAGGTTTTAGTTGGGGGCTGAAAGTGACAGCTAGTGACGTTCTGTTATTTTCTTTGTTGAGCCTGTCCTGTAGTAGGTGACTTCTGGGTACTCTTCTGGCTCTGTCAATCTGTTTTTTCACTTCAGCAGGTGGGTATTGGAGTTGTAAGAATGCTTGATAGAGATCTTGTAGGTGTTTGTCTGAGGGATTGGAGCAAATGCGGTTGTATCTTAGAGCTTGGCTGTAGACAATGGATTGTGTGGCGTGTCCTGGATGGAAGCTGGAGCCATGTAGGTAAGTATAGCGGTCAGGTTTCCAGTATAGGGTGGTATTTATGTGACCATCGCTTATTAGCACGGTAGTGTCCAGGAAATGGAGCGCTTGTGTGGATTGGTCTAGGCTGAGGTTGACAGTGGGATGGAAATTGTTGAAATCATGGTGGAATTCCTCAAGGGCTTCTATTCCATGGGTCCAGGTGATGAAGATGTCATCAATGTAGCGCAAGTAGAGGAGGGGCGTTAGGGCACGGGAGCTAAGGAAGTGTTCTAAGTCAGCCATAAAAATGTTGGCATACTGTGGGGCCATGCGGGTACCCATAGCAGTGACGCTGACTTGAAGGTATCTATTGTCCCCAAATGTGAAATAGTTGTGGGTGACGACAAAGTCACAAAGTTCAGCCAGAATTCAACTATGTATACAGACGACAGCTTTCCAAAGGGGTCTGCCTCCATTTGAAAATTTTTAGGAGCAAATGAAAAGAAGGTTGTAAACCACTGAGAGAGACAACTCCATCATCTGTCTCACAAGTGCATATTACTGGATTATTGTGTACATTGCTCCACCCATTGAGACCCAGATTACCACATTTCCCATCAGTTTTTTTTGCACGCTGTTCAATTTCATACGCGGCATCCAGCAATGTCCGCTCTGCGGGGTAGAGTGTAGCGTGGTCCTAATGATTGAACCAGGTTGATGAAACGTTTGTTCTGACAAGATGAAAGGGAGACTCTGTTGCATAAATAAATGGGGCCATATTTTCATCTATGGAGTCTTGCTGCAATTTGCTGGTCCTGATTACGAACTCACCTGTGGTTGTCTGGGATGATGAAGAAAGTCTTTGGATACTGGTATTTTCCTGTCTGAGGTATGATTAGTTGCAGCACTGCTGGTGTTGCCAGCAGATGACTCTGAAGTTGTAGATGTTGAAGATGATGGATGTTCATTATGTCTAAGCTGGACCCTGAAACAATGTTTGTTTGTTTTTTAAAGTAATTCGCGCTCGCTCACTTTTTAAAAAAAAGAGATTGCAAATGGATGAATCCTCCTACTTTCGCTGCTTGTATCACTAGATATCATTTATTCTAAACCCAGTTTTACAGAGAAAATAACAAATCGTAAGGAGTATCTAAATCTTTGTGAACCTTTAGCTCTAGCAACATATCAAAGAGCTTGGGGGCGGGGAAAAGATTTTTTTAAATGTTACAATTCATAAATGCCCAATAAAACTTTACTTTTAAACAGGAAATTTTCACCTAAGTTTGGTTGTACTGAGCAATAAAAAAAAAAATCATTTCAGAAGTCCAGCAGTAACAGTAAACTGGTATTTAATAACATACCGGTTCTAGTATGAACCACATTTTGAAATTCATAAGTAATTTGTCATAAATCTGTGTTTTGGTCAATCTAGGTTATCATTTACTAGCAGAGGCAGTCTGTAAGAACAGTGCAAAATTAAGTTTACTAACCAGTTGATCCAGCTTGTTCAACAAGTCCATATGTTCATCTTCAGTTGCTGCCTTCTGAGGACCTTTTTTGGTGATGTTTCATTCTGACAACCTGCCCTTGCATCTCTTTGTTGTGCTGTTTAGACTTGGCACCTGTTCCTTTTTCACCCAGAGGTACAGGTATTTCTTGAAAATATTCCCAAATAGGGTCTTTTTACAACCTGCAGCCATGGCAGTTTTTTTCCTCTCTAGTTCCCAGCTGTTGAAATCATCCCTGGTGGCTGCGCTCTGGAGAATGCTGTCACCTCTTCATGCAGTGTCTTGCTTTGATACTAGCGGTGCATGTTCTGCTCCTTCTCCCTTATCACACAAGTCCTCCGCGCCACCCCCAAAAAATAGTACTACTAACAACAATCTAGGACGTCTGCTCGTGTAACCCACACATCTTTTGCACTGCACTGTGTTGTTTGTTGAAAGAAAGTAAGGGAGGCAGTTGTGTTTCTGTGTGTTTGTATCTGTGTACATGTGCAAGGAGACAGAGCAAGGGCATTGATCAGAGGGCCTAGAACCATCCAGAAGCAAGGGCTGGGAGTTATTGGGTGGATGAGTGTTTTTCAAGAGTAAGTTTCTGTGGTGGGTGAAGTCCAGGCACAAAACGAGATTAAATTAGCTAGAGGCACAAAAGGTAACAAGAAAACTTTCTACAGATACATTAGAAGCAAGAGGAAGACCAAGTACAGGGTAGGCCTGTTACTCAATGAGGGAGGAAAAATAACAGAAAATATGGAAATGGCAGAAGGGCTTAATGACCTTTTTGTTTGTTTTTTCACCAAAAAGTTTAGAAGCAATTGGACATCTAACTTAATGAATACCAGTAAAAATGAAGTATCAGAGGGGTAGCCGTGTTAGTCTGGATCTGTAAAAGCAGCAAAGAATCCTGTGGCACCTTATAGACTAACAGACGTTTTGGAGCATGAGCTTTCGTGGGTGCATCTGACGAAGTGGGTATTCACCCACGAAAGCTCATGCTCCAAAACGTCTGTTAGTCTATAAGGTGCCACAGGATTCTTTGCTGCTTTTAGTGAAAATGAAGTAGAATCAGAGGCTAAAATAGAGAAAGAACAAGTTAAGAATTTCGCAGGCAAGTTAGATGTCCTCAAGTCACCAGAGCCTGATAAAATACACCCTAGAATATGCAAGGAGATGTCTGAGCCATTAGTGATTATCTTTAAAAAGTTATGGAAGACGGGAGAGATTCCAGAGGACTGGAAAAGGATGGAGTCTAAATTAGCTGTTACCACTCAAGAAAGAGATCTTGAGGTCATTGTGGATAGTTCTCTGAAAACATCCACTCAATGTGCAGCAGCAGTCAAACAAGCAACAGAATGTTGGGAATCATTAAGACAGGGAGAGATAATAGGACAGAAAATGTTATATTGCCTCTACATAAATCCGTGATACGGCCACATCTTGAATACTGTGGGCAGATGGGGTCACCCCATCTCAAAAAAGATACATTGGAATTGGGAAAGGTTCAGAAAAGGGCAACAAAAATGATTGGGGTATGGAACAGCTTCCATATGAGGAGACTTTTCAGCTTAGAAAGAGATGACTAAGGAGGGGGATATGATTTGAGCTCTCTAGAATCCTGACTGGTGTGGAGAAAGTAAATAAGGAAGTGTTATTTACTCCTCTTAACACAAGAACCTAGGGATCACCAAATGAAATTAACAGGCAACAGATTTAAAAGAAACAAAAGGAAGTATTTCTTCACACATCGCACAGTCAACCTGTGGAACTCCTTGCCAGAGGATGTTGTGAAGACCAAGACGACACCAGGGTTTAAAAAAGAACTAGATAAGTTCATGGAGGATAGGTCCATCACTGGCTATTAGCCAAGATGGGCAGGGATGGTGTCCCTACGCTCTGTTTGCCAGAATCTCGGAATGGGTGACAGGGGATGGATCACTTGATGATTACCTGTTCTGTTTATTCCCTCTGGGGCACTTGGCACTGGCCACTGTCAGAAGACAGGATACTGGGTTAAATGGACCTTTGGTCTGACCAGTATGGCTGTTCTTACAGACAAACTGGAGAAATGGACTAAAATAAATAGGATGAAATTCAGTAAGGACAAATGCAAAGTCCTCCACTTAGGAAGGAGCAATCAGTGCACACATACAAAATAGGAAATTACTACTTAGGAAGGAATACTGTGGAAAGGGATCTGGGGGTCATAGTGGATCACAAGCTAAATCTGAATCAACAGTGTAACGCTGTTGCAAAAAAAGAAAACATCATTCTGGGACATATTAACAGGAGTATTGTTAGCAGGACAGGAGAAGTAATTCTTCCGCTCTACTCCACGCTGATTAGGCCTCTGCTGGAGTATTGTGACCCATTCTGGGTGCCATGTTTCAGGAAAGATGTGGACAAATTGGAGAAAGTCCAGGGAAGAGCAACAAAAGTGATTAGAGGTCTAGAAAACATGAACTATGGGAAAAGATTGGAAGAATTGGCTTTGTTTAGTCTGGAGAAGAGAAAATTGAGAGGGGACATAACAGTTTTGAAGTACAATAAAGGTTGTTACAAGGAGGAGGAAGAAAAATTGTTGTCCTTAACCTCTGAGAATAGGACAAGCACCAATGGGCTTAAATTTCAGCAAGGGAGGTTTAGGTTGGACATTAGGAAAAAGCTTCCTAACTCTCAGGGTGGTTAAGCACTGGAATAAACTGCCCAGGGAGGTTGTAGAATCTCCATCATTGGAGATGTTTAAGAGCAGGTTAGACAAACTCCTGTCAGGGACGGTCTAGAATAGATAACACTTAGTCCTGCCATGAGTGCAGGGGACTGGACTAGGAGACCTCTTGAGGTCTCTCCTTGTGCTCTGATTCTATGAATATTCATAACTTGAGAATTGAGCCAATCAGAGCTCAGGTGAGGAGACGCTATAAAACAGGAGCATGAGACGACGCTAATGGACTCCGTGGATGATGCAGAAGAGATGCCTGATGGTGTCTCCTGGAATTGGAGGCGTGGTCCAAACAACTGTGATGACTTTGCCAGTCACCTGCACCCAGTAGCACAGCCTCTGGGTCCCCTGCAGTATTAAGCCCATAATACATTGCATGACCTATTGTGCCGTATTTATAAAGCTTGACCTCAAAAGTTAGATGTTTTTCCTTGTGATTTTCTTTATCTAGAAAAGCAGCCATTAACTCAGATTTTGATAGAGGCTCATGGATTCAGCATATTTAACATATTTTGTATTAAATTCAGATTTCATTTTAAACCTGCTTATTTTAGAAAGAAAAACTTATTTAAAATTTTTTTTATTTTTTTAACCCATCCTGATTTTGTTTATCCTGAAGCTGGTTTCATACCTCTGAAGCCACTGGGTTTAAGCCTGGCAAGCATCCATCCTTTATTTTAACTGCGTGAGGGCAGCACTGTCGATCTGTCACTAGCTCCACACACTGTCGTGTCCGTCCCCCCATGCAAAGACAGAGCAAGATTTTGTGGGTTGTGCCCAAGCAGCAGCAATTTCGCTAAGAGGCGTTTGAGTTTAGAAGATCTGATTCTTTGGGGTGGATATGCTTTTCTCCATTTGCATACAAATGAAAATACTTCAGATAATAATGTGTATGAGAAAGGAAACAAAAATTGATGTGTCTATAGGATGCTGGTCAGAATGGGCAGGAAATGTGACACTATTCAAACTTGTCCCATACTCCACTGGCACGGTTATGGGTCTAGCTGTCCTCTTTTCTTTCCTCATCTCTGAGTTCACCCCCTCAGTTGTTCAGCCTCTTACCTTTACCTGGCTGGGGGTGGAATTTTGCATTTCTTCTATGCAGAGTCAGGGACCCAGGTACGTTGCTCTGTCTCTAGCAACTGCTTATCTCCTTCAGGTCTGCCTGGGTTTCAGCTGCTGTTTCCTCCCTTTGGGGCTCTGTGACTCTGACCAACAGCCTCTCAAAACCAAGTATTTTTATTCAGCTGTTGGAACAAAGCTTTAGGGGAAAGGATTTTCAAATGACAACCAGCCTATTGCATTTGGTCTCATCTAATCTTGCCCTTTAGTATGAGCTGAGTGAGCCAGGCGTTCCTCTGCAGTTAGAGGAATGGAACAGATGCCACTCACGATGTCCTGGCACGCCCATGTCTGTCTGACTGTCTGGTTCTCCAGTCCGCCCTGGTCAGGGGGGCAGAGTCTGATATCCAGTCTGACCCCTAGATTAAGTAGCTCTTCCACTGGATGGTACTGAAACACTGCGCTAATTACAGAGCCAGATACAGCGTTAAAGAGCGCCCCCCCCCACTTCTGTAATAGCCACCCGCTCTTGCTAAAAACGGCACAATTAGGTTTCAGAGTCAACATTCAGCTGAGATGAAGGGAGGGGTTCTCCCCATTCTATTATAGCCCCTCTCGCGAGTGGTAGCATGTGTCAAAGCCTTGCGAATTGGAGTCGAAAGCAGTGACCTGGCTTTCGTCTATTTTCTTAGTGCAGCTTGTTCTGTGGATGCTGGATAGACCAATCCCTGAACAGAGTTGGTTACAACAGGTAACCTCTTTTTCGGAAGTCTTCTAATGCCCAGCTCCCGAAGTGATTGTGTCTCAAGCAACTGTTTAATTAGATTAAGGTGAAGACCAAACCCCCCTCCTGTTTTGCAACAGTTCCCCCCCAAAACAGAGAATGCATTTTAAAAATAACTTAGCAACAAAGTAGGTTTTCATCCGAGACTGAGTGTGGCTTGCAGACTTAAAGAAGACTGCGTGAGCCTGTGTGTACAATGCCGCCTGCTGCCTGTGGCCGCACGCTAGCGGGAGCAGCTCAGCTTCTGGTCCCAGTTGGGAGGTGTTCTGGCGGGAGGAAGGGCAGGTCTGTTGGTTAGTGTGCTCAGGGGCTTGGAGGGGCTGGGTTCCCATTCTGGCTGCGGACTAGGACAAGTCACTTCACAGAGGGGGAACTGCAGCACCGAGGGGTGAAATCGGGTTAATAGCCCTGCCTGGGCCCACAAAAGGGATGTGAGGATGAGCCATTAACAGGGCCTGACCAAATTCACAGCAGTGAAAAACGTGTTGTGGACTGTGAAATCAGGTCTCCTGCAGGGAGGGGAGCGGCAGGACTTGCCCTTCCCCTACACAGCGGCTCTAGGGGGAGGGGGAGAATCAGCCCCACCTCCGGGGTACCTTCTGGGGCTGGGCCGCAGCCCTGGAGCTCCCTGCAGCTGCAGGAGGGTGGTGGAGGTGGGTCCATAGGCGGTGCGTGAACCACCCATTGTGGGAGGCTAGCCCCTGCCCCCGCCCACACCCCTTTTTCCTGAGGTTCCCCCTCCCCCACTGGAGCTCTGAGCCCCTCCCAGCAGCTGCCAGTCCTGCTGCCCCAGTCCTGGGCCACCCCGCCTGAGCGCCCCCAGCCCTGAGCGCCGGGCACCATGGCCCCAGCCCTGGAGTGCTGTGGCCCCACTGCTGGGTGTCCTGAGTACAGGGAGGGAGCCCTCCCTCCCCCCACCCGAGTGCCAGGCAGTGCGGCCCCAGCACCCGGGGGCTTCCCAGCGCTGGGCAGCCCCAGCTGCCCCAAGTCCTGGCTGCAGGCCGGCCACCCTAACCCCCACCCCAGCATGCTTCCCAGAAGAGGAGCAGCCTGCCTGGGCAAGCGGGAGGGGGCCTTGGGGTGGAGTGTGGGTGGGGTAGTTTGGGGAGGCTTAGCTTTCCCCAGCTTTCTATATGCGCTGCCCATGGGTGGGTCTGATTTCCCCCAGTGCTGCTGGGAGAATCCTGCAGCCAGGGGAGGTACCTGGACGTGGATCTGATCTTTCCCCCCTCTCTTTCCCCCCCCCCCCCCGAGAACAGCCATGCAGGGGAAGAGCAAGTCCTGTCGCTCCCCAGCCTGGCTGGGAATAGCAGCAAGGAGCCCCTGGCTGGTGTACTCCCAGCATCCAGGGGGGAGATCTGACCCCCCTCCAGGAAGCTCCAGTGGGCAGGGCGTAAGCGAGGGTGGCAATCCCGTGAGCCCCTGGCTACAGCTTTGCGACTCCCCCATTATTCCCTTTTGAGTTGGGACCCCTCTGGTTACAATACCCTGAAATTTCAGATATAAACACCTGAAAACGTTCAGTTGACTAATTTTCAAATCCTATGGTTATGAAATTGACCAAAATGGACCCTGAATTTGGTAGGGCCCTAGCCATTAATACCTGAGCCAGTGAGATGGGCTGGGTTCACTTTAGCTTGTGGGCAGTCTCTGAAGACAAGGGGACTCCTCGTGCTTCATTAGGCATGTATTTAAGTGCCTTGCAGATGGGGGCCCATATCAAGGACCAAGATTTCCTGTCCCTCTTGCTTGTTTCAGAATCGGGCTAAACACTGCCCCCCATAGGCTGCTCTGTGAAAGCAGCTGGGCCTTCACACTCTGCTCACTCTATGCCCACTGCCTCTCCTTCCTCCCCTCTTGGTGCAAGAGCCTTCTGTTTTGCAGCCCTTGCTACTGAAGACACCCCCACCATCCAGCTCCAGCAATTCTCTCTCTTTCGCTCTCATTTCAATTCTCTAGGGAAATCCTCTCTTCCCTTCCTCCTGCTGCGGTGTAATTGCAGCCCATACGTAACCTTTATTTTAGCTTTACTTCTGTGAGCTATTTAATCCTGCTCTTCAATCAACAAAGTGCTTTATGATTTATTTGTAGGGGGGGCTACGCACCACATAGGTACTGCAGTGACGGGGGAGCTATAGGAAAAGGCAAAGCTAGGCACGCACAAGGCAGTGATTAGATTCCTGTGAAGACAGCCTGTCCCCCTGCCAGGGCAGAATCGTTCCCTCTTGTACAGCTACAGCTGTATTCGGCCAGTTGGATTTTAAATGATCTGGGTGGTGGAGATTCCACTGCTTCCCTTTGCAAATTGCTCCATCTTGCTGCCGTGACGCTTGTCTTTAAATTCATTCCAGTATCCTTCCTTCTTCCTCTCCTGCCTCCCATGATCTAGTGTTATTAGTGCACCTGCATCCTCCAGCAGAGCGGGGAGAGAATGATGAGAAGCAGAAAATAATGGCTCTTTGGTGACACTTCCCATACAACGTGGCGTCTTTCTCAATAACTTGGTTGGGGGGAAGCTCCCTTTTTATGAGCCTAGAAAAAAGACTTGATCAGTTTGGTTTTAGGAAGACATCTGCCGTGATAAACGACTCTCAATATCCTGACTTAGTCAGAATCATTGTTGCTTCTTACTCTCCCATTGTTGACCTCCGGAGCGCAGATGCTTTATTTCATAATGCCTGATCCATTGGGTTTTATTGATGGACCTTTCAGTGTAATTGGAAGGAAACAACTGAGGCTTGAAAAGCCCTCTGAGCCTGCCGCCGTTCCCTGTGGCCGCTGTCGCAGATGCTGTCTCTCTTGTATGGATTTGGTTCAGGTTTCCCTCCTGCAACATGTTTGCGGTTAGGCCTAGAGGCCCAAGCCAGGATCAGGCCTGCATTGTGCATACACCCAAGACAGTTCCTGCCCAAGGAGCAAGGAATAGAACACTTTCTCCTGACTCCCAGTCCAGTGTCTTATCCACTAGCACTGCCTCCCCTATAACAGAGGGGACTTTCAGAGTTTTATTAGAGTAGAAACCCTGCTCCAGCTGGGTGTGACTGCAGCTTTCCCACAGTGCTTCTCACCCATCAGTCTCTGCTTGATGGGCTGGAGCCTTAAACTCCTGCCTGCCCTGCCCCAAGGGACTGAACGCTAGGGGGTGGAATTCACCCTGCAGGGTGTGAAAGTGCCTGTGTCGGGTGTGGCATTTTGAGGCCTCAGCTGTGCAAAGGCGAGGGGTGGTCATTGCACTATCAATAATATGGACATTGAATCACAAAGCCAATTGTGAATTTATCAGTGACTCAATCAGACTAGAACCCAGGAGTCCTGACCCTTAGTCCTGTGTGCTAGCCAGTAAGCCGCAGCTGCCTCCACTAGATTTATTTATTTATTTTAATGGGAGCTGTGAGGTTTTAAGATGTGGCTGTGATGAGCGGCTATAGAGCTGAACTAGCATTCAGGACTCCTGGCTTCTGTGTCCAGCTTGGTCACCTGTGATTTGCCGATGTTCCCGGTGGAGGTTCAGTGTCCAACGCCTTGTTGGAGGGCAGGATACTGGGCTAGGTGGATTGTCGGGCTGACCTAGGCTGGCTGTTCTGTTTTTTGGTAACATCAGTGGGATTTGGCACTCTGTTTTTTCAGGTCACCTTTCAGAGTCCCATTATCTCTTGCATAATTGAGAAACTGATCTCCCACGTGGTGTTAACACAGAGCCCGTTAGCTGGGAGGATTAATGAGAAAGTGGTGCTGTTTGGGGTTGGGGTGGGAACAGTGTGAGCTTTAGGAATGTGTTGCCATGGGTTTGATCTGTGAGCGCAGCTGTAGGACATATTTGAAAGTTCATAAGACATCTCAACAGCCTCTGGTAAATGTGGATGGGCAGAAGTGTGAAAAGGAGACAGAGGCTGAATTCGTCTCAACAGAAGGGCCGACTGATTTGATTCAAAGCCTAGTTACCAAGCATGATTTCAACAAACAGCAGATGTGGAACTAGAAATGAATGAGTCAGAACTGGTGTGCCAGATATTTGCCCTAACTGGCTGACCAAGTAACGAGGAGGATGAGCTATTCCACTCACCACTCCCTTTTTGGGTCCTTAAAGAAAGACTTTGGATGTGGGAGGAGGATGGGGGAAATAAAAGAACAGAGGGCGGCTACTGGAGGGAGCTGTCTGCAATCTGCACCATCTCCTGGGCTCCTGCGTTGTCTTCAGCCTCTACCTGTGGGATGTCCAGGGCAGAGAGAGGGACCCAGAGGACATCGCCACGTCTGCCGGCTCCAGCGGAATCCCAGACCCGCCGGGACTGAGACGGGATCCGACTTGAAGAGCAGCAGCAGCAACATCTCCAGCTCATCTCGACTCGCTTCTCTTGTCCCCCCATGAATGGTTATTGCCACCTTTGGTTCTACCTCAGAGCCTGTCAGGCCAGGGGCTTTTCCTTCTGAAACTCTCTCCGGCTAACAGAACAAGGGGGGTGGTGTGTTACAACGAAAGCCTGACTTAGTACTTTCCCTGCTTTTCCTTCATTTCTGTACCTTGACTAAAAAGGTTAAGAGTTTGTAATGGTACCAAGCAGGCTCAGGGCTGTGGGGACCAAGCCCTGGATCTTGATCAACACTGTTTAATGCTGGGCAGTGACTGGGTTAACACCTTTGGCCCATGTATTTCATGGGGGGAGGGATAGCTCAGTGGTTTGAGCATTGGCCTGCTAAACCCAGGGGTGTGAGTTCAATCCCTGAGGGGGCCATTTAAGGAAGTGGGGTAAAAATCTGTCTGGGGATTGGTCCTGCTTTGAGCAGGGGCTTGGACTAGATACCTCCTGAGGGCCCTTCCAACCCTGAGATTCTACAATCTCTTGTAAAAACCACAGAGCTGTTGGAGTAACAATGTGGAATAACAGGAGTGTACAATGAATAACTCGCCTTGCAGCAGCGGTTTCTGCGCCTCCTGTCCCACAGGGCTGGGCCTGGCTCTCTGCTCTGGGCACTGGCACTGGGCACATGGATGTCACGTAACTGCACATTCAAATTCAGCTTGGCTGCCCGTCCGTTGTCACGTATGGCACTGCCCACTGTGCTCCAGGTCAGGATGCCTGGGGCAGGGCGCTGAGTCCAGCTCTGTAGCTCGCTCTGCAGACCCTCCAACCTGCTCCCCTCATAGGGTTGCCAACTTTCTAATCACACACAACTGGACACCCCTGCTCTGCCCCCACTTGCTCCATCCCCCCATTCTCTGTTGCTTGCTCTCCCCACCCCTCACTTTCACTGGGTTGGGGCAGGAGGGGGTGAGGGCTCTGGCTGGGGGTGCAGGCCCTGAGGGGGCACTGGAGGGGAGGAGTTTGGGGTGCAAGAGGAGGCTCCAGGTGGGGGCCGAGAGGTTCAGCGCATAGGAGCCGGCTCAAGGCTGGGGCAGCTGGTTGGGGTGCAGGAGGGGGCTCTGGGGCAGGGGGTCGGGGCGCAGGCTCCAGCCAAGCGGTGCTTACATCAGGCGGCTCCTGGTCAGCGGCACAGCGGGACTAAGGCAGGCTCCCTGGCTCCGTGCGCCTCCCAGAAGCGGCCAGCATGTCCGGCTCCTAGGTGCAGGTGTGGTCAGGCGGCTCTGTGTGCTGTGCGCTGCCCCTGGCCACAGGTGCTGCCCCCCAGCTCCCATTAGCCACGGTTTCTGGACAGTGGGAGCTGGGGACAGGGGCAGTGCGCAGAGCTTCCCTGATTGCCCCTAGGGATCGTGCTGGCTGCTTCTGGGAGCTGTGTGGAACCAGAGCAGGCAGGGAGGCTGCCTTAGCTCTGCTGTGCCGCTGACTGGACTTTTAACGGCCTGGTCAGCAGTGCTGGCCGGAGCCACCAGGGTCCCTTTTCAATCGGGCATTCCAGTTGAAAACCAGATGCCTGGCAACCCTAATCCCTGGGAGCAGGGTAAACCAAAATAACATGAAATTTCCTCCAAAATAGAAGAATTTATATCTAAAAACAATAATTTCCCGGGGCTCTGGGTATGGATCTCTTATTCAGGTTGCTGCTAGATTTGCTGCATTATTACAAAGCATTGGTGTTCATCTTTGATGGCTAAAGGATTCCTGCTATGGCATAAATGCAGCCTGATGCCTGAGCCTTTGATGGATAATGGCTCTGATTTGAGTTACTCATTCACTAGGTGCAAAATGAACTGACGGGAGCGGGGAAGAGACCTGGGTCTCATTGGGGAGAGCACAAAGATCTCTACTCAATGCATGCCAGTAAATGCACCATTGGGGCAGAGGAGAAATGGGTTGGAGAACAATAAAGCACAAGTATCAGAGGGTAGCCGTGTTAGTCTGGATCTGTAAAAGCAGCAAAGAATCCTGTGGCACCTTATAGACTAACAGACGTTTTGGAGCATGAGCTTTCGTGGGTGAATACCCACTTCCTCAGATGCATGTCACATAAAGCACAGTAATCTAGTGCCGTTGTATGAACCTGCCTTTGCCGCCCTCTGGGGTGCTGGGTTCAGTTTGGGACGCCCTGTCTCCAGAAGGACAGGGCAAGAATAGGAGGCAGTTCAGAGACGGGTGATGAAAATGACAAGGGGCATGGGAGGAAAGCTTCCATGTGAAGAGAGTCCCAATCATTGTGCTATCATGCAAAGAGGCCCTGATAAATGTGGTGTACTTTATATGAAGGTTCTAATTATGAAGGGTTAATTAATGATTAATAGAAGTTATATCAGCATGTTAGACATGAATAGCATGTGCTAAAGATGGTTCTAACTATATAAGTGGGAGATGTTCGAGATATCAGCCATGCTTATAAACCGTGTGGGGGAGGGGGTCTCGCCTGTTTATACAAGTGCATAATGGTCCCTTTGGGCTTCGCTTCTTTGAGTCTCCGTCGATCTGTTGGGCTTCATAACAATTGTTCATCAGTTATGAAAAGATCTGCTAATCAGGTATTAACTATGATAAGTTTCCATTTGTAAAGTGTGACTGATAAAGGGATCCAAAGGAACATGTGGCATGTAGGGGGAGGCTGGACACTTTTCTTTAGCTTGTCTTATAATTCAAGAAGAGGAGGAGGACAGCTGATGGTGAAAGGGAGCAAATTTTACAGCCGATCAAAGGAAATACGTGCCAGATGATGCATGATAGTCCAGTCCAGCGCTGAAGCTGGGAGCAGCGCGGGGTAAAGGAGGTGGTTGCCCTGCAGCTGGGAGCGGCGCAGGATTGAAGCCAGCAAACCTCCTCCCCACTCCAGCCAGGAACAGCGGGGGTGGGTGGGTGTGAGAGAAGCCGGGAGCCCTAGCGCCCTCCTCCCACCCACCTGCCGAAGCTGGGAGTAGCACTGGGAGCCCCCTCCACCCACACAAATCCCCTAGCTACCCTCTCCCTGCACCTTAAGCTACCCCCCTGCTGGCACACAGCCCCCATCTATCCCCTCCCTGCACCCTGAGCTGCCCCCTCTGTCTGCACAGTCCCCAGCTACCCTCTTCCTGCACCCTGAGCTACCTCCCTGCCTGCCCCCTGAGCTCCCCCCTGCCCACACACAGCCCCTAGCTACTCCCTTTCCTGCACACAGCCCCTCTACCCCTTCCCTGTACTCTGAGCGGTTTTCAAACTCTTTGACCTGACTCCCCCCTTTAAGTTATATGTTTTGGATGCATCCCCCCCCAGGGGGTGGCCTCTGGAGTGAGTCATGGAGTGGAGGGGGCGCTCCCTTCCTGGACCCCGCTGTGCAGAGCTGCCTTGAGCCACGCCAGCTCTTGCTCCCCCAAATAGAAGTAAAACTAGGCCTATGCCGCAGGGTCCCCCCAGGCCCAGAGCCCCGAGTTTCTCTCCCCTCCGCCAGACCCTGGCGTTTTTAAAGCATGTTGAGGGGCCCCAGCAAGAAAAAGGTTGCAACCCCCTGGTCCAGACGGATGTGTTTTGGTGCATCACTAGCAGACCCCGCTGGAGGCTATGAAGAATTTTTGGGAAAGTGAATTAAATCTTTGTCCCAGCCCTAAACCTGGTAACCAGGCATGGGCGTTCAGCATGTCAGTCTGGGTTTCATTTTAAAACCAGCTAAGCCTTGTTACTCACCTCCAAGAACTGAGCGCTGTTTCCTTACAGGTTATGGTGCTACTGGAAAATGGCTTTATTAAGAGGCAAGACTGGATCTGTTCATTCTTTTCCTTGCTCTATGTGGCTAGCCGGGAGATATGTGATGTCACTCTCTATTATAATCAGATCTAGGCCAGGCTGTATTGCACCTGCTGAATTAATTCACTTTTCCTGAGATTTGAAGCTGGATGACTTTTAGAAAGTTGGAACAGGAATCCGAAGAACTTGCAAGCTCTAAAGTTTTTGGTGGTTTAAAAACTCCGACTTAAAATCCGATTGCAGCAAACTTCCTCTGCAAAGTATGCTTTACTCTGCAAAGTGACTCAGGAAAACGGACAGTGTGGGGCTCTGTGTCTCGAGTCTCAATTTCCATATAAGAAGTGCTCGGTTTACAACTAAAATAGTGTATTTTTTTCTAACTGCCAGCCTGTCAGCCTGGGCTGGGCTCAGAGAATCAAGCTGGGTTTCTTCCTTCTAGAGCAGTAGTCCAGAAACTTTTTATCTCATGCCCCCCTTACCCATGTCTGCATGTCCCCTCCCTTCCATGGAGCCAGGAGCAGGGGATGTGGTCAGGGTTAAGGGGGCCAAGGCTGGGGCCACAGCTGGGGGTGGGGCAGGAACGGACCCCCAGGTGTGGGACCGGTAGCTGGGACCCCTGGGGTCCAGGCTCCAGCTGTGCTCCCCAAGTGTTACTCTCTGCCCCCCTAGGGGGCAGACCCCACAGATTGAAGACCGCTGTTCTAGTGCACCATGAGCAGTACCAAAGGTTCTGCAGAGCCACCCTTTAGTAGGCTTGCAAAGATGTAATGGATTGTCCCTGTAACTGGAGATTTGTGAGCAACTAGGTAGCGGCGTGGGAAGGAATAGACCAGGGGTCGGCAGCCTTTCAGAAGTGCTGTGCCAAGTCTTCATTTATTCACTCTAATTGAAGGTTTCGCGTGCCAGTAATACATTTTAATGTTTTTAGAAGGTCTCTTTCTATAAGTCTATATTATATAAATAAACAATTGTTGTATTTAAAGTCAATAAGGTTTTTAAAATATTTAAGAAGCTTCATTTAAAATAAAATTAAAATGCTGGTCTTATCAGTTTAGTGTGGTCCTTTTCCTTGCCGAGTTTTCCAATGTGCGCCACAGCGGGGAGTGGCTGAGGCCAGGAGCAGAGCCCTGGGCTGGCTGCTGGTGCCCCAGGCCAGCAGTGAGCTGAGTGGGGCTGGAAGTCTGGATACCGGCTGGCATGGGGGCTGGGGGCTGGAACCCCAGACCCGCAGCGGACTGAGCCTCTCAGCTTGCCACTGGCCCCACTCAGTCCACTGCTGGTCTGGGGTTCTGGCAAGAGTAAAAGTAACTTAAATTTCTTACAGGTATTATTGTATTACATCCTCCCTCGGGGGGGGGGAGGGGGAGCTCAGGGGCTGGGGTGTGTGTATGAGAGCACTCAGAGCAAGGGGTTGGGGTGCATGGGGATCAGGGCAGGGGGTGGGGATGTGGATGGTGCAGGAGTCAGGGCTGGGAGCATGGGGGGCGTAGGAGCCAGGGTTGGGTGGCATGAGGGGTTCAGGGCAGGAGGTTGGGGGGTGTAGGGGGAAGTCCCGGGGGGATGGGGACTTGGGGCTGGCCTGGGACAATCCCAGTTGCATCCGGGTTAACTGGATGGTGGATGGGTCCCTGCCCCACGCTGTTCCTGTTTCTGCCAAGGGAGCTGTGGGGGCACTGCGTGGGGGCACTGCATCCGCAGGCAAATGGGGGGCGGCGGCAGAAGACCAGGGGAGCGGCCAACGGATGGGGGGGCACATCTGGCTCTTCGGCGGCGGGTCCCTCACTGAGGGAAGGACCAGCCGCTGAAGACTGAGCAGCGGCAGGAGAGCTGCCGCAGATCGTGATCACAATTGCGATCGTGGTTTTTTTTTTTTTTTTTTCCTGCTCTGGGCGGCAAAAACGCTGGAGCCGGCCCTGCAGAAGACCCTCTGGCCTGCCACTCCCTTCCCCCAGGGGCCGCAGGGACGGCACGTGCCTGCAGTGCCCTGGTGTCCAGCCACCGTGGCGAGAGAGGGGCAGCAGGACAGGCTGGGATGTGGACACCTCCACTGCGCCTCCCGCCGGCCCCTTTCACTTGCCCGACTGCCTGCTGCTTCCGCCGTCTGCGCCAGCCTGCGGGAGAGTTCCAGCAGCCCCCAGCTGAGAGTGCGCCACGCGCTGTGCCCCAGCATCGGCCGGCTCTGAGTTCAGCCTGGGTTTCGGTTCCGGCTGCTGGCCCCTTGCCAGCCGGGGTCTCAGTTGCCGGCCTGCTCAGCCCACTGCCAGCCTGCGGTTCCGTTCACCCAGGCTGGCGGCGGGTTGAGTGGGGCCGGTGGCAGAGACCTCGGCGTGTCATTAAAAATCGGCTCGCATGCCACCGTTGGCACGCATGCCATAGTTGCCGACCCCTGGAATAGAATCTAGTTCCTTCTCCTGTGGGTGTGCTGGCTTTGGAGGCTAGCAGGAGCACACAGCATTGGAGTAGTCAGATATTGTGAGCATATCCAGGGAACATATGCATGGAGGAAAAAAGGTGCTTTTGACGAAGGTTGCTTAGTGTAAGAAACCTGGCGGGTCCCTCTGTTACAGCCCTCCCTTTGTCTCCTCCTTCCAATAAAGAATTCCAGTCTTTGCAATCTCTCCTTGTGGAAGTATTTCTAAGTTTCATTGTTCTGTTGCTCGTCTTTGACCCTTTGTTTCTGCTCTATTCTTTCTGAGCTTGGCCAACTGGAACTGAATGTGCTCTGCTAGTTGTGTACGAGCCATTGGATTTATACTCCACCAATGTATAATGGTCAGGATTTTCTTTCATGATTGCCAAAGGAAATCCAGGATTCTCTTTAAAAGTAAGCACTATATTAGCAGTGTGCCAGTCTTCAGAAACATTTGCTGTCTGAGTCGCAGTTGCCATGTAAGGAGGTCTGAATTTTCAAGTAATTATTTTTTTCTATTGGCCAGCCCGCCCAACTCCCTCTGGGATCAGAGGGTCAAGCTGGGTATTTTCCTTGTCCTGCGTCATCGCCAGTTATGAAGGTTTTGCAGATCAGTGCTCCAGTGGGATTGGATAGACGTAACTTTTGCCGTTTCTTGTTTGAAAAAGGGACCGTAGCAGTGACGTTTGCTGATAGCCCTTGGCAAGGGTCGGTGCTTGGGTCTGCCGTCCGGGTTGGTCAGCCAGTTCGCTGTGCAGAAGAACGGCTGGCTGGTGCCGTGGAGATTGTGGTGGAGTGAAAGACTTGTTTTGCCTTTACAGCAGTGGCATTGTCCTGGAGGTGGTGGTTGTGCTTCTGGCAGAGGGATTCAGGTCATTGTTTTTGTTTTTAACATCACTGATGTCTAACATTCTCCCTCTGTGCTTCATCTGCTGTAGGCTCAAGGCAATATTCTTGGTCGGTGTGGTGGTGGGAAGGGAGTGGATGGTTGGGGCCAAGGTGTCAGTGGTGGGGGACGTCAGTCAGGAGATTGTACTGTTACCCAGGCAAGGCACCCATGAGTTAGTGTATCTGGGTGGCTTGTTCTCCTTGGATGAGTTGAAAGTCCTAAGGAGGTTTGGGGACGGGTCATCTAGGGTCATGAGGCGTTGGTCAGACCAGGAGAGCGGTGTGTTGGTGGCATCTCCAATGTCCAGTCCTAGGCTGAAGATAGAATCCGGGATGTGTCCAGCTGCATGTGTAGGTCCAGAGGCAGCCTGGGAGAATGTCCTGGTTTCCATGAGGGCCATGAGGCCGGGTACCACTGCATCATTGAGATCGTCTATTTGACGGTTTGAGGACTATGAATCTGGGGGCTCCAGGACTGTGCTGCGCAGCAGCTCTGTAAACTCCTCAGCTTCCTATCTGGAGCTCTGGATAGCACCAGGAGTCCTAGGTTCCCTTGTCCTTCGTCTGGCAGATCGTATGGATGTATTCCAGTGTCTTTGTTTCTTTGATGGGGCCTCTTCTGCATTTTGAGGCTGGAGGGGACCAGGACAGCTACTTCACCTCCTCTCCTTATGTCTGGGCATTCTGGGGTCTGTCTTGGCTGTTGGCGTAGAGAGGATGTTGTGGGAATAAGGGTGGGGCTAGTGGTGGCATTGACCCATGTCTTGTGATGCAGGCAGGGCGAGGCTCTTCATCCCAAATGAGAGTGTGAATGGTGCTGAGGCATCAACGAGAAAAGAGTGGGAGAGACAGGCGGTTTGACTAGAACTGAGGCAAAGCCCTATTTTTATCTCTGACACGTCTGCAAACAACTTTCAATAGAAGTGCGCTCTTGTATCTGGTACAAACTGTTCTGTGGTGAGACTCTGGAGAAATGTTGTAATGTTAAAAAAAAGTGTTAATGAAACTCTAGCTGGTTCTGGCTGGGTGGGGGGAATACATTAAGGATATTTCTCAGGGAAAAAACCCTAGTGTTAGGCAAAGGCTCCGTTTTACACCATTTCTGGGAGATACATCCGTGGTGGGATACACATCTGCTGTTTGAAATCTGTCTCTGTCTCTGGATAATCACTCTCTTCTGCTTCTTTTAGAGTAGAAAAATATTTACATAGCGTCATTTTAGCTGACAGCTCAGTGCTTTGAAAGTCAAGGTTGCATGGGCCCTCCCTCATTGCACAGATGGGTAAACCGAGGCACAGCAGCGTTTTGCTCAGGATCACACGGCAGGCTAGTGGCTGGGAATAGGTCTTCTGTCTCCCAGTTGCCTGGTCCACTAAACCAGGCTGCTTCCCTTTCTTTTAAAAGGAGATTGCTTTCCTTATGAAATGCTTCTACCTTTATATGGCATGGCACGTTTCCTGCTTGTAATACAGTCACACCTGCGGGCTAAGCTAAGATCAGAGCCACACTGTGCAGGGTAATGGAGGGAAGCAGCGTAAGAGGCAGCTCCTGCTACCAAAATGGAAGTAGACGAGACAAAGGGTGGGAGAAGGGAAATGTGTTATGGGGATCTGAGCCCCAGAGGTTAAGTGACTCCCTCGAGGTCACCCGGGGAGTCTGTGGCAGAGCTGGGGACTGAGCCCTGTTGTGCTAAGTGCCCGACCAAGCCCAGCGTCTGTCGCTCAAGGGGCTGAGGACGACAGCGGTTCCAGGGTATTTATTTGAGTGCTCCTTTGTTTCCAAGAAGCAAGGGGATCTTTTAATTCATATAAGCTGCAGAGAGGCTGCTCTCACCATCCACTTCCCCGCTGAGCATCGCTTAGCCTGCTTTAACCCTTGGGGTTGTCCTGCCTCGCAGTACTGTGAGTAGACAGAGCCTCTGCGTGACTGCAGATGCAGGACTGTGCTGGAGCGTGTGCTCCAGGACCCAAGTTCCAGCTGGAGGATTGGCTTTTACAGGGGATGTTCTGCGCCTGCTTCCACTTAGCACGGTTTTCTGAGTGTCTTACCCCTGTCAGACGCTAGGACCCAGAAGAAGCCTTTTCGGGCGCTGATGGGATGCAGTGCTTCAATACAAGACCTTCCTGCAGGCAGCGATCGGATGATAGGTTGAGTCTTCCCCCGCTAACCTGTCCAATTCTGTCCCCTTCCCTTCCCCAGCTCGTGTTCGAAGAGGTCGCTGTGTGGACGATGGCCGCCTGCCCATTCGCCTGAAGTTTGAACACGCTTGTGGGCTAGATGGCTGCAGCTAATAAGGGTAAGTTACCATGCTGCCGGGGCTCTCTGATCTGCGTAAGCAGGGACGGAGCTCCTGCTCTCTTGCAAGTTGAATTGTTTTTCTCTGCTACGTGCAGAAAGCAGGCTAAGGCAGGGTGGTACATTTTCAATTCAAAATAGTTTAGCCCTAGAGGTTGGATCTTGTCTCTGATTTTGAAAGTTGAACTTCCCTTCTGCTTTAGATTTTAGCACTTGGAGGTGTTTTAATCCTGTGTTTTGGGGAGGCGGGTGCTGGCACTTCCCCCGACCCTTTGCAATTACCTGGCAAGGCTAATCTAGAACCATTTCTTCAAACTGCTGTCGCCAGATGAGTCGCCTTGATCGACGCGCTGTAACTTTGTTTGCGCGCCCACCTGGGCATCTGTAGCTTCTATTGGGAGCTCTGGCAAGCGAAGCCAGGATAGGGAGGGGGAATCCAATGACATTTTGTGTCTTTGCTGCACGTTGAGTCTGCAGCGGGGATGGGTCTTGCTGCGGTACTTAGCCAGATGCAATCCAGGGGCTTGCCAGGGTACTGGCAATGCCTCCCTCGGTCAGGTGAGGGGCTGGGTCAATAGGTGAGGGGGGTGCGATGGGGGAGAGACAGGCTGCCTTTTCTCATTGCTGGTGGGATCTGGCTGCTGGCTGGTGTATTTTCAGGCCATGATCCCAGCTGTCTGACATTGGCTTTCCTGTGCCCTGCTCAGTGCCGACTCTGGTCGGTGCAATTCACAGTCAGTTTGATTTTGTTCGGGCTTGGGAAGGAAGCTGGTGCTATGTGCCCTGGGGGCACCGTGGCTCAGGACTGACAGAGAGAAGAGTCTCTCTGTGTGTCTCCTTGCTTGTTTTATTTTTAAAGTGCCCAGCGCTGCATTTCTCTCCTCTCCCCATCCTCTCAGTCTGGGAGTGAACTTGGATGCTATCGAATGCCTCTATTGGCTGCTGGGGGCTGCTTGTTTCCCCCAAAGGGATTTTAACCAGGAACACGGAAGCTCTTTCCTCCTGTGCTGAAAATCTGTCAGTGCAGCTGGCTCTGGTTCCGCTCTCCGTAAGCTGCCAAACAGCAGCCAAGCAGGGGATTGTGGGGCCGGTGCTATGGGCTCACCCTCCTTGCTGTGGCTACGGGGTTGGGATGCCTGAGACCTTGCTCTCCTCCTTGGGCTGGCTGCTCAGTCTGCAGCAGCCCTTCATAGTGCCACCACACTTGAGGCTTTGCGGGGGGCGAGTTAGAGGAGCCCCTCTTAGTCTGCTGTGGCCACTGAATGTTGAGACCCCCTAGGCTTCCTAGGTTGAAGGACAAACCTGCATCTTCCACAGCTGGTAACTATGGACGTCTCAGCACTGCCATCCTGCTCCGCTGGGAGAGGGGAGTTTAAATGGGGGACAGGGTCTCCCCTTTGCCCCATGGCAGCCCTGCTGTTGGTACTCTGCTGAGCTGGCACTCTGCAGGCCGAGGGGATCGTAGCTGGATCCCGCTGTGCCGCTCTCCTTGGCCAGCAGTTGCCTGCCAGTGGGACGTGTGGAATCTAGGGGGCTGCATCACTAGGGAAGTGCTGAGCCTGCGTTCATGTGCCCTGACTCGCCGTGGCTAGGTGGGGTCTCGTCCCTAACACCTAGTGGGGGCTTGTGGATGGGGAGAGGTGCCAATGCAGCCTCGTGTCAGAATGAGCTGCCGGGAGCTCGGGGGGTTCCCTGCCCCCTGGAGATGATGGGGCTGGTAGTTACTAGCCCGCTGTTTGTTCTGCAGCTTGCTGTCCCTCTCACAACACCCTGTCTTGGCCACCCTCTTTCCAGGGCAGAGGAACCATCTGGGGTTCCCTTGCGCTGCATTTCAGCCCTGGTCAGCCAGGCCGGGGGGAGCCTCTGCCCTGAATCTAGGGCCTGGACGTGGCTGTGCAGGGCACCGGTCACTAGGCTGGGCCATCTGGCAATTGACTGCAGGTGACCCTGCAGGGGACAAGGTAGGTGAAAATCACTCATGGTGTTGGCCAACTCCTCCCCTTCCATGGCAGATCCTAGACTAAGACGCTTTCCCCCCAGCCCACCCAAAGGGTTGTAAGAGAGATGCACAGCTAGATATTCTCTCTAATCCGGAGTGAGCATCTTTCTTGCTGACTCATGTTCCTGCATTGTGAGGTATCCGCCTCCACTCCCTTTGCATGCAGGTCAGGCGTGCCCTGCCGCTCACACCTGGCCGGGCTGCTGTTGTGGCTACGCGAGCTGATTTTTATTTCAAGTTCCTCAGCGTAGCCTAATAGCTTATGAGGAGCTGAAACTTGGCAGCCAAGTGCTGTCTGTGCTGCCGTCATGCCCAGAGGACACTGCTGTGATTGGGGCCTGTTGCACTAGGTGCTGCTGCGCACACACACAGTACGAGTGTGAACTCCCTCGGGCTGGGGCTGTCTCAATAGGCAACGAAGACGATGGGAATAGCTGCATCCTCCTCTTGCAGATGCAGCTTTGAGACCAGAGCTGAAGTGACCTGCTCAAGGTCACCTAGAAAGTCTGGCAGAACCAGGAACTGGACCAGGTCTCCTGAGTCCCAGCCCAGAGCCTTATGCAACAGGGAACCCTTCCTTGCGGTCTGACTGCTGGGTTTGTTATAGTGTAGCCTGGTGCCTCCTGGACAATGAGAGCAAGGTCCCTGCACAGAAGAGTTTGCCACCTAATATAAATATCATCTCTGATATTCCCAAAGCACTTTACCTTCTGGGATCACTTCCCGTCACTGAAATGCAGTCACCTCTGGTGCTGGACTCCGGAGGTGTTTAACAGCACACAGCCAGCCTGCAGCACAAAGACAGGGCTGGCTGTAGCTGAAGCTGTACGGTGAATCTAGTTACTGCGACTACAAACACCTTGCTGTTGTGAAAGTGCCGGGGGGAGGGTTAAGAACCACAAATGGTCAAGGCCTCTGGTCTACATTTCCTCTGGAAGACTGTCCCCCTAGCACCCCATTATTCCCCAGCACCGTGCTGGGGCACTGGTTATGCTGTCTCAGAACGCCTCATAACGTACACACTGCTGCACTGTGGGTTTTCCTAGGCAGTCGCCCAATATCAACTAGCCCTGACCCAGCCTGCTTAGCCGCTGAGACCTGCTGAGTTTGCAGCATGAGGTGGCGTGGGTAACTTCTGGGGTGAACCCACAAAAAGGAAAGGTGATGGGAGGCTGTGAGAGTCCCTGGATAGACCCATCCCTGCTCGCCGCGGCTTGAATCTGTTGAGGGGCTGCAGCAGAAGCATCAGTTCCTCCATAGCTGACGCATCTCCTTGGGAGCGTGGCATCCGTACACGGTCTCCAGGGCACGTCCGCTAAAATCAAGTGTCTAGAAACAGCCTCTGGAGCCCAGTGATCGTGGGTTGGCGTTGTGTTTCTGACAGCGCTGCCATAGACTGCCCGCTCTCAGCCCCACTCTCTCTGCCCCTCTGCGGCTGGGTCTTGGAATGAAGGGCTGCAGAGAGGCTGGGATGGATGGCCTAGTGGAGAGGGCATTAGCCTAGGACCTGGGTTCAAATCCTTGCTGCACCACAGACTCCCAGAGTGTTTCTCTGTCTCAGTTTCCCATCTGTGCAATGGGGATAATAGGCCTGCCTCACAAGGAGGTTGTGAGGATAAATCCATTAGGGACTGATGCTCAGATCCTACAATGACGGGTGTAAGTGGATGAGGGAGTCAGACCTTCCACCTCTCCCCCTTTCCCTTTCATTCTCACCATCCGCCAGTTGAGCAGTATGTCTGGCGGCTCCCCTCTGCCCTATCCTTTGGCTTCAGCATCCTTGTTTGGTGCTCGCAAAGCAGCCAGGGAGCAGAGGCAATGGGAGCCTGTTACCCTCAGCCCTGGGAATGCTGGGGGGACCTGTTTCAAGGGCTGCAGTACTAATTCCATTAATTCTCAAGTGCTGTAGGAATCCTGCAGTGGAGGGAGGGGCACCCGATGCTGGGCGCAGACTTGTGCATCTTGAAGCATTTATTTTGAATGCAAATAGAAGCAGGTTTTTTGCCATGCGATTCTGGAGGAACAATGCTGGGTTAATTATTCTCACATTTTGTTAGTCGAAAAAGACTCTTTGTGCTTCGAAGGTTTTCTTTAAGAATGTAGCAATGTGCTCTGGCGTCTCTGCCAGCTGGGAGCCTTTGGGATGGCTGCTGTATGATGCTGGGGTGGGGGAACAAACCTGCCACTTGACCCTACGCAGAGCCCCGACCTGGTGGAAGTGGAGGCTTTCTCTCTGCCAGGAGGAGGGTCTGTGCACCGGGAGTGCTGGGCTGGGAGGGGACTGGAGGAGGTCATGAGTACTAGATCTTCTGCTGTGCATAACCACTGCCACCATCCCTTGTGGAGCAGGAACATGGGGATTACTGCAATCTCAGGGACCCCCCTCTGCATCTTGCCCCAGGGTTGGATACTAGGGCTCAGTTCCTGTAGAGAAGTTTTAACTAGTGTCTCTCCCCACATCCATCGCATCATCTTTGTGCACCAGGGCATCGCCTCATTCCTGGGGTGAGGAGCATGATTGGCCGTCACAATGTGGTGTTCCCTGCGTCTCTTTCCTCCGGTGGCAGAGGAGGCATTTCCCATAGTCCAGGTGCATTTCGTGCCCTGTGCGGTGCCCTGAGACTCACGATAAGAGAGGAGCTGGCACTGCAGCACTGGCCCTCTGCTCTGTAGTTTGTGCAGTAGAGGACCGTTTTGGGAGAGAGGAAGACGTCGCCAGGCAGAGGAGCAGTTGGCTTTGCAGACAGAGGGCTGTGGAGGAATGCTGCTGGCTGCTCTTAATCAGCTGCATGTTTTGGCATTTTAGAGCTGTCACGAAATATGCGAGTTGCAAATGTAACAGTGTCGGGGTGGGGCTGGGCAGCTCTCAGCCAAATAATCTCACCAGCAGAACCCCTCCCTCCTCCTGCCAAATCTGGGTGTGGAGGGGTTAGAAACCGAGCCGGCCAAGCATTCCCTTCTCCAGGAGCACAGCTCACAAAGGAGGACAGAGCCCTGCAGCTCAGCCCCTTTCACGGGGCCTCCTATCCCCCGGGCCACGCATCTTGGCAAGCAGGATGTGAACAGGCAGAAAGAATTCCGAGAAGAACTTCCCAGGAACCCATTCGGCCGCACGGTCCTTTGTGACATCAGCCAAAGCATCTGGCTCCCGTGCCAGACAAAGATGCTTGGCTGGAAGGGCCCCCTGTTCTGAGCTGATCTGGGGAGTGCTACATTGTGATGGCCTAGTAAACACATGTCTAATCAGCTGGTCTCATATGCTTGCAAGTCCATGGGAGCCAACTGTTTGGTGTAAACCGTGTGCTGCCTTCCCATAAGGTTTATCTCGTATGTGGCCCAATGGCCTGAGAGAGGAGGTCCCCATAAAGCCAGGTGCCATGTGGGTCCAGGTGCAAACAGAATTCTTCTGGGACTGTATCCCGCTAACGTTCTCGATCCGCCCCCAGCACTGAAAGGGGGACAGATTGTGCAGCAGGCAGGAGGAAGAGGGCTGAGTGGCCAACGTGGTGAAAGGATGGTGCTGGATAAGTTACGTATGTGGGTGTCCACCTCTGAAATCCAGAGCAGCATTGCACAGGGTTAGGCTGTGAATGAGACCCCACTTGTCAGGGGTCAGCACCAAGGCGGGGTGGCTGGTTCAATTCCTTCCAGGGAGGTGGGAATGGTCTGGCAGGGAAGATGCTAGGGTCTGGAGCTGACTAGCCTGAAGGTAGTGAGTGCTCGGGGAGCCCCTGCTGGGAAGGAGGGTTTGGCAGGGGTCTGGCTTTACAAACTCCAGGCAAGGGCAGAACGTCTGACTTTACACAGAGTGTGTCTGCGTGTGGACAGCCTTTGTTGGGCACTGTCAGTGCCACTTCACACCTTCATGCCAGGCAGCCAGCCGTGCCGACATCAGCTGCGCCACAGACTGGGAGGCTGTTCCTGCAAATCGGGGCTGCAGTCGAGGGACCAGTACCTGCGAAGGGCCCAGTCATGGACACAGACTTCCCATTGAAGGCAGGGAGTCCCCAGCACGCTGAAGAGCTGCAGTAGGTGGCCCACACTGCGTGCCCTTAATTCCAGGAGGCAAAGCTTGCAGTCCTGCCTCCCTCACTTTGAGCCTTGCCATCTGCTGTAGTGGCTCAGAAGCCTGTCCATGCTCTCTGGAGAAGCCGAGGACTCCAGCGTCTGTCCATTCCTGGCTGGCCTTCAGGCACAACCATTTAGGCACATGCAGTATCTGTTGCCCTGGGCATTATTTTTACTCTGAGCACAGCACTTCTTGCTCCAGGGGCCTGGGCAATAGGATTTTTCCAGAGCAAAATCTATGGCTTTGGGCCCTTTGCAAGCCCTGTGAGCCTGGGCCCTGTCTGTCGTCAAACCTATTTCACGCACAGGCCCATCAGTGTCACAGGTGTGTGATCCACAGGCAGGTGTGAGAACGAATGTGAAGGGCTTCCAGTCCCAGTAGTGAGTTTGCCCATTAACTGGAGGATAAAGTGTCACTGGTGAAACCTCAAGACAGGTGAGTGACCATGGAACTGATGGGATCTGGAGAGGATTCAAATATGCTGCCACCTCCTTGAAGGCTTGAGACACTGGAAGACTAGCCAAGCAGCTCTTTCTGGTAGATGAGGTGCCTGGATGGAGTGTTTTGGCAGCTGGTGCAGCCCAGCTGTGTGGGAGTTTCCGGGTGATGCTGCAGAATTGCAAGGATGCTGGTGCAGGTAGACAGCTGAAGGCAGCCCCACGTGCTGTCCTAGTTCTCTAGTAAGGTGACGCAGCAGATGGAGCAGCATTTGTACAATATTTGCTGCAAATACTTGTACAATATTTGCTGCAAATATATAACAGTGGTTGCAACAATGACCTATACGGTCACAGTTTGTCAATAACGTCATGCCCGCAATGCAACACTGATGCAGGAAGGGATGACACAAACATCACTGACTGCATCCCAAGAGCTCCCCATCCTTGGTTCTGCCTTACTACAGCTAGTATTGGCGTATAACAGAAATGGTTTATTCAAGTTGTGTTCAGTAACATGATTGAATCTTTTTACAAACTTAAGGTGAAACTTAGAACAATAGTGGATTGGATCTGCTCTTGGAACATGGTTCCTGTATGCGTCATTTGCCAAGAGCTAAAGGACATAGCTACTTTATCCATCTAAGCCCTGGCAAATGTTTGGAAACCAATTACTATCAAGACAATGTAGATATTAATGTTGTCTATAGTACAGGAATCTTGGCATTTAGCCATGAAAGCAATGTGGTCCTGTGCCTCAGTTTTCCTTTTTATACAGCACTTTAGGCTTGGAATGTCTTTTTTTTTTTCCTGTGAAAAGTTCCAAGATGGTTTACAGGCACTAACTGTGAACCATCTGTATTACAAGGCCTTTTAACATAAAGTGTGTCCTTATGTATCACTCTTAGCATGGTTAAAGGATTTTCCAAAAGATTAGGCACATGCTACATTTTTACAGTTTTTGGTAATAGCAACACATTAGTTAGCAAAATTACCATTAGCGATAGCAACAAATCCATTGCAAGTGTCCATCTACAATAATTGTTGTTATGCCACACCTTTGACTCGATGCCATTGGGGTTTGGGCCTTTTAGGGTTACCCCATGGCTTCCCTTTGCAAAATGAAGTTCTCTTTTTTTCTCCTTGTCCTGTGGGATCAAACCCTGATTTCTCTTGCTTAACAGAATTTGCTGGCTGATTGGGTGGGCTCTCTTTGCTAACAGCTATTAGAAAGTTATCTTCTCCCTAAAAAAAAGAACAGGAGTACTTGTGGCACCTTAGAGACTATCAAATTTATTTGAGCATATATATTTGTTAGTCTCTAAGGTGCCACAAGTACTCCTGTTCTTTTTGTGGATACAGACTAACACGGCTGCTACTCTAAAATCTTTCTTCTCCCTATCAGCCAGGTGATTTGCATCAACACAGACAGAAGCCTGTTCGCCAGTTTTCAGATCCTTAACTGCTACCAATTCCAAGGCTGGACTCTGTCTTAAAGAGATACCACACGAACCCAAAGAGTTTTGAGGCCACGTCTACACTACTCGCCGGATCGGCGGGTAGTAATTGATCTGTCGGGGATCAATTTATGGCGTCTCATCTAGACACAATAAATCGATCCCCAAATCAATGGCCGTACTCCACCTCGGCAGGAGGAGTAAGCAGCGCTGACAGGGGAGCCGCAGCGGTTGACTTGCCTCTGTGAGAACGGCCAGGTAAGTCAATCTAAGATATGCAACTTTAGCTATGCTATTCGCGGAGCTGAAGTCAAAGTATCTTAGTTTGACACCCCACCTCCCCCTCCAGTGTAGACCAGCCCTGAGGGTGAGAGTTTGCTTGCTCTCCCCTGCATCCTAAGCATTTAGCCATAAAACTGTTCTGCTCTGAAACACAAGTAACCAAATCTGTCCTCAGACCCTGAAGCACAGACTGCGCACTCAAAGAATTAGCATGGAGACAGTCCTGTCTCAACAACTCCACAGCAAGCTGGCCAAACACAGTCACTTGATTATAGTGCTGTTCAAATTCCTTGACAATTTTCATTTAATCAGAGACCTTTTCTAAGTGATCCACACTGGATCTTTCAAAAGGAAAGTCAGTGGATCCATTCTCAGCAGACAATTTCTGGCTGTTAGGAACTGAAACTTCCTTGATTAAGTCAAGGAGGGAGCGATAGCGCAGTGGTTTGAGCATTGGCCTGCTAAACCCAGGGTTGTGAGCTCAATCTTTGAGGGGGCCACTTAGGGATATGGGGCAAAAATCTGTCAGGGACAGTACTTGGTCCTGCTGTGAAGGCCAGGGACTGGACTTGATGACCTTTCAAGGGCCCTTCCAGTTCTATGAGATGGGTATATATATATATAT
The DNA here is from genome assembly GCF_025201925.1 of Gopherus flavomarginatus. NCBI lineage: Eukaryota > Metazoa > Chordata > Testudines > Testudinidae > Gopherus > Gopherus flavomarginatus. The sequence continues at coordinate 285,713,354 of NC_066619.1, read as the reverse complement.
AAAAATTACTTGCATACCCTTCAATTGTAGCAAACTGCTTGCACAGATTACCATGAGGATTCATTTCCCTAGGAGCTTCTTTAAGCAACAATTTACCCCTCACAGAAATTCTGCCCTTACCCTCTTCACCTGGGGCTTGCTCTAAAGGAACACTTCCCTGAGCAACAACAGACTCTTTCTGGGTCTCTCTTATATTCCAGATCACCTTTGGCCCATCAGGCAGATTCCTACACAATCCCCTTTCAGGCAAACTGCTAGATTTCATAGTCAAAAGGTTAGAAACATTCTCCTTCCCTTTCCACACACGTTCAGGAATCTTTTTTCCTTCTTGCTACAAGTTTCCACACTGTTAGTGGGTAACAATTAAATCACCTTTCTGCTCTCCTTGTGCCCTGTCTAGGATATCACCCTGATTAGACAGAGTTGCTGCACCCTTTTCCCGCCACACTCTAGCAGCACGCAAACTACAAGCACCGGAATTGTCTGGTCTCTGGGACTTTGCTAAGATACTAACTGGTTGCAACCTAGGTACAGGGCCATTCTCCCCAGCAGACACAAACTTAGGACTATTCCCTTCTGGGCTTTAGTTGAATTCAGAACCAACTCTGAGACAGCTGCTCTACCCTTAACCCTCACAGGCTGAAAGGCACCTTCTGTCTGCTCCATAGACGAAGAACTGGAGACACCATCTCCTTTACCAGACACACATCTTGGGATTTTATTGCCCTTGTCCCACCACACAGGGCTGTTCAGACAACTGCTTGGAGGCTGGGGTAGCTCCCTCCATAGGCAAGTCAATACCCCTGACAGACACAGGCACATTCCCTTCACTGTCACAATTCTCCACACAGGTAACAGGTAAGGGATAGGGACACTCATCTTCCACTGTCCCTGCCTTCCCAAACTGCTGACTAGACAAAGCCATCAGCTCACAAGGCTGCCTAAGCTCATTGAAACTTTCCCTACCTTCCTCAGCTAGGGCTTTAACTTGACCATCCACTTTAATTTGCTTCTGAGAAACATTTTCCTGACCAATGAGTTCTTTCTGTGCTTTAGCTAATTCCAGATTCACTTCTGAGACATTAGACAGACACTCAGAAACTTCATTCACAGATAAACAGCTCTTCCTCCCCAGGTTACAGCGTAATGGGTTAAACACAGAAAACTGCTCAGAGTTATACAACATACCAACATAGTTACAAACTGGACTTTCAAGAGGATACAATTTTAGCTGTTCTTCCCTTGCTTTTTTGACTTGGGGCCTAAGTCTGGCAACCCTCTGCTCAGCAGCCAGCCACTCAATATGACCCCTATGAGCCCTTTCGTCTCTTTTAGCAGCTTCTTTTTCTAATTCAGCATTCCTTTCCTTAGCTGCTTTCTCCAGCTGGGCCAAGGCTTGCTTCTCTCTCATCTGAATTTCTGCCAGGTTTTGTTCATGTTCAAACTGCAGGCTGTCCCTCAAGGCTTGCAGTTTCATTGCTTCTGCTGTTGGTTTTCGGCTTATGGTCACTGAGCTGTAACCAACAAAGCTCTCCAATCCCAAAATTTGGATAGCGCGGGGTTCTGAGCCAAAGCTCAGTTGACCTGGTGATGTGGATCCTATCACGACTACACCATTGTAATGATGCTGCCCTTGGTGGGACACTTCTGAGAGTGCCAATTCAGGACCAATTGCTTGGAGCAGGGCGGTTACAGCCCAACACTGGGGTTTTTCCACCTCTAAGGCAAACCAAACCAGCCAGACAGAGAGGACTTCGGTTTTACCCCACTGGCTAACCACAAGTCACACAAGCAATTTCCTTAGACACTCCAGTCTCCCAGTATCACCACCAGTGCCACCCGTCCTGGGGATGAATGGTTATGAAAACCAACACCCCAGTAAAAGAAAAAGGTTCTCCTGATCCCAGAGGACCAAGCCCCAGACCCAGGTCAATAGACAAATCAGATCTTACCCACAAATCATGCTGTTGCCAATCCTTTAGAATCTAAAATCTAAAGGTTAAGAAATATAGATGAGCGCTAGAATTGGTTAAATGGAATCAATTACATACAGTAATGGCAAAGTTCTTAGTTCAGGCTTGTACCAGTGATGGAATAAACTGCAGGTTCAAATCAAGTCTCTGGAGTACATCCCCCGCTGGGATGGGTCATTCAGTCATTTGTTCAGAGCTTCAGTTTCTAGCAAAGTTCCTCCAGAAGTAAGAAGCAGGATTGAAGACAAAATGGAGGAGTTTTCAGGGCCTTTTATATTCTCTGCCCATGGAAGGACCCCTTTTGTTCTTATTGTGGAAAATCACAGCAGCAAGATGGAGGCTGGAGTCACATCGGCAAATCACATGTCCATGCATGACTCAGTTTGCAGGCTGACCCTGTTGTTTACGTGTTAGTTTGAACGCTGGGAGGAAAGCTTAGATGTGGATTGGCGTCTCCCAAAGTTCATTGTCAGTTAAGTGTTTCTTTATTGGGCAGTGTCATAAACAGATAGCTAAGGGTTAATGTCTCTTTCACCTGGAAAGGAGTAACCTGAAACACCTGACCAGAGGACCAATCAGGAAACAAGACTTTTTCAAATCTGGGTGGAGGGAAGTTTGTGTCTGAGTCCTGTGTTCTTTGTCTTGTGCCTGTCTCTCTCTCGGCTATGAGAGGATTTCTGTCTCTTGCTTTCTAATCTTCTGTTTCCAAGTTGTAAGTACAAATATAGTAAGGTAGTAAGGTTTATATTGATTTCTTTTTTATTTACATGTGTGTAGTTGCTGGAATGCTTTGAATTGTATTCTTTTTGTATAAGGCTGTTTATTCAATATTCTTTTAAGCAATTGACCCTGTATTTGTCACCTTAATACAGAGAGACCATTTTTATGTATTTTTTCTTTCTTTTTTAATAAAGCTTTCTTTTTAAGACCTGTTGTAGTTTTTCTTTAGTGGGGAACTCCAGGGAATTGAGTCTGTGCTCACCAGGGAATTGGTGGGAGGAAGAAGTCAGGGGGAAATCTGTGTGTGTTAGATTTACTAGCCTGACTTTGCATTCCCTCTGGGTGAGGGGGGAAGAGAGATTAGCTCTCGTTACTTCTGTTTTCCAGGACTGGAAATAGGGAGGGTGGAATCCCTCTGTTTAGATTCACGGAGCTTGCTTCTGTATCTCTCTCCAGGAACCCAGGGAGGGAACACCTGGAGGGGGGAAGGGAAATGGTTTATTCCCCTTTGTTGTGAGACTCAAGGGATTTGGGTCTTGGGGTCCCCAGGGAAGGTTTTCGGGGGGACCAGAATGCCCCAAAACACTCTAATTTTTTGGGTGGTGGCAGCTTTACCAGGTTCAAGCTGGTAACTAAGCTTGGAGGTTTTCATGCTAACCCCCATATTTTGGACGCTAAGGTCCAAATCTGGGAATAGGTTATGACAGGCAGTTCTTGAGACAGGACTATTCTCAGTAAGCTGACCAAATGCGTCACTGAGGCTACTTGGAATCAAATACATTTGAGATACAAGTACGTAGCCCATATCCATAACTTCAAATACAAAAATGATACACACATACATACAGCTAGCATAATTATAACCAGCAAATCATAACCGCTTCATAGACACCTCACACAACAACCTTGGTACAGTATTTGCTGCAAATATATAACAGTGGTTGCAACAACGATCTGTGCCGTCACAGTTTGTCAGTAACGTCACACCATCAATCAAGGCTATTGCCTGCTGTGATTGGCTGACGGGGGGGGGGGGTGCGTGACTGAGTGGCTGGAAATAACCTTGTGTGCCCTTCAAAAGGGCTTACCAATCTGATGCTGGAAAAGCCATGTCCAGTTTGGTGTCAGTCCTGGATGGGAGCAAACCCTAGAAAAGCAGGGCTGTATGGCCTGCCTGGGCCCTGAGTTCTGACTATGAGTTAGGCACCTAAATACCTTTAAGGATCTGGGGCTTGGTCTTTTGCCTCTTGATAACCTGTAACTCCTCTTACCACATCTCCTCTAAACTGGATATAAGCGTCTTTTGGGCAGAGTGCATGAGGATCCTCCCCATAGGCGCCGACTGGGTGTTCTGGGGCTGGGGCACCCACAGAGAAAAAATGAGTGCTCAGTGCCCATGCTATCAAAAAGCTGGTTGGCTGCTGCTGCCAAACAGCTGCTTGGTGTCTTGGGGAAGGATGGAGAGCAGTGAGTGGTGGGTGGGAGGGATCGAAGCGAGGGCGGGGCCTTGGGGAAAGGTGTGGAGTGGGTTGGGGCCTCGGGCAGATGGGTAAATTAGAAATCGGTGCCTATGGTCCTCGCTCAGCAGGAAGTGACAAAATATTGTTTTTATATGAAACTCTTTAAACACACATGTCCTCGGCTGAGGTAGCTGAAGATCTGACCCACAGAGTTTTAAACCACTTTGATTTTACAATATCTTGGCGGCCGTTGTTGTGTTTGGGACCCTGGGGAGGACCCCATTGCTGCCTCTTAAAAGAACAAAACCCAAGAATGTGCAGTTCAGAGTTATCACGCCCTGTCATCTTGTGGGTTTTTTGAGACTGTGCCCGGCTATGTGTCTGTTTAGCAAGGCCATGCGTCGGAGCGATGGTCCGTTGTAAAAGGCTTTGCAGATGCTAGACACGTTTGGACTCTGTGCTGATGGCATCTGGGGCCCTGTATTCAGGTGAGAGCTGCTGCTGAGTTGGGCTTTCCTGGGCAGAATGTGAAGGGAGAAATGCCATGTCATGTGGAAAGACACGTGGGCAAATCGAGAAGGGAGTGGGGACAGAATCATCGAAGTGTTGGGCTTGGGGGGGACATTGAGGATATGTAGTAGTGCATCCAACCCATCAGAAAGAAGCCAAAAAGGGGAGGAATGCACAGTTCGTTCTCCTTTATTCCAGGAGCCTGGACGTCCTTTGCTTTAATAGCGCCTCCTCGAAATCCCGTCTGGTGCTGCCCGGATTTGTGGCTGGAGGAGAGGTGACAGGTGGGAAGCCAGTAATGCAGAGCAGGGCCCCAGCGAGTGAAGGGGCAGTGGGCAGAGGTTTGTGTTCGAAAACAGAAGCCCAGCCCCGGAAATGGCAGGGGGAGGGGAAGGCAGGAAATGTGAGCTCAGGTTTCCACATTAATTCACTGCTGCTTTCCTGTTTAAGAGTCACGATTGAGCTATCTTTAGAGAGCATCTGTTCCACGAGGGCTCTGATACCATCCTCATCACAGAGCATTTGAGTATGTTAAACCAAGAGATTAACGTTAGCTACATGTGGCTCGTTCTCTCGCTCTTATCTTGGCCCCCATGGGGAGAACTGTGTGTGCTGAGGAGTGTTTTGTTTTGCTAGAGCCTTATTTTGATGTTTAAACTCCACATTGCTCAGCCTCTGTGTGGCTGGAAGAGATGGCAGGGCGGGAGAGAGTGCCTGGCATGCGGAGCGGGAGGTGGGCATGCGACGGTCCTTTTGTTCATTTCACAGGCTCAGACCAGCCCCTGAGAATCATAGACTATCATAGACTATTAGGGTTGGAAGGGACCTCAGGAGGTCATCTAGTCCAACCCCCTGCTCCAAGCAGGACCAATCCCCAGATTCCATCTCCTCCACAGATGAGTTTTCCCCTTATCGTGGAAAGTTCCATGGGGCTAGAGGAGCGAAGGCGTCAGCCGTGATCTTCATCCCGGAGCTTTAGGCTGTTTTAGATACCCAGGCAGTGGAGTACCTTGGCGTGACTCGGTTCTCTATGGGCAGCCAGGGTAGGGAGTGGCAGACAGGCGTGCCCAAAGAGCTGTGCTGCTAGTGTTCTGTATGAGCTGGACTTTCCGAAGTGCTGCAGGTTTCACGGCCAGCGATATCTGTAAGTCACCCTGGTTACCCTTCTGCCTTAGCCAAAGCAGAATTGGTTGGTGCTAACTATGTGACAGCTGCCCCTCACTCCAGTCTGTTAGCCAGCCAAACAAACCCGTAGGACTCTGCCAGTCTGGACTTGGCCTTGCAGGTTAACCCTTGGTGTACATCAGTGCCCAAATTCTCCAGAAAAGTCTCCATGCAACAGGCAGCTCCTATTGCTGGCTGCCCATGGAAGTCAAGGGCACTGTTTCCAGAGACCGATTCCACACCAGCCCACCGGCTCAGCTGAGGTGCCCACCTCACTCAATGGATCAGCGCGGGGGTGAAGTGAGAATAAAAGAAAAATGAATTTGTTAATAAAGAACAGAGAGCTCTGACTGATGTGAAGCTGGGAGAATAGAAACATGAAATGGTTACAAATGAAACAAAAGTGTAATACGCTTTCTAGTGACTAAAACAGAACAGGCTGCAGTCCTTATCGAAGGCAGTTTTCTTGCTGACAGCCACATCTGAGCATCACCAGCACACATGACCGAGGAGCCACCATTCATAGAGGTCCAGAGCGCTGATCCCTTCGCTCCCTCAGTGCTGGATAACCAACATGTCGTCTTATTGTCTTTGACGTTGTTCTGAATCCTGTCTCCCATGCTGATTTCACATCCTCAGGCTTGTTTGTTCCTCCTGTTTACCTCTGCAAATGCACTGTCCGTTGTTTCTGACATCACCATGCTCAATTTACATTAGACGCAGGGAGATAATGATCCTCCGTCTTGTCTGGAAGAAAGCCTGATCGTCCCTTTGGTTAATAGACTTTAAAGCATCAGTAAGTACCCACAATTCCTTCTAATGTTAATACACAGAGTTCACAGTGATATGAATCACCAGTGTGTCACCAGCTTTCCTTTGATATCTCACATGGCATCCTTACAGCTCAGTGTCATGACAGCAGTGTGTTAGGTGTAGTGAGTTTGTCGGTGGTGATGGGAATAGCTGTTACATGGTAGTGAAACCTTTGCCGTTGGCATTAAGGGGCTCTTGGGGTCACAATATTGTATTGCTGGAGAGTCAGTCTGGGAGATGACAAAGGCATGAATAACTGAGGCCAGGTTCTTGTCCTCCACGATGGGATGGAGTTTCCTAGCAACCAGAGATGGTAGCAGCATCCATGCTTTTTATGTGAGAGCTCAGCGTCAGCAGGGAATCCAAGAGTTCTCCTAGACTATGGGCTGAATTGACCAGTTGTCAGGGGTGAGTAACTTAAATGACATACTGTTACGCAGAGTGGCTGGGATCCTGGGCAAGGTGTGTGTGTGGGGGGTGGCTCTGGGCCCCCAGAATGGGTGGGGCTGAGGCCAGAATCCCCCAGCCAGCCCTTCAGTGCTGCCTGGCCTGTGCCACCTGGGGCTCGGGTGACGATTTAAAGGACCCCGGGCTCCTGGCAGCAGCTAGCGCTCCCGGGCCCCACTGCTGCTACACCGGGGTTCCGGCGGTGATTTAAAGGACCCAGGACTCCAACTGCAGGTGTGGTGGCAGCAGCAGCAAATGGGAGCCGCAGGCCCTTTAAATCGCCACCCCTACAGCAGCAGCGGCTGGAGCTGCGGGCTCTTTAAATTGCTAGGCCATGGGGCAGCTGCCCCTTCTCCCTGCCCCACCACCATCACATCGATGTTGAATGGGACCAGAGAGGGAACTGATCCCTGTATGAGGGGTCCATCGATGGAGATGCAGATTCCCATCTCTCCTCAGGAAGGACTCTAACCATTCTAGTGCCTTACCTGGGCCCTGCCACCACAGCATTATCCCATGGGCAACGGTGTCGAACGCTGCAGAGGAGCCCAGGGGGATGGGAATGGATGGCTGTCCTCTGTCCACTGACTGATCATTGTCAGAACCACTAACGTGGTTCCAGTCCCATGTCCTGGCCTGAATCCAGTTTGTGCCAGGTCTAGGCTAGTGGTGTCACGTAGATGGGCTTGTAGGCAGCCTGTGGCTGCCTCTGTGAGTTTGCTCAGGAGCAGAGCTTCAACAGCAGGTGGCAATTGGCTAGAGCCGATGTGCCCAGGGTGGGTTTCTTCAGGGTTGGTCGGGCTATTGTATGTTTGGAGGAGGAAGGGCTGATTCCTGCCCTGAACCAGGCGTGGGCTGCTCCAGCCAGGAGTGGCCTCCGAGGCTCTGAACTCCCACCGGCTGGGAGGGGCAGGGCTGGAGTCACAGCTCTTGGGTCGAGTGTCCTCAAGACATTCTGGACACCGTAAAGGAGTGAGTGGGCCAAGCTCTGGGATTGCAGGAGGCTGTCGGCAGGTGGGTGCTGGCGGGTGGATCCAGGCTGTCGGACAGGCCTTCCTGAACGTGCATGATCATTTCAGCACAGTCGGATGATCACTCTGCGCAGTGCTTGGTGCTCTGTTCTGGTGCAGGCTGGAGACACAGGATTGGCGAAGGGTTCACCACCCTGACTTGCTCCTTGGGGTGGGACATGTCCGCTTCGGTGGAGCCTGCTAGGCAGGTTCTCTTGGCCTGTAATCCAGCCTCAGCATAGGCTTGGTGGGATCCGTTAGGTTTCGTCCTGTGTTTAGCAGCCTTTGTGTTCTGCCATTGGCACTCGAGTTTCCAGCCCCTTTCTCCATCTGGCGCCGGGAGTCGGGAATCGTGGCGATGGGGAGGGAGGGGCTGCTGGGGCCATCGCTTCACCCAAGTCCTCAACTTCTCATCCTGTGAGGGGAATGCTGCTGTCCTGTGGCTTTGGGACTTGTGAGGTCTGTGTGGTCGAATAAGAGATGCGGGGGTCTCGTTGCCTGGGAGCTGGGAGAGCTCTGGCTCACTGCCGTAGGGCTTGTCTACACTACAGAATTGGGTAGACATAAGTCAGGTCGACCTGCTGCTGCCACAACAATTACATCGGCTGTTGGTGTCCACACTGCCCTCCTCCTGCCGGTGGTGCACATCCTCACCAAGAGCCCTTGCACCGATGGACGTGGGGCATTGTCAGCTGGAGTGTGGGCAGAGTGACAGCCGCCCGTGGGTCATAGCTGGAGTCCCCTGCAGCTGGGGCCACAGCCAGAGCTGGGGCTGAAATAGCAGCCATGAATGGTATTAGCCAAGAATGTCAGTTTCATCGCTGGTAGCGTCTCTGCTGTGAAACTCAGCCCCTGGTGGGCTTACAGCTTGGGCTGTCAGTGCCGGGGACGAGGGGCTCCAGCTGTCAGCCCAGTGGCAGGCTGATGACAACAGGCCGTGTAAGTAACGTAGTGTCTGTCTGCATGGACATTGTGTCACCCTAACTACGTCGGTGTAAGCACTACGCCGCACATCAGCGGGAGTACATTGTAGTGCAGACACTGACAGGATTGGGTCAACATAAGCTGCCTGTTGTATAGACCAGCCCTTAGTGAGGGGCTGGTCTGCCCAGAGCAGTGGCTGGATTGCGATCTCCTTGATATTGAGAGCAGGGCCTGGGTATGACAGGCTGGATGGGCTGGACCAGGGGCCACCTGCAAGCGTCTGAGGGAGGGAAGCCAGGGGAGCAGATCTGGGGCTTTTGCATCTTCTGCCTCATTGACCTGAATGTTGAAACCCAGACCAGCCATCCTGGGAGATATTTCCTAGCCATCTCTGAGAAGGCTTCTTCGTGAGCTCGTTAGCTTTGGGTCTATAAATGAGCATAAAATCTGTCAGCTTTGGCTATGGTTTCTGCTGGCAGAGGAATGAATTGGAACGACTTTGTCTTACCCCAGCCACCTCTTTTTGGAATTGGGCTTGGTGATGCAGGTCGTGGGCTTCGTCACTGAGGAGGCCGTCTGTGATTTGTTGGTCAGTATCCGTCTTCGTTCCGGTTGCCATGTGCTCCTGCGTCAGGCTCGTGCCTGCGTGGTGCTCCTGCATAGTATACAGCCGTTAATGTCTGGTACTTGGCTTCTGAGGCCTGTTCTGCACAGTCTGATTTGGACTGTGATAGGTGACGTAACGGCTTGTGCCATGGGGATGCTCTGAGCAGAGGAACGGTTGGTTTGTCAAATGCACGTGTGTTAGCCCCCGTTGGCGCTGGCAATGGGCGGAGGTGGAGCAATCTGTCCCTGGAGACGCCGTGGGTGTGCTGGAAGGACAGCAGCAAGAATGGTGACAATCCCACCAGGTAGGGTGGAGTTCCAGGAAGAAAAGTCATCCTGGTCAGAAGATGGCAGAGAAAGCTGAGGGATGGGGCAGGGTGGAGGATCTGGGTTCCTTCCCCGTAAGAGGCTTCCTTCCTGTGCATCAGAGCACTCCCTCTTTGTGTGTCTACCTGCTGGAGCAGAGGCCTGATTTTTTTTGTTTGCGTCATTCGGAATCGGCGCTGGTGTCCTGCCGTGCCTGGATCCCCAGCTGGTGTAAATCCATGCAGCTCCATTGAACCCAGAAGAGCTGCCCTGACTGCCCCCAGCAGGAGATTCGGTCCTAGGCCCGTGTGTCCTTTTGCAGTAAATGGCTCGGCGTGATGTTTTAATAACCAAACAAATGCTTATTTTTACAACTGGCCATTTACACAGTTGGGCTTAATTGCGAGTATGGGCTTTGTGGGGAGACTGTTTCATTTGGCAAAAACCAGCTTTGGCAAAAGCAGCCTGCAGAGCAAAGCACTGATGGATTAGCACTAATACCATTGACAGAGCTGTGTGGGTTCTCTGCGTTTCAAAGGCTTCGTTGCTCTCTTTGTAGCAGAGAACAATAACGGCCAATGTCCTTTGAGGAACGCAGGTTTCCAGGGAAGAAGGCTGCGATTTAAGAGGCTCTTTTGTAAGTTTCACAGTTTCCATGTATGATGGTCTGACTTAAGTCTTCCTGCCTGTTTTGGTTTTTGAGCGAGAGTGGTGAAGATTCATGGATTTTAAGGTTAGAAGAGACTGTTCTGACCATCTCATCTGACCTGCATGGCACAGCCTAGAGAACCTCCCCCACGGATTTGGGCAGTGGAGACTATTCTTTGCTACTACTTGTCTGTTTCCTTAACATCACATCCTCCGTTGTAAGCTTCTGGGGGCAGGGACGGTCTCTGCTACTTTCCTGTATAGCACAGAGAAGCCCTGATCTTTAACTGGGGTTCCCCAGGGGCTGCTATAATAGAACTAAGTGAACATTATGAAGCCCGGTAACTTGTGGTTTAGCTAGAGAGATGGCCAATCTTTGTGTAAAGACTCCAGGTCGTGGTCTTTGAATCACTTCCCCATGGGAAACTAAGGAGTGGGTCCATCACATCAGGCAACACAATTGTATGGGCCAGCTGATGGCTTGGTTTTATCAATACTTACAACTTCGCATGTGGCACTTAGCAGCCTGGCTCAGCTCCTCCAGTTCTGGTGCTGGTATAAAACAGGGCATCAGCACTTTGACCACTGTGTTCTCTGGACCTGATCTGTGGGGTGGGAAGCAATGCAGTGGGATTATACTACTGCCCTGCAAGTGCTGGTACGGATGCAGCCTTGTACTGCCGGCAATTTGTGTATACAGGGCAATCTCCTCTGAGCTGGGTGCAAAGTGCTCTGAACTGAGGAGATGGGTCTTGGACAAACCAGTGACTGTCTCACCCATAGCCAAGCCACTGCAGTTCTGCTGGGCTGTATCTGCAGAGGCTGCATGCCGAGGAGCTGGGAAGGAATTGGGGGCTGGGGAGAGTCCCTCTTTCTAGGCCTATGGCGAGCCCCCCCCCTCTGCTGCGGGGCACCTCCAGGAAGAGGTAGATGCAGGAAGCTGTGGGAAAAGTGGAGCAAGTTCAGAGAAGAAAATTTTTTTTCCAGGTGCTGGAGGGACCTGTAAGGAAGAATTAAGAGCTGAGTCTGCACAGCTCAGCTAAGCAGTGATTAAGAGAGTGGGACGTAGCGTTGTGCCTAGCTCATGTACCTGGGAAGGAGAGTGATTGCTTAGAATGGCATTGGGAACTGGGGTTCTAATTCCGAGTGATGGGAGCAATGGAAAACCTGGGTTGCATATCAAGAATCTATTTCTGGTCGGGGGGACTGGGGACAGGGAGGATCTGTGGTACCTAAATCTTGGCACCAGTTTATGGTTTATTCAGAGATGCTGAGCACCCCCAATTCCTGCTGAAGCTGAGGGGAGTTGCAAGCGCTCAGCACCAGGAAGGAAAATCGGGTCTTTTCTTTTTAAATGTCTAATTTTAGGGACCTAGCTTGGCACAAGTGCTTCACTAGGACTTTCACTATGCATCGATTCTGCTGGGACTTACAGGGTCACGGTGTAATTCTCCTAGTAAATCAGTGCTGAGTCATGCCCCTACATCCAGCTTCAAGACCCCATTATGATCCCCATCTGAGACTTGGGTTAAGGGAGCCAAATGCTGAATGAGCACTCGGGCCAGGCCATCGCCTTGAGATGTGCCTCAGTGTTTCCTCTGCTTCGTGGGCTGGGGATTGTGGAAGCGCTGAGGGGAGCTAAATCATGCTTGGGTCTTCTCCCCCTGCAGGCACAAAGCCTAAAGTGGGTGGTGTCCGCTTTGCCGCCAGCCAGCCCGAGGAAGGAGCACACTCCCACGTGCACTTCGACGAGAAGCTCCATGACTCCGTGGTCATGGTCACCCAGGAGAAGGATGGCAACTTCTTGGTCAAGGTAAGAGCTGTAGAGATCAAAGGAGGTGGAGTAAGTTGAGGAGGAGGATGTTTGGTGGGTGAAGCGGGGGCTGAATAGCTTTGTCTCCTTTGTGGAAACTGGAACTGATGTCAGACTATGCCCTGCGTGCCAACTGCTGTAAACATTCAACTCCAAAGACTTTCCTGTGGCTGGAGTTTGGGGCTCTACTTTTGGTTCACCTCTGGAGAATGAGCTCCCTGCCTGATTCACCTTCCAGTGGCACGTAGAAAACAGCTGACCCTGCTGGAAGTTGACATAGTGTGAGATATCTGAAACCAGTTGGGATGGCCTTGAAGACAAAGCAGTGAAACTAGCAGCTCCTGTTTATAGCTCAGGGAATTACTGGATTGGTTCCCCCTGTCCTTGACTCTTGGAGAGGGTCCAAATAAGGAACTCATCAAGGGGAGAGTTAAAGCCATCGTTGCGTCAAACTTAGCCACAGCAGCAATGATTGGGAGCTTTTATACGCTTCCTCTCCCAGCCTTTGCTAGTGTCTGGAGCTTGGTGCATGTTCTCAACAGGCAGGGATGGGAGCCCCTTCCTCCCCCTAATAAAACAACCCAAAGCGGTTTCTTCCGAGATTTTAGGGACAGGGTCAACAAATGGCCTCAATGTGTGCTTCCAGAATGGCAGAAATGTGGGCACTTAAAAATACTTTTATGTAGCAACTTTCATCCAAAGATCTCTGATCCCTTTAGAAGCAATAATGAAGTTTGCCAACATCCACATAAGGGAGATGGGAGTCCTGTGGTGAGAATTGGGGCCTGGTAGGTCTACCTGACTTGTGAGCTTGACTGTGGGAAAGTGGATAGAAGATTAAGAAATGTCACCATAGAATTGTAGGGCTGGAAGGGACCTGAATAGGTCGTCTAGTCCAGTCCCCTGCACCCAGCGCAGGACTACAGAATAACTAGACCATCCCTGACAGGTGTTTGTCCAACCTGTTCTTAAAAACCTTCAGTGACAGATTCCACTGCCTCCCTTGGCAGTTTATGCCAGTGCTTATCTACCCTGACAGGACATGCTTCCTGATGTCCAACCTAAACTGCCTTGATGCAATTGAAGTCCATTGCTTCTTGTCCTGTCCTCAGAGGTTAAGGAGAACCATTTTTCACCCTCCTCCTTGTAACAACCTTTTATGTGTTTGAAAAGGTTATCAATAACCCATAGCAGTAAATGTTGGTGGGGGAGGGGCAAAAGGGAGACCGTCTGAATTAGTCCAAACAAAAATGTCTCCTGCTACGATTCAAGGTGAGCCAAAATTGGTGTGTCGGAAATTAGGCCTAATTCGTAGATAAAATGATGAGGGGTTGGGCTGTTCTACCCTCTACTCCCTTTTGGGAGTGGGTGTCTGTTGCTGTCTCTTGGTGTGGTCTCTCGAGGGCTCGCCACCTCTCCTGCCAGACCCTCCTCTGTTTGCTCTGTCAGGTCCGTTTGTGGAGCCTCACCTCCCATTAAGCCTGTCAGCCCTTCGCTTTTTGGGCTTGTTGCCATCTGTGACGAACTGGGAAAGTTCTTAATGTTTTCTCTGAATACTGTGTTGGTGCCTCAGTGTCCCTGTGGCAGTTCTTAATATCTGGCAGAGCAAAGGGCCAGTGCACCTAAATGCCTGACACTCTGTCTCTTAGCAACTGATGGCCTGGGCCCCTCCTCTGCAAAGGTGCCAGCTGAAGGTGTTGGAGACAAAGGGATCAGGTGACCTCCTGGCCCGGGAAAGGGGCTGAGCAGAGAGGAGGGGCTGGAAGGGGTGGTTGGTCTGGAGCTGGCTGGGGTCAAGGGTGGAGGGCAGACCTGGGGGTCTGGCTCACTGCCCCCCAGAATGGACCCAGCCGAGGGGTCCGGTTCGCTGTATCTACAAGCTCTGTTTTAGACCCTGTTCCTGTCATCGAATAAACCTCTGTGTTACTGGCTGGCTAAGAGTCACGTCTGACTGCAAAGTGGGGGTGCAGGACCCGGTGGCTTCCGCAGGACCGCGCTGGGGTGGACTCGCTGTGGGAAGCGCCCGGAGGGGCAGAGGATGCTGAATGCTCCAAGGAGAGACCCAGAAGGTGAAGCCGTGTGAGCTTCTTGCCCTGAACAAGTCTGCTCCAAGGGAGAGGAGACTCCCCAAAGTCCTGTCTGGCTTGGTGGGGAGCAGTTCCAGAGCATCACCCGGTGACTCCGTGACACCATCTCCTTTCGTCTCCCGGCTGTTTTCTTGGAGTTGCCTGGGGCGAGGCTGTTGCTTAGCCCAGGCCTCTCTGCCTCCCCTTCCTTCTCTGCACTCTCCCCTTTCCAGCAGGCCTGGTTTCCTTTGCTGGTTGTGGCTGTGGGTGCCTGCCTCCATGGCTGGCTGCTTGCACACAGGAGAGGCTCACCTCCCCCACTGTCTGTGCTCAGGATGGGCTTTGCAGTCCTGATCCTGAGAGATCCTGACCAGACTGGGCCAGAGTGAGGGACCCAGCTAACACCACCATGTCCGCCAGCTCCGCCTAATTCAAACCACCACCTGGGATGTGAGGTTTGTCTCCCCGCCTGAAAGGGTTCATCTACTCTGCAAAAAATGCCCTGCAGCAGCAAATCTCAGAGGCAGGGTGTAATAATAACCTTAGTCCCAGATTTGGACCTTAGCATCCAAAATATGGGGGTTAGCATGAAAACCTCCAAGCTTAGTTACCAGCTTGGACCTGGTACCTGCTGCCACCACCCAAAATTTAGAGTGTTTTGGGGCACTCTGGTCCCCCTGAAAAACCTTCCCTGGGGACCCCAAGACCCAAATCCCTTGAGTCTTACAACAAAGGGAAATAATCCTTTTTCCCTTCCCCCCTCCAGGTGCTCCTGGAGAGATACACAGACACAAGCTCTGTGAATCCAAACAGAGTGAATCTCCCTCTCTGTTCCCAATCCTGGAAACAAAAAGTACTTTCCTATTCCCCCAGAGGGAATGCAAAAATCAGGCTAGCGATCCAACACACAAATCTCCCCTTGATTTCTTCCTCCCACCAATTCCCTGGTGAGTACAGACTCAATTTCCCTGAAGTAAAGAAAAACTCCAACAGGTCTTAAAAGAAAGCTTTATATAAAAAGAAAGAAAAAATAAGTACAAATGTTCTCTCTGTATTAAGATGATACAACACAGGGTCAATTGCTTAAAAGAATATTGAATAAACAGCCTTATTCAAAAAGAATACAAATCAAAGCACTCCAGCACTTATATTCATGCAAATACCAAAGAAAAGAAACCATATAACTTACTATCTGATTTCTTTGTCCTTACACTTGGAAACAGAAGACTAGAAAAAAGAAACTACTTCTCCAAAGCTCAGAGAAAGCAGGCAGCCAGAAACACAAAGACAAAGACACTCAAATCCCTCCACCCAAAGTTGAAAAAATCCGGTTTCCTGATTGGTCCTCTGGTCAGGTGCTTCAGGTGAAAGAGACATTAACCCTTAGCTATCTGTTTATGACACAGGGTCTAAATACTCAGGGTCGGGGAACACGTGCTACAGGGCTAAAATAGCTGCGTAGACATTCTCGCTCAGACTGGAACAAGGAGGATGGGTCTCAGAGCTCGAGCTCCTACCCGAGCGGGCACATCTGTAGTGCCCAGAAAAAGCTACAGATGTCCACGGACCCTGTTAGCGGGTTGGATGCGGATACACATTTTGTATTCATGCAGGGCTCTACACTTCTACCCTGCTGCTTTTAGCCCCGTCCTGCAAGCCTGAATTGGTAGACCCAGGCGCTGATACTCGCTGCTGCAGGTCTGTCTCTTGCAGTGCAGGCGGACCCGATGAGTTCTTTCCCTTTCTCTCCCTTATTGTTTCTCTTTCCTATCCCTCTCCTACAGCCTTCTGTGTAGTAAGAGCCCGGCTTAGCCGGCCAAGCCTGCATATTTTGCATCACTGCTGTGTGACGGCGACCAACAAAAGCAATGCCTTAAACAGCCCGATGCGGGTACAAGTTTGGCAGGTTTCGGAGTGGCTAATAAGACCGTGCACTGGGACTGTCTCTCTCCGGCAGTGAGGCTGCGACTGAGAACTCACGCCAGAGACAGAAGCAGCTGCATTTTCTGTCTGTGCTGTTCTTTTCTCTCTCCTCTTGTGTGTCTTCACCTTGTATTGTCTTCAAGGAAACAGGCTTGGACTTTACAGCTCCTGCTCATCTCAGCTAACTGCCCCCAAACGAACTGCTGTTCCCTTTTCAGTGCCTGCAAAGAGACTGTCACATGGGGGGGTTTCCTTCCAAAGAGACTCAGCAAAAGGGAAGAAGGGATGGTGTTAAAATCAAAACCTGACTTCACGCCTTCCATTTCAAACACTTTCCCTGTTTTTCCTTCTTTTCTGTATCTTTAAGGAAAAGTTAAAAACATTTGAATTGTGTTTGCCATGGTAGTCAGCAGGCTGAGGGCCCTATATATCAAACCCTGGACCTCGCTTAAAAGTGAGGGGCCAGGGACAGGGTCACGTTAACACCTTTGACTCTTCGGGCCCGTTTATTCCATCGAAATTAATCCAACAGTGCTTCCTAGCTGACAGGAGAAACTGAGGCACAAAAGTTAATGACTTTCCCAAGGCCACAGAATGATTTCAGTGACAGAGTACTGAGTCCCAGCTCCCTGGGTAACTGTTTGTCAGCTGTGCCTTCCTTACAATTCAATTTGATTAAGACCAAAATAAAAGCCGGCGGTGTTTTCAGAGCTGAAGTGGGGGATGGGGGAGGGAAACATGGCTGGCTCTCCTTTAGGGGCAATATGTGGAGTAGCTAGAAACACCACCGGGGCATCCAATAATCTCTCAGGCACCCCAAATAGTAGTTCTAGCTCAAGTTTTTATGCCCCAAGTAGGCTAATATAATAGATAAGAGTATCGGCTCCTACCAAGCGCTGCTGCTGCTGTTCGTGCTGTTATTGGTTGAGAGCAGATAATAGGGAACATTTTCAAAAGTGCCTTAAGAGCCCAAGTCCCTCTGGGAGTCCAGGGGATTTAGGCACTATTGAAATTCTCAGCCCTGCCAGAGACTGGTGGTGATGGCCTTGGCTCAGAGGAGCTCACAACACCAGCACGGCGCAGAGACACTAGTTCTGCATGTGTGAGCATGCAGCGTACGGTGCGCATGGTATAAGCTTTCTGGGGTGGCACCGTCTCTCTTGCCAGCACTTGTGGGAGAAGCAGGTTCCCAGGAGGAATCCGAGTGCCAGCTATTTGAAGTGACGTCGGAGAAGGTACAGCACTCTTAGAGGGCCACGTCCTGGCATGATGTGAAGCCACAATCTCATCTACTGCTGTTTTTCAGGTCTGTTCAGTGGCAGTTGCCTTATTTATCTAAGGGCTTGTCTACATCAGAAAGTTGCAGCGCTGGTGAGGGAGTTACAGCGCTGCAACTTTGAAGGTGTACACATCTGCAGGGCACCACCAGCGCTGCAACTCCCTGTTTGCAGCGCTGGCCGTACTCCCGTTTTGTCTCGGGTGTAGAGGATCCAGCGCTGGTGATCCAGCGCTGGTAATCCAATGTAGACACTTACCAGCGCTTTTCTTGACCTCCGTGGAAGGAGGAAGCCTCTGGTAATCAAGCTGGTCTCCTTTCCCGGTTTGCTCTCTCGTTCCCGGAGCCCCGAGCAAGCAGGTCTCCTTCCCTGCGGTTTGCTGGGTGGCTCCGGGAACTAGAGAGCAAACCGCGGCGAAGCGGGTCTCCTTTCCCGGTTTGCTCTCTCGTTCCCGGAGCCCAGAGCAAGCAGGTCTCCTTCCCTGCGGTTTGCTGGGTGGCTCCGGGAACTAGAGAGCAAACCGCGGCGAAGCGGGTCTCCTTTCCCGGTTTGCTCTCTCGTTCCCGGAGCCCCGAGCAAGCAGGTCTCCTTCCCTGCGGTTTGCTGGGTGGCTCCGGGAACGAGAGAGCAAACCGCGGCGAAGCGGGTCTCCTTTCCCGGTTTGCTCTCTCGTTCCCGGAGCCCCGAGCAAGCAGGTCTCCTTCCCTGCGGTTTGCTGGGTGGCTCCGGGAACGAGAGAGCAAACCGCGGCGAAGCGGGTCTCCTTTCCCGGTTTGCTCTCGCGTTCCCGGAGCCCAGAGCAAGCAGGTCTCCTTCCCTGCGGTTTGCTGGGTGGCTCCGGGAACGCGAGAGCAAACCGCGGCGAAGCGGGTCTCCTTTCCCGGTTTGCTCTCTCGTTCCCGGAGCCCCGAGCAAGCAGGTCTCCTTCCCTGCGGTTTGCTGGGTGGCTCCGGGAACGAGAGAGCAAACCGCGGCGAAGCGGGTCTCCTTTCCCGGTTTGCTCTCTCGTTCCCAGAGCCCAGAGCAAGCAGGTCTCCTTCCCTGCGGTTTGCTGGGTGGCTCCGGGAACGCGAGAGCAAACCGCGGCGAAGCGGGTCTCCTTTCCCGGTTTGCTCTCGCGTTCCCGGAACCCCCCTTGAAGCCGCCCAACAGCGCTGCAGTGTGGCCACATCTAACACCACTTGCAGCGCTGGTTGCTGTAAGTGTGGCCACTCTGCAGCGCTGGCCCTATACAGCTGTACTAATACAGCTGTAACAACCAGCGCTGCAAAACTTTAGATGTAGACATGGCCTAAGTTCCTCTGAGTACGTCCACACTGCATTGCCAGTCTAGGTCTGTGGGACTTGGCCTTGTGGACTTGGTGTTTCCAAGCCTGCTCTTGAGCGTCCACACCGCGTTGCATACCAGGGTTTACAATTGCTGGCCTGAGTCTACACTCAATGTGTCTACCACACTGAATAGAGCTTTTGACTTGGGCCTGAGGTCTAAGTTGTGTCCACACTGCAAAATGACAGGGCTTGGACCCAAGTCTCAGAGGCTCTGACCCACCCCGCTAGCAAGGTTCTAGGACCTAGATCCTGAGTCAGGCTGATAGGCGTGAGCTCAAGGCCTCCTTCGGTCCACACACACAAGTCAGAGCCTGGGTTTCGTATGAAGTATAGGTATAACCTATGGGTCCATTATTGCCATAGCATCTGAGAATAAAGCAGATCAGTACTATCCCCAATGTATAGTGGGAAACTAGGACACAGAGGTTAAGTGGCTTGTCCTAGATCGTCTCACAGGGCATCGGGGGCAGAGATGGGAGTTTGAACCCAGATCTTCCGAGGCCCATCCGATGCCTGAACCACAAGACTGCCCTGGTTTTATGGTTTCACAGCTGTTTCCGAGACGTAGGGAGGATAATTCTAGTGTCTTGCTCAACTCTCTCCTTCCTTTTCCTTCTCTTCAGGCTGCTTGATTGACATGAGAAGTTGCCCAAATAGTGTTAACGTTCCCATAATGACACACTGTGAATGAACAGGAGTAGGTGAAAAATAGACTGTCTGCTTTATTTCTGGTGCACACGGAATCTGGTGGCAAGATGCAGTTTATACTCGCGCTATTTTTGCCGCTTTTCTCCTCTCTTTAAAGAAACAGGCAGCTTTTCTCGTCACTTGGTTCTAAAAAGTCTTTTGTTCGGTATCGTGAGAAAACAACGCCCTATTATTATCATTCTTTGCAGTAGAAAACTCTTGCTTCTTGCAAAATCTGGTCACTTTTGGTTCCCAATTTTAAATTGTCTGGTGCTGCAGCCTCTGAGCAGTGGTCTCCACTCTTGAGGAGGAGCTGTCAGTGTATGCTGGGTTTTTCTCTGGTGTGAGCTAATCTGCTTGGGTTTAATTGCTGTTCAGGGATCTATAATAGGCTGGCTTGTCCCATTGCTTCATCTGCCCTTGCCAGTAGCCCATATACGGCCTCTCTGGGGACTGCTTTCAGCATAGCTGGCTCAGCGTTTAGGTTGCATGTGATGGTTCTGCGGCTGGGGAGGAATAAGCAGGCGCATGCTTGGTGTCTGGCAGTTTTCTGGCTTAGGCTGTGTAGAGGAAGGAGGTTGTTCGTCTGTTTGGCAGAGGTGACACCAACATCTGAATATTCTTTCTCACATCCTGGTTTGACAGATGGAATCCGCAGCCTTCGTCAGGCGCCTTTCACAAAGATCCGTCTGCTCGCAGGAAAAACAAGGGAATGTGCAGAATGGGGAGGCAGTGCTGGGCCTGGTGGCTACAGCATGGAATGGAGAGGGGTTTTGGGGTGGGGGTGGGATCTAGACCTGGGTCTGCCCCAGAGTCACTTCACTGTCTGTGCCTCCTGCTGTAAAATGGCAGAGAAGGGCCACAAAAGGGATCTGAGAGATGGAAAGAAATGCCTTAAAGCAGGAGACTGAAGGAGCATAATCTGTTTAGCTTCTCGAAAAGAAACTTGAGAGGTGACTTGTTCAGTGTATCCATGCTGTCACAGGGGAAAAGGGCACTCAAGCTAGTGGAGAAAGACTGAACAAGAACCAATGGCTAGAAGTCAAAGCCAGACAAATTCAAATCTGAAATAAGGCAGCCATCTTTCACAGGGAGGGTGATTAACCAGGTCAGCAAACGACCAAGGGAAGTGCTGGATTCTCCAGCTCTTGGGGTCTTCAGATCTAGACTGGCTGCTTTTCTGTAAGATGGTTGAGTCAAATACAAGGTATTGGGCTCACTGCAGAGGAAGTGGGTGAAACACTCTGGCTGGTGATGTAGAGGAGACCAGACTGGATGGTCAGTGGTCACCTGGGGCCTTGGAATCTATGAATCTGGGACATCAACTTTTTTGTAAAGTGCAGCAAGTCTTGCCGATTGAAAGCGCTAGGAGAGAGTGTGTGTGTGTGTGTGTGTGTACGTATACGTGTACTATACATTTCCCCCTGTTTTGTCCTATCTTATTTGTCTATCTTATTGATTGGTCGCTGGACTTCCCTCCGCTACAGCAGAACTCACTGAATTATACCATCAAAGAGTCTTGTCAATAACTTCGACCCTCTAATAAAATGATCTGGTTTTGCTTGATTTTATGTGTTCTGTCTCTGAGGATACTGTCCCAAACAACCGATGAACTAGCTGTAAGTGAAATTCATCCCTAGGCAGAGACCTCGCACACAGGCTTCAGTAGCGCATCAGCCTATCCGCTCGCCCTTTGCCCAGCGGATGAATTTCACATTGGCACTAAGCTAAATGTCGTTTTGGGTGTGGTCTATATTGACATCATAAATTCTTGTTTTGATTCTAGCCTTAAATGTATCTGTCGTCTTCAGCGCTGGATTTACCTGTAGGGCCCATAAGACACCATATCCTCTAGGAGTTTCAGGTTCTTCTTAGGGGTCTCAGGTGTGGGTGAGAATGTGACCCTGCCATTGGGATGATGTTAGGCATTTTGTGAGTTAGCAACAAGTGTGGGGTTGGAGAGCAGAGTGGGCAGGTCCCTTGAAGGAGATGTTGAACGCTGCGACCCTGTATGTCTGCATGTTCCTGCTAAAAGGCTTCTGAGTGCTCGTTTGCATTTCCTCTAACAACTGATTGATAAACACAATCATTTATCAAAGTCATGCGTTCCGCCTCCTGACGGTGCTCCGAGCTGCACAGGTTTTAATCAGCGTCCAGATCTAATCGAATGCCCTTATAATATCTACAGAGCAGAGAAATGTTTTCCCGCTGGCGTGTGTTTACACGCAGATTTGCTCAGTGTCTGGGTAGGAGGGGTGCGAGTGATTGAATGCAGGGTTTCTGCTGCCCTTTGCCCACGGAGACTCGGCACTGCTGGCTCTTATTAACATATGCTTTCCAAAGTGGATTCAGGGTAGTGAAGCACTACGTAGAATTTACTTCTGTGTCCCAGCTTTCCAAAGAGCTCTAGCCTGGTGCTGTAAATCCAGAACAACTCCCTGTTGAAACAGAATTTGGCCCCAACAGTGCTGGCTGGAGAGCGGCCAGCGTTTCTCTCACTAATGTGTTGATTGATTTATGGCAGAGCCTGCTTGGTACTCGCTGTTTTCAAACACTCAGTGATGCTCGCAGCCTAAGGACAGACAGACAAGCAGACAGAGGTGAGGGAAAAGGGAACAGCAACGCTCAATGTACACACAAGTCCCTGTGATTCTCTGTAGGCAGCTTGGCAGTCGTAGGTCTTCAAGAGAGACTTACATGTGGGTAGGGTAGGGATAAGCTCAGGGTGGTTGTACTGTGCAGAGGGCTGAGGGAAGGCAAGGAGGCGATTGTGTGAGAAGCTGAGGATGATGGCAAGGGAGGGACACAAAGCTTGACGAGGCTAAGGAGGGCAGAGCAGACTTACACACCCTTTTGTCTCTGTTCCACCTGGAGTTAAATGAGCCAGGTGAATTGCTGGCGTGGGGCGGAGGCTTTGCCTGAGAGAACACAGGCTATTCAGTATGCTTCCTCACCAATGGGGTGTGAATGCAGAGAAGAGATGCCTCCAGCATACCCCACCTTGGATGACTGCCCACATGCCGCCGTTCTGTGCTGGGTCTCCTTTGTGGACACCCAGGCTGTTAGCCAGTTCTGTGTCGTGAGGTTCTTCGCTGCTGTGTCTGGGCACCTTCCATTGAAAAGAGCAGGAGACCCTTTCATTTCATAGACCTGGTTTCATTCCACACTGGAGCTAAACCCAAACCTTTCCAGCTCGTTGGTGAGAACGGGATTGCTAAGGTCTGTTTTTGGACTGCAACCTGAGCCTTTTGGTCAGGAAGGGAGGTGTGTGTACACGCCGGTGCCGTGCCAGTCTGGGATGTGGCAGAGCCACGTTCAAATCCCAGCTCTGCCTGAGTCAGATCAGAGTTTTTTCATCCCTGATTGCTCTGGATCCAGCAGAGGGGGGACATGAACCTGGATCTCTCTCCTCCCAGGCCAGTGCTCTAATCACTAGGATAGTGCATGCAAGTCTCTCTCGCCCACCCTCCAGTGATGACTGTGTTGAGACCGACGTCTCCGCAAAACAGTCTGGCTTCCACAAAGAGCATATTAAGGTGACGTTTCATTTAGCTGAAGCTGTTCCCCTCAGCTCTGTGTATGGGCTTTGTGGGTTCTCTGGCCCTTCTCCTTGCTGGGCTGTTGAAACCATTGTGCGCCATTCCTGTATTGGCTGATCTGTCTCGAGCCAAAGGCAGAAGCATTTCTGCAGCGTGAAGGGGAGCATCAGAGACCCTTCCCCCTTCCTGGTGGCATAGGGTCGCTGCAGGCATGTACCCAGGGGAGGGTTTATATTACGTTGCTCAAGGCAAATCGTCCTGTGTTGCTGACCAGACTTGCATTGCTAGTGCTTTGGTCTGTGGCTAGTTAGGCCCTGGTAAGTGAATCTGAGTTTCCAAGCCTCAAGAGGCCAGAGCCATAGGCACTTCTGTGTGCAAATTGGGCACTTGCGCAGGCAAATGGTCAGTTATAGGTTCAAACTGGGCCTGGATGTCCCACAATGGCGAGGAATGGTTTTCCTTTGCAAAAGCCCTGTTGGCTCATGTCATAAACAGATTGTTAAGGGTTAATGTCTCTTGTACCTGTAAAGGGTTACAAGCAGAGAACAGGACACCTGACCAGAAGACCAATCAGAAGACAAGATGCTTTTAAATTTGGGCGGAGGGAAGCCTTTGTGTGTGTTCTTTGTCCGTTGTGGGTTCTTCTCTCGGAGGGTCTGAGAGAGACCAGACATTACTACAGGCTCTCTAAGTTTCTTTTCTAATAGTAAGTAAAAACAGGCGGTTTAGGTTTTTTGATTGTTTTACTCTATTTGCAATTGTGGATCCGGCTGGTTAACTTTTATATGTGTAGTTGCTGGGAATATTTTGATTTGTATTGGTACTGGGGGGAAGTCTCTTTCTGGTGTCTGTAAGCTATAGGACCCTGTAATATTTACATCTTGAAGTTATAGAGATAATTCTTTACTTTTTCCTTTCTTTTATTAAAAAATTTCTTTTTAGAGAACCTGATTGATTTTTTTTCTTGTCTCCCTTGTTTTATTCCAGGGGATTGGGATAACTCACCAGGACGGGTGGGGGAGACGGGAGGGGGGAGAGAGAGAATCTCTCTCTGTTTTCCTTGAATCTGTTTGCCTCTTTGAGGAAGGGAAGGGAGATGCTTCTCTGTATGGTGATTTAAGAGGTTGGATCAGTATCTCTCAGGATAGCCCAGGGAGGGAAATTCTGGGAGGGGGAAAGGTGGGGGAATGGTTTATTTCTCCTTGTTTTAAGAATCCAAGGGATCTGGGTTCTTTGGGTCCCCAGGGGAGGTTGGGGAGGTCAGAGTGCCCCAAAACACTATATTTTTGGGTGGTGGCAGTGTTATCAGATCTAAGCTGGTAATTAAGCTTAGAGGATTCAGGTGCTAGTATCTCATTTTCTGAACTCTAAGGTTCAGATCTGAGAAGGAATGCTATGACAGCTCGTCCCAGACATATTCCATTTATCCATGTGTCTGATAATTTTATTCTTTACTATAGTTTCAAACAGTTCGCCTGGGATTGAAGTCAGGCTTACTGGCCTGTAATTGCCAGGATCACCTCTGGAGCCCTTTTTAAATTAGTCTTTACATTAGCTATCAATCCAGTGGCTGATGTAAGTGATCGTTCTGCGGTTTCATATCCAAGTTCTTTCGGAACTCAGGTGAATCCCATCTGGTCCTGGTGACTTACTGCTGTTTACTTTATTGATTTGTTTCAAAAGCTCCTCTGTCGACACCTCTGTCTGGGACTGTTCCTCGGATTTGTCACCTAAAAGGAATAGCTCTGGTGTACGGATCTCCCTCGTGTTCTCTGCAGTGAAGACCAATGCGACAAATTCATTTAGCTCCTCTGAAGTGGCCTTGTCTTCCCTGAGTGCTCTTTTAGCATCCATGACTCCATGCATCGGAAGAAGTGGGTTTTTTACCCACGAAAGCTTATGCCCAAATCAATCTGTGAGCCTTTAAGGTGCCACCGGACTCCTCGTTGTTTTAGCAGCCTGATTGCCCAGTTGCCCCACTGATTGTTTAACAATCTTCCTGCTTCTGATGCACTTAAAACAAGGTTTTCTGTGTAGTTTTTGTGTCCTTAGCTGTTTGTTCCACAAATTTTCTTGGCCTGCACACCTGAATTGCCAAAATTCATGTTCTGTTAAATTGTCCTCACTAGAATTTGACTTCTAATTTTTAGAGGATGCCTTTTTGCCTCTAATGGCCTCCATTACTCTGCTGGTTAGCCACGGTGGCATTTTTTTGATCCTTGTAACTGGGTGGGACTCACCCCTGTGGCACCTCCTGCTGGTGTCTCAGGGAATTAGCTCATCCAGCCCTCGGAGCACCCTCTGCAGGCCAGTGTCCCACCTGCCGCTGGTCACGTGTCCCTCCCAAGACCTCGGTGCCCTTTTAGCTGGGGTGCTGCCCCTCCAGGCAGTACCCCACAGATCTGGGTCTCCCCTCCCCAGGGAACCCCCACCCTCTATCCCCACCTTGTCTCAGCCTGTGGGCTACTGCCAGTCACCATCTCGCCCCCTTTCACAGGGGACAACTGCAGTCTGTATAAGCCAGTCATCATAGACAAGGGAGGTCTTGACCTACTGCCTTTCCCTGCACCCAGTACCTCCAGGGGCTTTGTACAAGGCCCTGCAACCTGGGGAGTTGCTGGCCTGGAGCTCCCCAGCTCCTCTGGCCTTGCCCCAGCCCTGCTTCACTCCAGTACCTTTTAGCATCTCCCTCCTCAGCTAGAGGGAGCCTGCCTGCTCCTGGCCCACTGCCCTCTTCTAAGGGCCAGCTGGGCCCTTATTAAGCCAGCTACAGCTGTGGCTGCTTCCCAATCAGCCCAACTTTCAGAGCTGTAGCCCTCTCCAGGGCTGCTTTTACCACTGTGGCCCTCCCCAAGGCTGCTTGTACCCTTCCAGGGCCGGAGTGGGGTGATCACCCCGCTACAGACCTCTTACTGTTTTTGTTTTTGAGTTTGAGTTTAGTTTTTATTTTGGGGTATACATGGGGTTTTTAAGTAGCTGCCATGCAGTTTGCAGGTATTTCATTCCTGATACTGTTCCTTTTAATTTTGATTTAAATAGCTTCCTCATTTTTGTATAGATACTTTTTTTGAAGTTAACTACTGTTAACAATGGCACTTTTCCTACGACAGGGAATTTTAATCACGTGATGGTCACTATTACCGAGCAGTTCAGCTATAGTCACATCTTGGACCAGTCCCTGTGCTCCACTTAGGACTACATCAAGAATTGTCTCCCGCCTTGTGGGTTCCAGGACAAGCTGCTCCAAGAATGTCATTTATAGTGTCCACACATTTTATTTCTGGGTCCCGTCCTGAGATGACATGTACCCAGTCAATATGAGGATAGTTGAAACCCCCATTCCCCGCCCCGTTAGTGAGTTTTCTGCCTCTGTAGCCTCTCTCATCAACTTAAGCCTTTCACAGTCACAGACGCTATCCTGGTCAGGTGGTCAGTAGTATATCCCTACTGCTATGCGCTTTTTGTTCAAGTATGGATTTCTATCCATAGAGAGTCATAGACTTTAAGGTCAGAAGGGACCATTATGACCATCTAGTCTGACCTCCTGCACAACGCAGGCCACGGAATCTCACCCACCCATTCCTGTATCAAACCTGTGTCTGAGCCACTGAAGTCCTCAAATCGTGGTTTAAAGAATTCAAAGGTGCAGAGAATCTTCCAGCAAGTGACCCGTGCCCCACGCTGCAGAGGAAGGCGAAAAACCCCAGGGCCTCTGCCAATCTGCCCTGGAGGAAAATTCCTTCCTGACTCCAAATATGGCGACCAACTAAACCCTGAGCATGTGGGCAAGACTCACCAGCCAGACACTCCGGAAAGAATTCTTTATAGTAACTCAGATCCCACCCCATCTAACATCCCATCACAGACCATTGGGCATATTTTCCGCTAATAGTCAAAGACCAATTAATTGCCAAAATTAGGCTATCCCATCATACCATCCCCTCCATAAACTTATCAAGCTTAGTCTTGAAGCCAGATATGTCTTTTGCCCCCACTGCTCCCCTTGGAAGGCTGTTCCAGAACTTCACTCCTCTGATTAGAAACCTTTGTCTAATTTCAAGTCTAAACTTCCTGATGGTCAGTTTATAGCCATTTCTTCTTGTGTCCACATTGGTACTGAACTTAATTCCTCTCCCTCCCTGGTATTTATCCCTCTGATATATTTATAGAGGGCAATCAGATCTCCCCTCAGCCTCTCTGGTGCAGTTTGATTCAGTTAAGGTGTTGACTATATTTGACTCCACGCTTTCTTTCACATACAGTGCCACTCCCCCACCAGCACCACCTACTCTGTCCTTCCTGTAGATTTTGAACTCTGGTGTTAGTGACCCATTGATTATCTTCATTCCACCAAGTGGCATGATGCCTGTTATAGCAATATCCTCATTTAATGCCCGGGATTCTAGTTCACCCAGCTCAGTATTTGAACGTCTAGCATTTGTGTGTAAGCCCTTGTGCATTTTGTCAGTATTCAGTTACTTGCCTTCATATTTAAATGGGACTTTTTTACACTTGACTGTTCCTCACTGGCTCCTCCCTATACGTTAGCAGCTTCTTCGCTATCCTCTTTTCCTACGCTATCAATTTCCCCCTTTAATAAACTCATCCCTAAGGGATGTCTCTGCCCAAACCGTTTGCTCCTCCACAGCGGTCGGCTTTTTCCCCCTCTCTTAGTTTAAAAATCCTCTATGACCTTATAATTGTACCTTCCTGCAGTCTGGTTCCGTTTTGGTTTCGGTGGAGACCATCCTTCCTGTGTAGAGTCCTCCTTTTCCAAAAGTTTGCCCACTTCCTAGTAAACCTAAAACTCTCCTCCTTACACCATCATCTCATCCATGCATCGAGACCCTGCAGTTCTGCCCGACTAACTGACCCTGCTCGTGGAACTGGAAGCATTTCAGAGACTGTCTCCATGGAGGTCTTGGACTTTAATCTCTTACCTAGCAGCCTGCATTTGGCCTCCAGGACCTCACCTATCTTTCCCTATCTCAGTGATACCTACATGTACCATGAGCCCAGTGCCCTCCCAAGCACTGCACATAAGTCTGTCTAGATATTGCCTGAGATCTGCAACGTTTGTGTCCAGCAGGCAATTCACCATGCAGTTCTCCTGGTCATCACAAACCCAGCTCTCAGATCCCCCATTACTGTTACCTTGCTCTTCCTAGTAACGGGGGTCTCCTCCCTTCCAACTATGGGATCATGTCCCTCTGCTCCAATTTGATGTTCTCCTTCCCTGAGACTTTCCTCTTCCTCCTCCACAGCCCAGCGGCTGTGAGACTCGGGATGGAGCTGGTCTGCCGTGTCCCTGAAAGTCTCCTCTGTGCACCTCTGTCTCCCTTTGCTCTTTCACTTCAGTCACTCTGGCCTCAAGAGGCCGTCCTGTGTCTTAGGGCTGATCTATGTGCTTGTATTGCCACAGACCCCACCTGTCCGCTAGGCAGATAAATGTACATGCAGCATTCAGTGCAGTAAACTGGCTAGCCCCCACCCCGCTGCTGGACTTCTGCTGGTGTTATTTTTACTCTTCCAGGGTTTTGTTGTGTGTGTGTTTCTAGGGGGTTGGTTATTGGCCTAAGTTTACGGCATGTTTGTGGTGTCTCTGCCTCTCACTCCTTCTCAAAACTGCATCACGAAACCTCTGTTTGCTTCTGCTCTTCCATGTCCCATTAACTCTCCTCCTTGGCGGAACTTTGAGACAAGCATTGTGCTTTGTTTTACTGCTTGGCGAAGATTCAGGATTCCTGCCTTCTGCCGACGCACAGATTCTGCCCCCTTTGAACTAATCCCCCCACTTTGAAAGAAGACAGAAAGCTTTGCTTGTGCAGTAGGAGAATGCATTTTTATCACTCTGGTGCCCACGCCACAGCTGACTGCGGAGCATTCAGAAGACTGAAATGAAAACCAATTATCCAAGTTTTGGGCAAAGAATGGCCTGATTGCTGGTCTTGTTCTGTCTTGTATTATTGATGCCTCTTGTTAAGCATAAACTCAACAGGGTAGAAAGGGAAAAGCACTGACTTTGTATTATTTCTTCTGTGTTTCCCTGCTTGTGAAGGCTTTTTCATGTTGTTGTTTTTCTGAGTTCCCTCAAAGGGTATTTGATCTCTTCTAGACTGGCTGTTCCTGTGGCTTTAACGTTCTTTGCATGTATTAGGCGACGCTGTTACAGGTGCTGGCTGTAGCACATGGCGCTGAACTACAGAGCAGCCTCACCTTGGTTTTTGCCCGTTGGGCCAGATCCTCAGCTGGTGTAGACAGGCACTGTGCCACTGAAGTCAGTGGAATGACACTGATCAACACCTGCTGTAGATCTGGCCCATTGTTCATAATGGCGTAGAGGTATTTTTGAACACAAGTGTGCACAGTTTGTTACACACGGCCATGGGTGTGTTCTTGACGGTTTAAACGATCCATGTTAATACTCGCGGATGGAGTCATCTGCTGCCTAATCCAGTTTTCTCCATCTTCTCAAGTCAGGTGTGTCCCAGCCAAACGCAGAAGCAGCTGCAGATGGGGGTCTATCACCACGGGGGGGCTGGGCTGGTTATCAGGAGCCACTAGGAGGTAGACGAGTATGGCTTGGCTAAGCGAGGGCTCAAGGCAGAAATGGAGCGGATGGAAGGAAGGATCGAGCAGGGTCTGAGAGGCTGTCGTTTGAAGCGAAGCATCATTTAGGCTGGAATATCCAGAACAGCTTCCCTATACCGAGCTCTATTGGGTTGTGAGAGCTGCTCCGAGGGAATCACAGGACTGGAAGGGACCTCCAAGAGGTCATCTAGTCCAGTGCCCTGCATGATGACCACAAATAGGTTTGCAAAGTGCCTCTAATCCCAAAGTGCCGCCCAGCTTTGCAGCCTTGAACCAGCGAGTTGGCGATGTACAGGTGATCTGTTCTGACGCTGGGAGATGGCCACCTCTGCGATGGGGCATAGCAGCACCCGGTAACTCTGTCTCTCACCCAGTGGAAACAGCCCAGAAACTTGAGGAGGCAAAATACAGTTATGGTGGCTTGATTGTAGCCAGGACATTGCAGCCGACACCTTGGCCTTTGTGGAAGGTATCACAATATCTTCCATGACCATGAGAGGTCATTACCTCGGTGTTCTGTCCTCAAAAGTCCACAGCTCCATTAGCATGTGCTAGGGCACCGTGTCAGCCCTGACTTTCAGGGAAGAGTATCATCTATTCGGTCATCTGTACTCCTTACTTCAGCACCTGGGTTTCCCATCCCATTAATGACCCATCCAAACCTCGCTTAGCTCCATTTCTGACATGGTCGCTTCCCAAGATGCAGTGGCTGCAGGTGATGGAATTCCCAGTACCTGAGACTTTTTGAAGTTAGGTAAAGCACTGGAAGAATATACAGTAAGGAACAATCCTGCATGGACAGGGCATGTGTAACAAGGTCCTCTGCTCGCCCCTCTTCCTAGGGCCCACTGGCTGCCCCAGTAAAGCACAGAGAGGCTTCTCCTTCTGCAGCACCCGTGGCTTTATTTACACATGTTCTCCCACCACCAATGATATACTATATACAGAGCAGGCCTTACAGTCTCCTCTTCCACACAGAGTCTGCCCTCAGCTTGGAGACTGACCTTCCCCTGGCCATCTCCTGTCCCCTGACCTTCCCCTGGCCATCTCCTGTCTTCTGGCTGCCAGCCAGCCTTTATAGCCCTTAACCCTCAGGCCTGCAGGTGCAGCCAGTCCTAAAGGCCAGGCACCAGGCTTCTCCCCAGCCCCAATCTATTTCCCCTGATTAGGGTTGGCTGAGCAGGGGCTAATTAGGTGCCTTTCCACCAGCACCCTGTTACAGTGTGGAATAGGGTTAATAAGTTTCTTCATCTCTAGTTTGCTCTATGACCCATCTGTTCCTTAAACTCCCTTATGCCCTTTCTTCCCCATGCCAGCTTGTGAGTGAGAACCTGGTGGGAGACTGTCTTTCCTGAGTGTAGCCTCCGCCTTCCTTTCATGTGCTATCCAATCCCTGGGCAGGTACTGCACCTCTTGGTTGGGTGACCCACTGGTGAGGTGTTGCGGGTTCTGCTTTGTGACCGATGGTGCATGTTGCTTTTGCTCAAGCTATAGGCACTCAGGCTTTTAGCTCTGGAGGTTCCTGCTTCAGTCCCCGGTGCATCTGCCAGTAGAGCGACCATCACTTTCAGAACAGGTCATTTACTAGGACTGCCGAGAGTTTCCCTCAATCTCCTTCTTCCCTGAGCTAAACCCCATTTAACTCTGACCCTCTCTTCATAGGGTAGGCAGAGTGTACCACGGATCCGTCTTTTTCCCTCTATAAATACCCTGATCATTAGAGCAGTTTAGAGTGGGGTTTTTTTGTACACTGTAGTACCATCCCCAAGCCCAGCAAGACCCTGCAACGCTCAGCCCTGCTGGTAACTAATCGAGGTTCGGTAGAGCAGCTCAGTGGGTGCAGTGCTCCTTTGTCTCCTGCGCTCCGGGCTCTGGGACACTGCCGTCCAAGTTGTGTGCAGCGACCTGGTCTCTCTGGCCCCTGGGAAGTGTCGCGCTGTAAACCACGGTGCATTCAGAAGACGTGAGGTGGTGCCGCGGTGCAAAGAAAAGAGATTCCAGTTCTTCTGTTCTCGCTCACGCGCCCTCGGCTAGACTGACGATTGGATTTGCATGTAGGTACAGTAACGCCAGCACAGAAGGGAGAGAATCTTCCTCCTGAGCACTAAGTGGTGCTCAGTCTGTTAGAAACAGGGTGGGTGGTCCCCATTCCTTGTCTTCCACCATCTGGGTGGGGGACCCAGGGTCCCAGCCTGTCCCCTCCTTTTATCCAGCCACTGTGGGTTCCCTCCCTTGAATTAATGTGTATTCTTCCCCATTCAGTGACCTCAGTCCGCCCCTTTAGCCTGTTGCATCTGTTCCCAATGTGCCTGTGGTCAGGAGAGGAGAGTGCTTCAGGGCACCTGTGGGGACTTCGAGGGTTGTGTCAATGGGGAAAGCATTGAGGGGAGGGAAGGGCTCAGAGCAGAAAGGGCCTAAAAAGACACTTCAGCTGGGAAGTGAAGGAGTCGCTCTATGCACTGCTCGATGAGCAGCGATCTGCATGGCTTTGAATGGCAGATAGCAAGGTTGGAAGATCTCTCCTAAGCCAAATCCACCAGCCTGGCATTGTTGCAAGGCAGCTTGGTGAACTCTGCTTGGCAAACTCTGGCTAAGTGTGAAATCTTCTTTATTTGGTTTGCAAGCCTTGAATGCTCCTCTTCACGAGGAACCCCTTCACCCACCCAATTGTACCCCATGTAGAACCTCTAACAGTGGCTTGAACATTTTGCCTCTAAATATGAGGTTGTTTAGGTCCACGGAGAGTTTCCTTAACAGCAAGAAAGCATCTTAAGTTGAAGGTCACAAGAAACATGCCCCTGTGGTTCCAACTGCACGTGGGGATGATATTGGGGAAGGACATGCACATTTTGGGACACTGATCTCTAGGAAACTGTGGCTTGCTATTAGCGATGCAGATGGTGTTCCCAACCCCTCTGCACAAACTGCTGATTCTTGTGCTCCAGTCTTCCCCCAAAGCTGAAATCGGATTAGAAAGCGTCAAGTCAGCAAAAGCACGTGCAAACGTCACCACAGCAGTTTAAAGGAATTCTGCTTCTGAAAGTGCCCAGCTGTGCATGGCATCTGCTGATCTGTTTTGTGTTGCTCCCAGCCCCTGCTGTGCTGTGCCCTGCACGCTCTGTTGCTTCGAGGGAGACGACATTTGGAATTCCCCCACCTCCTTTAGGAAAAGATATGTTTAATTTAAGATTTGGAGGTCGTGGTGGATAATGAGCAGAACGTTCGCTCCTAGTGTGATGCTGTGGCCAAAAGAGCAAATGTGACCCTTGGATGT
The DNA here is from genome assembly GCF_025201925.1 of Gopherus flavomarginatus. Classification (NCBI taxonomy): domain Eukaryota; kingdom Metazoa; phylum Chordata; order Testudines; family Testudinidae; genus Gopherus; species Gopherus flavomarginatus. Next base: position 285,680,274 of record NC_066619.1, on the reverse strand, counting down.
ATAAACAGGGGAATCTCAAGTGGGGACAGAGAGGTTACTTTACCTCTATTTGGTGCAAGCATAGGCGCCAACTTCCCCTCTTTTCCATGGGTGCTCGAGCCCCCACCCCCACTCCCATTCCTCCCCTCCCATGAGGCTCCGCCCCACCTCTTCCCTCCCCCATTCCAACCCCTTCCCCAATGTCCTCACCCCAACTCTGCCCCTATTCCAACTCCTTCCCCAAATCCCCTCCCCGTCCCTGCCTCCTCCCCTGAGCGTGTCACATTCCCACTCTCCCCCCTCCCACCCCTGGAGCACGCAAACAGCTGTTTGGAGGCGGCTGGGCGGGAAGCGCTGGGAGGTAGTCAGAGGAATGGGGATGTGGCATGCTTGGGGGGGAGGAGGAGGAGGTAGGGGAGGTGGAGCTTGGCTGCTAGTGGGTGCAGAGCACCTACTAATTTTTCCCTGTGGGTGCTCCAGCCCTGGAGCACCCATGGAGTCAGCGCCTATGGGTGCAGGTGTAACCACTGCTGGAGGACTGTGTCCAGTTCTGGCATCGACAATTCAAAAAGGATGTTAATAAATTGCAGAGGGTTCAGAGAAGAGCCACGAGAATGATGAAGGGATCAGAAAACTGCCTGATAGTGATAGACTCAAGGAGCTCAATCTGTTTAGCTTAATTAAGAGACGGTTCAGGGGTGACTTGATCAGTCTATAAGTAGGGCCCTGCCAGATTCACGGCCATGAAAAATGCATCACGGACTGTGAAATCTGCTCTTATACAGATTTCATGGGGGAGACCAGTGTTTGTCAAATTGGGGATCCTGACCCAAAAGGGAGTTGCAGCGGGGTTGCAAGGTTTTTTTAGGGGGGTGTCACAGTACTGCTACCCTTACTTCTGCGCTGCCTTCAGTGCTGGGCAGCTTGGGAGCGGCAACTGTTGGTCGGGAGCCCTGCTCTGAAGGCAACGCCCCGCCAGCAGCAGTGCAGAAGTAAGGGTAGCAGTACCGCAACCCCCCACTACAATAACCTTGTGACCCCACCCCCCCAACTCCTTTTTGGGCCAGGACCCCTACACTTACAACAGCGTGACATGTCAGATTTAAATGGCTGAAATCATGACATTTATGATTTTTAAAATCCTATGATCGTGAAATTGACCAAAATGGACCATGAATTTGGTAGGGCTCTATCTAGAAGTGTCTACACGGGGAACAAATATTTAACAATGGGGTCTTCAATCTAGCAGAGAAAAGTCTTACACAATCCAATGGCTGGAAGTTGAAGGCAAACAAATTCAGTCCGGAAATGAGGCATAAATTTAATAGTGAGAATAATTAACCATTGGGACAATTTACCAAGGGTCATGGTAGATTCTTTGTCACTGACCATTTTAAAACCAGATTTGCAGTTTTTCTAAAAACTCGTCTTTAGGGATTATTGTGGGGAAGCCTCTGGTCTGTGTTATACAGGAGGTCAGACTAGATGATCACAGTGGTCCCTTCTGGTCTTGCAATCTGTGACCTCCGTAACTCCATACCCAGCTCAAAGAATCTTCCCCCTTGTAAAACACAGTGAGATGAAGCCCAGTATTGTGCTTTGGTGCAGGAGGGCTGCTCGCAGCTCTGATAGAGCGGCTAGTAAATTTGAAAGGTTTATCCTGATGCAATGATCAGAGGTAGCAGAAACTGACCACCATATAATTATGGAGTCAGACGTTTTCGAGAGAGAAGAGAATTCTTGATTCTTTTAACAGTTTGCCTGACACACACCCTAGCCTGTTAGCAGGTGCTGATCCTGTTGGGAAAGCATAAGGGGCTTTGCTGACTCACCAAGGCATGTGGTTTGTTATCTCAGCTGGGTGTAAGAGAGATGGGGTTGGCTATCTTGGGAGAGAGGTGATCTAGGGTGTGGGCTTAAAAGCTCTGAGGGAGAAATCTTAGGAGCCGCCTATCCTGAGAAGGTTTGAACTTTAATCTTATTGGAGGTGAGGTTGAGCTAAATAGATTGAGCTCTTTGAGTCTATCACTGTAAAGCAGCTTTTCTAATCCTTGAATCGTTTTCCTGGCTCTTCTCTGACCCCTCTGCAATTTCGCAACCTCCTTTACTTGTGGACACCAGACTTGGAGACACTCTTCCTGCAGCGGTCACACCAGTGCCAAATGTGGGCGTAAAATAACCTCTCTGCTCCTACGTGAGATTCCCCTTTATTCACCCCAGGATCCCGTTAGCTCTTGTGGCCACAGCTTCACACTGGGAGCTCAAGGTGAGTTGGTTAGCCACCATTACTCCCCAAACCTTTGTCAGAGTCTCTGCTTCCATGGGTTTGTAAGTCTGGCCAGCATTCTGTGTCTCTAGAGGGGTTTGTACAGTGTCTAGCGCATGGGTCCATGACTGGGCCCGTGGGTGCTACTGCAATATAAATAATTGAAATGTTCTTCCAGGCCCTGAGTAATCAGGCTAATAAACTTAGATATTGCCTTTGCCCCGCCTTATGTTCCAACACCTGCGGCTGTGCCTGGATCACTGGCATGCTCCTAGGACGTACTGGGAGATCCATTCAATTTTATCTAGAAATTTATGTGGCCCCCACATAGTGTTTGAACCCCTTGCAGGCATTACTGTATCTGGCCTTGCAACACCCCCGGGAGGTGGGGGCCTGCTGTCATCCCCTGTTACCAAAGGGGAACCAATGGACAGAGACGCTAAAGCGATTTGCTACTGTTGGAGGCAGAGCCAGGGACAGAACTCAGATCTCCAGAGTCTCAGTCCCAGCCCATTCTCCCACCTCACTGTGCTGTGGGCACCCCCTTGTGTCGCCCCCTGCAGCTGGGCATCAGAAGGGATTAGAAATGAGCCTACCCTGCAGGGTGGCCTGAGGCACATGCTCTGCTAGCGTGGGGCATTCCCCACTGCTGCCTATGGTGCTCCAGGTTCTTTGCACGGGGATGAGGTTCTTTGGTGCTGCCTCGTATGCTGGCACAAATCACCAGTATCTGGCAAGGCGAGTACCAGGTCTGTACATCGGTGGGGGACTGTCAGCCCACCAGGCGAATATGGGCTCTCTTCACCTGAATAACTTTCTCCCTCTTGGCTCAGTGAATGATACCGACCGGAGTGGTGGCAGTGCAGCAACCTCCTTGCATCCAAGTGGGGAGGGAAGGAGGGAGAAGAGGGATGTCAGAGGATGTATGTTATGTCCGCAATTGTTTGATTGCTATAAGAAGTCAGAGGCCGCCACGCAGCCAGGCAGGTACAATCTGAAGCCCGAGAGTCGCCATTGTACAAAACGATTTTATAGAATCACAGCACTGGAAGGGACCTCGAGAGGTCATCTAGTCCAGTCCCCTGCACTCATGGCAGGACTAAGGATTATCTACAGCCTCCCTGATAGGGGTTTGTCTAACTTGTTTTTAAAAACCTTCAGTGACCGAGATTCCACAACCTCCCATGGCAATTTATTCCAGTGCTTAACCACCCTGACAGGAAGTTTTTCCTAATGTCCAACCTAAACCTCCCTAGCTACAATTTAAGTCCATTGCTTCTTGTCCTGTCCTCAGAGGTTAAGAAGAACATTTTCTCTCCTTCCTACTTATAACAGCCTTTTATGTACTTGAAAACTGTTATCATGTTGGGGCCATTTAGGGATCTGGGGCCAAAATCTGTCTGGAGATTGACCCTGCTTTGAGCAGGGGGTTGAACTAGATACCTCCCTGTGGTCCCTTCCAGCCGTGATAGTCTGTGATTCTGTGTTCCCTCTGTCTTCTCTTTTCCAAACTAAAGAAACCCTATTTTTTCAATCTTCTCTCGTAGCTCATGTTTTCTAGACCTTTCATCATTTTTGTTGCTCTTCTCTGGACTTTCTCCAGTTTCTCCACATCTTTCCTGAAATGTGGTGCCTAGAACTGGACACAATACTCCAGTGGAGGCCGTATCAGCGCAGAGCAGAAGAATTACTTCTTGTGTCTTGCTTACAACACTCCTGCTAATACAGCCCAGAATGATGTTTAATTTTCTTACCTTTTGGCTCAGTTTTCTGAAGTTAGGACTGATCGTCTAGTCAACAGGCAATAGCGTGATTTTGGTTTGGGCTTCGGGCCCGTTGAGGAGCATGGGAATCGGTGGCTGTTTGTGTCACAGGCACTAATTATGAGGAAGGCCCCAGTTTTTCTCCTCCTCCTGACCAGCCTTTTAAAAACAGACATCCCTCCCCCCGCAGCCCCTCCCATCCCACTCTGAGCTTCCAGGGTATCATTCGTGGCAGCAGCTGTGATGTAGTATCAGTGCAGAGAGTGATCCAGGTTGTGGCAGGACTGAATGAAACCCACCCACCCTTATTTTGGGTTCTTCTTCGAGTGATTGCTCACATCCATTCCAGTTAGGCGTGCGCGCCGTGCGTGCACGTTCGTCGGAAACTTTTTACCCTAGCAACTCCAGTGGGCCGGCAGGTCGCCCCCTGGAGTGGCGCCGCCATGGTGCTCGATATATACCCCTGCCGGCCCACCCGCTCCTCAGTTCCTTCTTACCGCCGTGTCGGTCGTTGGAACTGTGGAGCGCGGCATAGCTGTCCTCCACGTCCCTAGCTCTCCTTGTTAACTACCGTTATTATTACAGTTGTTAGTTAGTCGTTAAGTATAGTTAGTTAATTAGTTGTAGTGTAAATAGTATTTGTATATAGTTGTTCGCCGGTCTGGGCTGTAGCCCTTCCTGGCACCCGGCACCGGGCTCATGCCTGGTTCGCCGGGCTTTAAGCAGTGTGCGGCCTGTAAAAAGCCTATGCCGACCAGCGACCCCCACGACGCATGTCTGAAGTGCCTGGGGGAATCACACAGGTCGGACAAGTGCCGCATTTGCAAGGCTTTTAAGCCCAGGACAAAGAAGGAGAGAGACCAGAGACTCAGGACTCTCCTAATGGAGGCGGCACTTGACCCAGCAGCTTCACAGGCCGTGATCTCGACACCGGCACCGACCTTCCCCGGCACCGGGTGCAGAAGCGAGACCATCAACGTCTGCTACTCCAGCCAGGCAGACCCGAATGGAGCGCCCGGCATCGACATCGGCCGCGGCGCTACTGGCACCGTCGACTCCAGGCCCGGTGGGTCCGTCGAGTCCGGTACCGCCAAGCTCCCCCATAAGATCTGGGGTTGAGCTATTGGTCCCATCCACTCCGGAGAGCTTCGCCTCGGCACGGGACCTTATCGCCCTGACTGAGTCTACTCAGCCGCCACCCCCGGTACTTCCGGTGCGGGTAGCATCTAGGGGCAAGCCCATGATGACGGCACCGTCTCGGGACTCGCGCTCGCGATCGAGGTCCCGAAGCCACGGTCGCTCGAGATCCCGCCGCCGCTCGCAGTCCCGGCACCGCTCCCCTCGGCGGTACCGGTCGCACTCGCGGCACCGATCGACCTCCAGACGGTCGCGGTCTGACTCCAGCCGTCGATACCGGCACCGTGACTCTAGGAGCCAGTCTCGCCGTCACTCACCGCGCCGGTCGACCTCCCGGCACCGAGCTGGTGGCAGGTCCCGGTCGACCTCCCGGCACCACGTCGGTGGCAGGTCCCGGTCCCGATCCCGGCACCGAAGCAGCGGCCGGTACCGATCCAGATCCCGGCACCGAGACAGAACCCGGTCCCGATCCCGGCGCCGCTATGACTCCCGGTACCGATCCCCGGCACCGAGAAGATCTTCTTCGGTGCCGAACCGCGCAGACGCTTATCAGCCGCGGACGGCCCCGCCATGGCCTTCTAGACAGCCGTCGGTGTCGTCTCAAGCGGACAGCGTGTATGCGCTGGGCACCGACAGGCAGGCGGCATTATTTCAGGACCCTCCGCAACAGGACCAGGGTCCGCAGCAGTGGGGGTTTTGGACACCCTGGGCATACCATCAAGCCCAGGGCCCCCAACAGCTTCCTGCTAGGCCTGCAACGGCGGAGCACAGGGTGCCAGAGGCTTCGTTGTCTCGCCCCCCTCCCTCCCCTGATGGAGAGGAAGGATCGAAGCAGCAAGACCCTGGTCTTGCTCCTGAGACAGAGGCGAGGGCTGAGGGGGACCCCCCCACTGGACACTTTCTTGCCAGGGGTCTCCTCATCCTCCTTCCCCGACGAAGCGGTGGCTGGCACTTCCTCCAGTAGCCCTCCTCCGCTAGATCTCAGGGCACACCAAGACCTCCTTAGGTGAGTAGCACAGAATCTGAGCTTGCAAGCCGAGGAGGTCTCTGAGATCGAGGACCCCATCGTCACCATCCTCTCATCTGATGCTCCCACCAGGGTCGCCCTACCCTTCATTAGGACGATCCAGGCCAACGCCAATACAATCTGGCAGTCACCGGCCTCCATCCCCCCTACGGCGAGGGGCGTCGAGAGGAAGTACATGGCCCCCTCCAAGGGCTACGAGTACCTCCACGTCCACCCGACACCGTGTTCCCTGGTGGTGCAGTCGGTAAACGAGAGGGAGCGCCACGGACAGGAAGCTCCAGCCCCCAAATCCAAGGAGGCCAGGTGTATGGACCTCCTCGGCCGCAAGGTCTATTCGGCTGGGGCCCTTCAGCTCAGGGTTTCAAATCAGCAAGCCCTTCTTAGCAGATATGCTTTTAACTCATGGGTGGCAGCGGACAAATTCAAAGAGCTGCTGCCACAGGAGGCCTGCCAAGAATTTGCGGCCATTCTGGACGAGGGCAAGAAGGTTGCACGAACCTCGTTGCAGGCCTCTTTGGACGCTGCAGACTCGGCTGCCCGCACCCTCGCCTCGGGGGTAACGATGCGCCGTATCTCCTGGCTTCAGGTCTCTGGCCTTCCACCGGAGCTCCAATACACCATCCAGGACCTCCCGTTCGAAGGCCAGGGCCTGTTTTCAGAAAAGACAGACCCCAGACTCAAAAGTCTTAAAGACAATCGGGTCATTATGCGCTCCCTCGGGATGCACACGCCGGGAACGCAGCGCAGACCCTTCCGGCCACAGCAGCAACAGCAGCGCAGGCCATACCCCCAGTTCCGCCAACGGCAGGACCTTAATAGGCGCCGTGGCAGGAATGGAAGGCGTAGACATTCGGGGAACTGGGGGGGCAGAATCAAAGCTCCTCTAAGCCCCCGCCTGGGCCCAAGCCTTCGTTTTGAAGGTGCGCCCGAGGGCGCAGTAACAGTTTTCCCCACGGATCCTTCCCCCCCGTTTTCCAACCGCCGTTCGTTTTTCCTCCCGGCGTGGACCCAAATAACATCAGACCGCTGGGTCTTACGCACGGTGCAGACGGGATACCGCCTGCAGTTTATATCATTTCCTCCTTCCCGCCCCCCTTCCTCGTCCCTCTTCAGGGACCCCTCTCACGAGCAATTCCTTCGACAGGAGGTACAGACGCTCCTCAGCAAAGGAGCTATAGAGGCGGTTCCGGAAAACGAGAAAGGCAAGGGGTTTTATTCCCGCTACTTTCTGATCCCCAAGGCCAAGGGAGGCCTCAGGCCTATCCTCGACCTGCGAGAGCTCAACAAATACCTAGTGAAGTTGAAGTTCCGCATGGTATCCCTGGGGACCATTATCCCATCCCTGGATCCGGGAGACTGGTACGCCGCCCTCGACATGCAGGACGCTTATTTTCACATTGCCATTTGGCCACACCACAGACGTTTCCTTCGATTCGTGGTGGGCCACCTTCACTACCAATTTGCAGTCCTCCCATTTGGCCTTTCTACGGCTCCGAGGGTATTCACAAAATGCATGGCCGTCGTTGTGGCACATCTTCGGCGCAGTCGTATCCACGTGTTCCCTTACCTAGACGATTGGTTAATTCGGGGCACGTCAGAGCTACAGGTTTGCAGCCACGTCCGCAGGATCACCGGCCTGTTTGCTACCTTGGGCCTCATGATCAACGTAGACAAGTCCACCCTGCTCCCCACGCAGAGGGTGGAGTTCATCGGGGCCGTCCTGGACTCCACCGTGGCCAGGGCTCTTCTGCCGTTACCAAGGTTCCAGGCGTTGTCGGCGATCGTTCAGCGATTGCGGGCAGCCCCCTTAACATCAATACGGACATGTCTAACCCTGTTAGGCCACATGGCAGCATGCACATTTGTGACCGGTTACGCTCGGCTCCGCATGAGGCCCCTCCAGTTGTGGCTCATCGCACATTACCGGCCGGCAAGGCAACCACTAGACATGCTGATCACAATCCCCCAGGGGGTGTTAGATTCTCTCAGCTGGTGGCTAGACCAGTCCGTAGTGTGTGCGGGGCTCCCTTTCCACCCACCCCAGCCCTCGGTGTCCCTAACGACGGATGCCTCAGATCTCGGCTGGGGGGCCCACCTGGGATCCCTGAGAACACAGGGCCTGTGGTCCCCGCAGGAGGTGAAGCTGCACATCAACATGGGGGAGTTGAGAGCGGTCCGCCTTGCTTGTCAAACGTTCTGTCACCAGCTTCGGGGTCGTTGTGTCGCGGTGTTTACCGACAACACGACGACCATGTACTATATCAACAAGCAGGGCGGCACCAGATCCTCTCCCCTATGTCACGAGGCGATGCAACTCTGGGACTTTTGTGTAGCCCACTCCATTCACCTCACGGCTTCCTTCCTCCCCGGAGTACGGAACACGCTGGCGGACCGCCTGAGCAGATCCTTCCTATCGCACGAGTGGTCCCTTCGCCCGGACGTCGCCCTCTCAATCTTCCAGAGGTGGGGTTATCCCCGTGTGGACCTCTTCGCGTCCGGGGGGAACAGGAAATGCCAGGCGTTCTGCTCCTTTCAGGGCAGGGAGCCCGGGTCTATAGCGGATGCCTTCCTTATTCCGTGGACGACCCACTTGTACTACGCGTTTCCCCCGTTCCCGCTGGTCCACAGGGTCCTTCTGAAGGTGCGCAGGGACAGGGCACGCGTGATCATGGTAGCCCCGGCGTGGCCCAGGCAGCATTGGTACCCCATGTTGCTGGACCTTGCCATAGCCGACCCAGTTCCCCTGCCCCTTCACCCGGACCTGATCACCCAGGAGCACGGGACTCTCTGTCACCCGGACCTGCAGTCGCTGCACCTAGCGGCGTGGTTCCTGCGTGGCTGACCGGTTCTGAACTGCGCTGCTCCACCCCGGTACGGGAGGTACTCTTGGGCAGCAGGAAGCCTTCCACTAGAGCGACATACTCGGCCAAGTGGAAGCGTTTCTCCTGTTGGTGCGTGGAGAAAGGTCTCACCCCTATGGAAGTTTCGGTGGCCAATATTTTAGACTATATTTGGTCCCTCAAACAACAGGGCCAGGCGATATCGTCTTTGCATACTCGCTTGATGTCCGTAGGGCCCTCGCGTTCTACGTGGAGAGGACCAAACCGTTCCGCAAATCCCCCCAGCTTTTCGTGGCAGTAGCGGACCGCATGAAGGGGCTTCCTATCTCCTCCCAGAGGTTATCCTCATGGGTAACGTCCTGTATCAGGACCTGCTATGAGCTGGCCCACGTTCCTACGGGCCGTGTGACTGCGCATTCTACCAGGGCGCAGGCGTCGTCGCTGGCTTTCCTCGCCCGTGTGCCCATCCAGGAAATCTGTCGGGCAGCGACCTGGTCATCGGTCCACACCTTTGCTTCCCACTACGCCCTGGTCCAGCAGTCAAGAGAGGACGCGGCCTTCGGATCTGCAGTGCTCCATGCCGCGACTTCTCACTCCGACCCCACCGCCTAGGTATGGCTTGGGATTCACCTAACTGGAATGGATGTGAGCAATCACTCGAAGAAGAAAAGACGGTTACTCACCTTTGTAACTGTTGTTCTTCGAGATGTGTTGCTCATATCCATTCCACACCCGCCCTCCTTCCCCACTGTCGGAGTAGCCGGCAAGAAGGAACTGAGGAGCGGGTGGGCCGGCAGGGGTATATATCGAGCGCCATGGCGGCGCCACTCCAGGGGGCGACCTGCCGGCCCACTGGAGTTGCTAGGGTAAAAAGTTTCCGACGAACGTGCACGCGCGGCGCGCACACCTAACTGGAATGGATGTGAGCAATACATCTCGAAGAACAACAGTTACAAAGGTGAGTAACCGTCTTTTTTCTGCTCCCTGGGTCCACCTTAGTCTCCCATGTACTGTCCTAATTTAAAGCTCCTCTCTGCTGCTGTGGCAAAGAATCAGCTCTCTGGGCTTTTCACTTCTACAGAGAACCTTTAAAAAAAAAAAAAAAAAAAGTCCTTTAATCACGTCAAATGAAACTGCAACAGGGAAGGTCTGTAATGGCTGGTGAGTGACCCTGCTTAGCAAAACAGGACAGCTGTGATCATTCATCTCTTAAACAACTCACCCCCCAAACCTCATCCTGATCCTGCAACATCTACATAGTTTGACTCTTGCATCCATGCAGGGCCCTGTTGAGTTCTCCCAAGTGGCTCCAGTTGCAGGATTCAGAGTCTGTTCTAATATTGCTTCAGATTTTTTTTTTTTTTTTTAAGGCTAGGAGGGACCATTCTAATCATTTAGTCTGTCCTTCTGCATAGCACAGGCCAGAGAACCTAACCCAGGGATTCCTGCATGCAGCGCCATTGCTTGTGGTGGCCCCAGGAGTGTGTTATGTTTCAAAAGAGTACCTATCTTGACTCAACGATGTTCCGTTACACCCAGTAGTAAGCGCACATACCCTCTCCCTCCAGCTCCACAATTCTCTTTACCCTAGTTCTAGTATTTGTACCTAATGACCACTGTGGGAAACCTTACACTTACACACACACACCGCGCCCCCCCCCCTCGTGCGCACACACAAAAGGTAGTTGTAGTTGAACCTGGTCTACAGTGGAGATTCCCACTGCTGGTGGCCAGTACCCAGCATGGCCCCCGCCGTAGGCAGGAAAAGGTTCCTCAGTTCCAAGCAGAGTTGAGCCGCACTGTTGCAAATCAGAGCTTTGCTTTGTTCTGCAGCAGCCCCGCTGTTGGCTGGAACCACAGAGAAGTTTCCTTTCCAACCCTCCTCTTGGTTGGCATGTTGTCCTGCAGAGCTGAGCAAATCATCCATTTGTTCTGTTCAGCGGCCAAACCAAAAAGAAGTTGGTTTGTTTTAAACTGAAACTGATTTGGGGTTTTTTTTTCTGCCGAAATGAACAAAAGGGGGGAGAGGAATTGGGTTGAAATGACCTGTTTTGAAGGTCTGTTTGAACTGATGCTTCATAATGATCCATTTTGGTTTTTTCCTGAATGAACCATTCTGCCATTTCTGAAATTTTTGTTTTCAGGTTTTTTCAGTGGAAACTGTCCGTTGAATTTGACTTGAATAACGCGTTTGATGGCGCATTTACTATTTGCTGGAAAAAATGTCACCCAGCTCTAGTCATCGCTTTTTATGCTTAAACTTGATGCTATCATGCTTTGCATCAGCTCAGTGTAAATATTTGTTGTGCACTTGTGCAAAATTGGAACAAAATCCATTCATCCCTTTTCCTGTGCTTTGAGCTCTGCCGTTCTGTGGAGATGGAGAAGGAAAATCTCCTTTCTGAAATGTTCCTATTGAAATATTTTGCTGGTATAGCTTAGCTTGTTGAAGGTAAATGCTTCAGACTTGGCTTGATCTTAATTCCTCCTGGAAGGACAGACAACCAGTCCAAGTCAGAAGAAAATGAGTTAGAGGTCGATGGAGCTCTGAAGGTTTCACACATAACAGTGCTCTGAATGCTCTGCCCAGCAGCAACTGAGGATATGGTCAGTTTCTCCGCTGAGCTTTTAAGCAGACCTAGCATGAAACTAACGTGATCTGGACAGTGCTAACCCTGAATCTTAGCACTGTCTGGATCATGTCAGTTTCATGCTAGGGCTACAGAGGCACTGGTGTTCTATCTCGTTCTGCTCTGTATAGTTTGTGTACATGGTGAGGAGCCCCCTGTATCTGAGCACTTTCCAGTCATGCATTAAGCACCTTGACTAAAATCTGTCATGTGTATGTTCTTTCTTCCCCTCCCTAGCGGGAGGAATGTGGGCAGGGGAGTGCTTTTTGTTTTGGAATGTAGCTATCAATATTTGATGTACAGGTCAAAGAAATGGAAAGTGTTGAGATTCCTGATGGTCCTTAGTTCATTTCAGTTTCAGACTGGCCCCTGAGAAAACTCATAATCCAGAAGGACCCCCCCAAGTAGCAGCTGCAGGCTGGGGAGGGATACAGTGCTGGAGAAATCCGCTAAGAGCAGCCAGAGAGTTAGCAGAGAGGTAGAACAGACACATTTTGCCCTCTGCCAGTCAGTAGGCCTAGGGTTGAGTAAGCAGCTAGGGGCTCTGATACTACGGTGATAAACCCCAAGGCAGAGGCGCAGAGATCCAGTCCAAGGAGACGCTGTGATTGTCACATGATTATAATCCACGAGCTAGAGGCTGATACAGCAGATGAAGCCATTGAACGGAAGATGGGGTGGTGCTCTGGTAGCCATCGGTGACGGAGGTAGTGGGTACGGTGTCTCTGTGGGAGTTTTCCTGCATCTTGCTGGTTCATCTTATCTTGGGCTAATAAATTTAGTCCTCTGCTTAGCAGATGTTTGGTTACCCTGGTTTCCAACTGCATTGAGGTTCCCTTAACAACCAAAACACTCCTGCAAAGCTGATCCAGCAAGGCTGCTTCCTTTCAGATGCAAAATCTAACCAGGCAACATGGTGATTGAGAAGTTGAACTTAAGTCAGGAAGCCAGCCCGTCCAGATTGCTAGAGCAGCAATGCACGTACCTCACGTGTTCTGTCCTGAATTATGACTGTGCATCTGTTGCTGATTGCACTGTGAAACACAGACCAGGCAATTTTTCACAATGGCTTCATTTCATGCAAAAGAGATTTGCTCTTACGTTCACTTTACGTTTATTTCCAGGCTCCGAGTCGGGACCATGTGGACTGCTGATTGCTTGTTGTATTAGTCACAGCAAATTAATTGGAAGATTGAAGGGTTTTTGTTTTTTGAAACTGCAAGCTCAGCAAAATCTAATGGACAGCAAATCCCTTCCAGGCTCATGATGTACCTATGTTCCTGATGAGTCCTGATGTACAGCACATGTAGGATTGGCAATTATGGCAGGGTTGCTGTGGAAAGTGTAGCCAGATTCTGCTGTCTGTTACACAGGTGTATATCAACTTCCTATTAGCCAGGCTGGGCAGGGATGGTGTCCCTAGCCTCTGTTTGCCAGAGGCTGGGGATGGGTGACGGGATGGATCACTTGATGATTCCCTGTTCTATTCAGTCCCCCGAGGTACCTGGCACCAGCCACTGTCGGTAGACAGGATACTGGGCTAGATGGACCTTTGGTCTGACCCAGTCTGGCCGCTCTTATGTGCTAATAGCCGCTCCAAATTTACATTGGTTTAACCAAGAGCAGAATGTGTCTCTAACTCTTGAACCTCCTGGTTTGTGCTCAATGCAGCATTAAAGCTGAGAAACGGACATTAGTCAGTCTTTGCATTGAATTATGTAGCTTTTCCTTTTGGAAAGAAGCATGGTGCTGGTGTTAGGCCTGCAGCAATGGAAGGCTTTGAATCCGATCCTAACAGCACTAAAGAGAACTCCTTCGGTACATCAGCAGTTCCTATGCACTGTACCCCAACAACTGGGTGGGAAGAGCTGGGAGGAGCAAGCCACCATCCGACCCCAGTAGCGTCACATCCTCCATCAGGCAGTGGCCTGCTTCAAGGAGAAGCGCCTTGCCCTCGAAGCTGAGAAGGGAGGAAAAGGAAGGAATTTTCTCCCAGCAGGCAGCTGGCCCGCCAGAAAATCTGTATCTATTGTGGACAGATCTGTGGTTCCAGGATCGGACTCCTGAGTCATCCAAGGACCCACACGTAAATCCATGGTAGAGATCATCCCTGAGTCGAGGGATTGCTCATGATGACCCCCAACAACGCACCTAAAGCCCTGACATGTGGAGATCATTTCTAGGGGTGACAGGAGAGCTCAGTCTTCACGCCCATTCAGTGAGTGGACAGAAGACTTTGTTTCTGGTGCCAACAACCAAGCACCTTTCCCCGGCATAAAACCTCCCCGGAGCTAGGAATGGCAGCTCTGATCCTGTTGATTGGTTGTATTGTGGCAGTGCTTAAGTGCCCCAGTCCTGGACCGGGATCCCATTGTGCTGGATGCTGTGCAAACATGGAACCGACAGGTGATCCGTGCCCCAAAGCTTGCAGTCTAAGGCAGGAGACAATAGGTGGAGATAGACAGACTGAGGGGCATAAGGAAACAATGGGGCACTGCCCTTCAGAGGGGGAGCCAGTGGAGGGATGTATTGGTAAATGATGTCGTCAGTGGCTTCACCACACATTGCTTCATTATGAAGTATACTTGAGACCAAATAACCAGTATCGGTCCGGTGTACAGCTGAATGTCAGTAATAGTAGAGTACGAGGGAGACAGGTGCAGTGTGGTGCTAATTTTGGGCAGCCTGTTGAATTCACCTGACAAAGAAGGCTGCTTCCAAAGTTACACCCACTAGCGAACGGCTGGTACGGAAGACGGGGTGGCACTCTGGGGGCTGTCAGTGACTGAAGTAGTGGCAACGATTTCTCAATGGGACTTTTCCCTGGATCTTGCCTCTTGGGCTACTAAATTTAGTCCTCTGCTTAGTAGATGTGTGGTTACCCTTTTTCCACCTGCATGGAGGTTTCCTTAACTACCGAAGGAGTCTTGCCTGGCTCATCCAGCAGGGCTGCTTCCTTTCGTATGCAAAAACTAACCTGTCTGCAAAGTTGAACTGAAGTCAGAAAGACAGCCAGTCCAGATTGCTAGGGCAGTAGGGTTGCATGCTGTCTTGCAGCCATGTTGGTCCCAGGATGTTAGAGAGATGGGGTTAATTTTATTGCTCCAATAAAAGATATGCCTCACCCACCTTGTCTCTCTAATAGCAGCAGTGCACACAGGTAGCATTTCCTAGCCTGTAAAAAGGTGCTGTCTGCTAGATGAAATCAGACTGGAAGGGGGCAAATATAGTGCTCATCTATAAAAAGGGGAATAAAAACAACCCAGGAAACTACAGACCAGTTAGTTTAACTTCTGTGCCAGGGAAGATAATGGAGCAGATAATTAAAGAAATCATCTGCAAACACTTGGAAGGTGGTAAGGTGATAGGGAATAGCCAGCATGGATTTGTAAAGAACAAATCATGTCAAACTAATCTGATAGCATTCTTTGATAGGATAACGAGCCTTGTGGATAAGGGAGAAGCGGTGGATGTGATATACCTAGACTTTAGTAAGGCATTTGATACGGTCTCGCATGATATTCTTATAGATAAACTAGGAAAGTACAATTTAGATGGGGCTACTATAAGGTGGGTGCATAACTGGCTGGATAACCGTACTCATAGAGTAATTATTAATGGCTCCCAATCCTGCTGGAAAGGTATAACAAATGTGGTTCCGCAGGGGTCTGTTTTGGGACCGGCTCTGTTCAATATCTTCATCAACGATTTAGATGTTGGCATAGAAAGTACGCTTATTAAGTTTGCGGACGATACCAAACTGGGAGGGATTGCAACTGCTTTGGAGGACAGGGTCAAAATTCAAAACGATCTGGACAAATTGGAGAAATGGTCTGAGGTAAACAGGATGAAGTTTAATAAAGATAAATGCAAAGTGCTCCACTTAGGAAGAAACAATCAGTTTCACACGTACAGAATGGGAAGAGACTGTCTAGGAAGGAGTATGGCAGAAAGAGATCTAGGGATCATAGTGGACCTCAAGCTTAATATGAGTCAACAGTGTGATACTGTTGCAAAAAAAGCAAACGTGATTCTGGGATGCATTAACAGGTGTGTTGTAAACAAGACACGAGAAGTCATTCTTCCGCTCTACTCTGCGCTGGTTAGGCCTCAAATGGAGTATTGTGTCCAGTTCTGGGCACCGCATTTCAAAAAAGATGTGAAGAAATTGGAGAGGGTCCAGAGAAGAGCAACAAGAATGATTAAAGGTCTTGAGAACATGACCTATGAAGGAAGGCTGAAGGAATTGGGTTTGTTTAGTTTGGAAAAGAGAAGACTGAGAGGGGACATGATAGCAGTTTTCAGGTATCTAAAAGGGTGTCATCAGGAGGAGGGAGAAAACTTGTTCACCTTAGCCTCCAATGATAGAACAAGAAGCAATGGGCTTAAACTGCAGCAAGGGAGATTTAGGTTGGACATTAGGAAAAAGTTCCTAACTGTCAGGGTAGTTAATCACTGGAATAAATTGCCTAGGGAAGTTGTGGAATCTCCATCTCTGGAGATATTTAAGAGTAGGTTAGATAAATATCTATTAGGGATGGTCTAGACAGTATTTGGTCCTGCCATGAGCGCAGGGGACTGGACTCGATGACCTCTCGAGGTCCCTTCCAGTCCTAGAGTCTGAGTCTGAGTCCTCTTTCTACCTTGTTTTTCTGGCACTGTGGTATGCACATTTCTGAACCCATGCATTCCAGGTACCAAGGCACCTCCTCAGTTTGTACCAGGGTAGAACACTCGTATGTCTTGATCCTGACAGGTCTCCTATCTGTTTAAGCCAAAGCCTCCTTCAGCTAATACAAGGTGTTACGGGATACTTAACATAAGTGAACAAGATTATAGCAAGACATAGGCTGATTCGGGCCATGTGACTACTAGAAATATGTATACAATATGGTGTTTTATTGATACTGTGTGCTGAATGCATATTAATATATGTGTTGTGAATAATACATATTGATGTAATTTTATATATATTAGCTCAGTATATATTGGTTGATGGATGCAAAGAGAGGGGTGATGCAGTCAAAGTGACAGGTTAGGAAAATGATCGTAGCAACAGGGTTTTTGAATAGACTAAAGTGCTAGATAGTAGCTGTCAAGGTCAGAGAAGCATGTACTGCAGTAGCTGAGATGTGAGATGACTGGTTTTAGCTGCGTGAATGGTAAGCAAAGACTTGAGAGAGGTTCTGCAGAGAAGAATCTGCAGCCTCCCCTGGGTGTGAGGATCTGGAGAGAGGCCAGATCAAAGATGACCCTCAGGTCGTCTCTCATGGATGTCTGTGGGAAGTAATGACAGTTAGCACCTAGTGGGATCAGCCCATGGCAGCGAGCCTCCCAGCCTGGGAATGGGGTTCATGCCAGCGCTCTAAAAATAGCTGCATAGACCATGCTCTGAAGCCGCGGCTCACGCTGTAAAGCCTAGAGTGAGGGGCTCGTGCTAGCCCAAGTCTGCTGACCCGGGCTGGGGGGCCGGCTGCTGCAGGCTGTGTAGATGTTCCCGATGGAGCTGTCATGTGCTCTGCCCAGATACCGTGGATTTAGACAAAGGGCTGTAGGACTCACAAAATGCTTATTGGAAGTGGGCTGAGAGTTCCCGGCTGGCGAATGTTAAACCTTGGCTTGGCATTGCACCATGCTGTTTCCTGCGAACTTGCACGCTCTGCAGAGAAGCGAGGAAGGGAGCTCGGGCTGGTTTTAGTGTTTTCCTGCGCCTGCTTCTCGAGTTGGTCCAAGAGACACTTAAGATGTGACTTGATCACAGTTTCAAAGCATCTGTATGGGGAAGAGACCTCTGAGTGCAGATGGCTCTTTAACCTAGCAGGAAAAGAATGAGATCCAATGGCTGGAGGCTGAAGCTAGACAAATTCGGACTACAAAGAAGGAGGGATTTTGAACAATGAGGGTGTGATGGGTTGTCACTCCTGGGGTGCAGTCTGGAACTGGGGTACCACTGAGCCCTTTGACTCAGCAGCGTCCCTGTGCTGCTGTGACCAGCCGCAGACTGCTCCCAGTCCTACACCCCACCAGCATTCACACAGGCAGGGATCTACCCAGCTGCTGTTGCATGCATGAACCAGCAATAGAGAGTCTGCAGCCACAATACCCTCAGCTTCCCAGCCTAGGACCCCAGAGCTCTACCCTCCTGCCTTGATCAAAAACCTGACCAGTGTGAATTTGTTCGCCTCTCCCTTGATGTGGAGAGGAGTATGCACACCAGCCCTTGTTAACTGAGCTGAGATTTTCCCCAGACACTTCTCTCAAAACACACTGGTAAAAATAAAACATAAAACAAGTTTATTAACTACAGAGAGGGTACGTCTACACTACAGAGAAATTTCGAATTAACATAAACCAGTTTTATAAAACAGATATTATAAAATCGATTGCACTCGGCCACACTAGGCACATTAATTCGGCGGTGTGCGTCCATGGTCCGAGGCTAGCATCGATTTCCGGAGCGTTGCATTGTGGGTAGCTAATCAATAATAACAATAACAATAACTTCGATTTGCGGCCACACTAACCCTAAATCGATATGTTAATATCAATTTTAGCGTTACTCCTCTCGTTGGGGAGGAGTACAGAAATCGATTTAAAGAGCCCTTTAAATCGATATAAAGTGCATTGTAGTGTGGACGGGTACAGCGTTAAATCGATTTAACGCTGTTAAAATCGGTTTAACTGCATAGTGTGGACCAGGCCAGAGACAGATTTGAAGTGATTATAAGGGATAGCAAACAGATCAAAGCAGATTATTTAGCAAATAAAAATGCAAACTGCATCTAACATATTAGATGGGATCTGAATTAGCAGTTTTTCACCCTGGCTGATGATACAAGCAGTGCACCAAGTTTCCATACGCAGGCTAGAAATCCCTTTAGTCTGGGATCAGCACTTCCCCCAGTTCAGTCTCTGTTCCTCAGGTGTTTCCAGGGGTTCTCTTGTCGGGGAGTGAGGGGACAAGATGATGCCACGCTCCACCTTGTATAGCTTCTCCATAGGGCGGGAACCCTTTGTTCCAAACTCAGCTCCCAGTGCAGTTTGTGGGAAAAATAGATACCAAAATGGAGTTCAGTGTCATGTGGTCTGGTCACATGCCCTGCTGAGTCAGAGCAGCCATTATCCATAGGCTGTCTGGAGTGTTCTCAGGAAGGCTCACCAGGTGGGGGATAAGCTTCTCCTAAGGCAGTGGTCTCTAACCTTTTGACACCCAAGATCACTTCTTGAATTTAAGGGCAACCCAGGATCTGACCCGCCCCTTCCCTGAGGCCCCAACCCACTCACTCCATCCCTCCTCTCTCCGTTGCTCACTCTCCCCCACCCTCACTCACTTTCACCAGGCTGGGGCAGCGGGTTGGGGATCAGGAGGGCGTGCAGGCTCTGGGCTGTGGCTGAGGGGTTTGTGGTGTGGGTGGAGGCTCTGGGCTGGGGCAGAGTGTTGGGGTGCAGGAGAGGGTGTGGGGGTGCACTCTGGGAGGGAGTATGGGTGCAGGCTGGGGGAGGGGGTATGGGATGCTGACTCTGGGAGGGAGCTCAGGGCTGGGGCAGGGGCTTGGTGTGCAGGAGGGGGTATGGGGCAGGGGGTTCAGGGCTGGAGGTTAGGGTGCAGGCTCCTGCCAGGGGGCACTTACCTCTGATGGCTCCCAGTCAGCAGCGCAGCAGGGCTAAGGCAGGCCCCTGCCTATCCTGGCCCTACTCAGTCACATTGGCATCTCCTCCTCATCACAAGCCAGGACCCCCCACATTCGCCCCAGCCAGTAGTGCACCATGTAGCCACGCCGCTCCTGGAAGGAGCCAATGCACCCCCTGGGAAGGGGCACGGGGCACTGTGTGCTGCCCCTCTCTGCAGGCACCACCCCTGCAGCTCCCACTGGCCACAGCTCCCTGTTCCTGGCCAATGGGAGCTGCGGGGGCGGTGCTTGCAGGCAGCAGCAGTGTGTGGACGACCCCACCCACTGGGCTGCAGGGGAGTGCTGGCTGCTTCCAGGAGTGGTGTGGGGCTGCTGCAGGCAGCTCCGCTGCACCACCGCAGCTGGAGATCACAGTCAACTGGGAGAATCCCCAGGATCAACCAGTTGATGATTGATGGGTTGGTGAACACTGTCCTAAGGCCTATTATATCCACTAATGGCCCATTACCTCAAATAGTCCCTTCACAACCAGCTGTCTAGACTGGAGGCATCTTGCCTAGTGGGGGTCACCCAGGTGTGACTACATTTGGAATACAGGTACATAGTCAATATTCATAACTTCACATACAGAAATGAGTACGTAGCATGTAATCAATAGGGCTGTCAAGCGATTAAAAAAATTAAGCACAATGAACTGCGTAGTTAATAATAGAATACCATTTATTTAAATATTTTTGGATGTTTTCTAGATTTTCAAATGTATTGATTTCAATTACCACACAGAATACAAAGTGTACAGTGCTCACTTTGTAATGAAAAAATACATATAAATATTTGCACTGTAAAAAACAAAAGAAATAATGTTTTTCAATTAACCTAATACAAGTGCTGTAGTGCAATCTCTTTATCATGAAAGTGCAACTTACAAATCTAGAATTATGTACAAAAAACCTGCATTCAAAAATAAAACAATGTAAAACTTTAGAGCCTACAAGTCCAATCAGTCCTACTTTTTGTTCAGCCAGTCACTCAGACAAACAAGTTTGTTTACATTTGCAGGAGAGAGTGAAAGTGAGAACAGATGTTCTCATGACATTGTAGCCAGCATCACAAGATATTTACATGCCAGATGCGCTAAAGATTCATACGTCCCTTGATGCGTCCACCACCATTCCAGAGGACATGCATCCACGCTGACGACGGGGTCTGCTCGATAACAATCCAAAGCAGTGCAGACTGACGCATGCTCATTTTCATCATCTGAGTCAGGTGCCAGCAGCAGAAGGCTGATTTTCTGTGTTGGTGATTTGGGTTCTGTGGTTTCTGCATCAGGGTGTTACTCTTTTAAGACTTCTGAAAGCATGCTCCACACCCCATCCCTCTCAGATTTTGGAAGTCACTTCAGATTCTTAAACCTGGGGTGGAGTGCTGTAGCTATCTTTAGAAATTTCACATTGATATCTTCTTTGCATTTTATCAAATTTGCAGTGAAAGTGTTCCTAAAACAAACAACATGTACTCGGTCATCATCCGACTATTATGCTATAACACGAAATATATTCAGAATGCGGGTAAAACAGAGCAGGAGACATACAATTCTTTCCCAAAGAGTTGAGTTACAAATGTAATTAACGCATTACTTTTTTAACGAGCGGCGTCAGCATGGAAGCATGTCCTCTGGAACAATGGCCGAAGCATGAAGAGGAGTATGAATCTTTAGCACATCTGGCAAGTAAATATGTTGCGACGCCAGCTACAACTGTGTCACATGAGTGCATGTTCTGACTTTCAAGTGACATTGTAATTAAGAAGTGGACAGCATTATCTCCCATAAATGTAAACAAACTTGTTTCTCTTAGTGATTGGTTGAACAAGAAGTAGAACTGGGTGGACTTGTAGGCTCCAGAGTTTTACATTGTTTTGGTTTTGAGTGCAGTGATGTAACAAAAACACCCTACATTTGTAAATTGCCCTTTCATGATAGAGAATACACTACAGTACTTGTATGAGGTGAATTAAAAAATACCCTTTCTTTTGTTTATCATTTTTATAGTGCAAATATTTGTAATAAAAAATAATGTAAAGTGAACACCGTACATTTTTTGTTCTGTTTGTAATTGAAATCAATATATTTGAAAATGTAGAAAAATATCCAGAATATTAAATAAATTTCAATTGATATTCTATTGTTTAACATTGCCATTAACTGCAATTAATTTTTTTAAATCATGATTCATTTTTGAATTTTTGTATATATTTGTTCATTAGCCTGTTCTTTTATAAGCCGACCCCCCAAAATGGATAGGTAAAAATAGCAAAAACTGTCTGACCCTTTCGTAAGCCGACCCTATATTTCAGGGGTTGGAAGACTTTGGCTCCGGGCCCATCAGGGTAAGCCGCTAGTGGGTTGGGACGGTTTGTTTGCTTGGAGCATCTGCAGGCATGGAGCCCCTCAGCTCCCTGTTGCCACAGTTCGCCGTTCCCAGCCAATGGGAGCTGAGGGAACGACAAACCGCGGTCACAGGGTGCTGAGGGGCTCCATGCCTGCAGACGCTCCAGGTAAACAAAACAATGTATTAGTTATTCAATTCAATGATTCCACAGAGTTTTTAAAATCATCAAATTTTGGTGTAGATCCATTTATAAGCTGACCCCCGCTCTTTGATGCGTCACATTTTTACCAAAAATATTCAGCTTATGAACGAGTATATACGGTAATTGCATGAGTTAAGTGCGATTAATTGACAGTCCTAGTAATAAAGTGTCTTCCCAGAGTCCTGTGGAAGATGCAGACCATCTATTTTCAGATGGATTTGCTGCAAGTTTGAATGAGATCTGCTGGGTTTTTTGTTTGTTTATTTTTTTAAAGCTGGCATTTGCTCAGTTGTCCTCCCTCTTAACTTGACACAACTTCCCCTTCCCGCGTTTTCAGAAGGCCTTTTGCTAATAGGATCCTGGACCGTAAACCCCTTTGAGGAGGGGGATGTTGAGTGGAATTAATTCATAGTAGAATCCTTTGGCTAAACGTTACTGTAGGCTCATTGGAGGGCAAGGTGGTGGTTTAATTCTGGTCTTTTATTGGCCTCAAGGAAGATCCCAGCAGACTTTTTACTCTGGGCAGATCTGGGTTTTGGTGATGAATCTGGAACCCAGTCTCTGGCATGGGATGCTGCGTGGTTTATACATAGGGGGTTGGAGACATGTTTTCCCCAGCCCACAGTTCCTCCTCTCCTGTGCCATCAGCTCCTCTCCTTTCATTGCACCCCCCTTCTCCTCCAACTCCCCAGGCGCCTGCTATCCACACTCTAGGCACTTCTGCCGGCCTTCTCGTGTGTCCTGAATGCAGGTGCAACACCCATCTCCCAAGAGCACTGGCTGCCAACTCACTTCAGAATCCAGTTCAAAACCTCGCAGTTTATAAAGCTCTCCAGGCATGTGCTCTAGTCGACTGCCAGGGCTCCTCTGCTCCCCTAGTAATGGCCTCCCAGACCTGCCATGTACGGTGGTCACCGCTGGCCTGGGAACCTGCACCTCTGCAGCTCCCGCCATCCAGCACAGCCCTGGAGCCTTTCCCTCTCACTTCAGATCTCCGCTGGAAGCAGCCGTTCGCTCCCTTGCGATGCCTCCAGCTTTTCTTTCCCTCTGCTGTTCATCATCCTGTCGCTGTGATCTTCTCAGCCATCTTGGGACAGGCGTACAAAGGAGCTCTCTAAAACAGGGCTCTGATCCTGCAATGGGAACAGCTCACGTAGACTCCTGCCCCAGCTCATTGCCACTGAGTTCACCAGGGCTCTGCATGGGGATGGAGGGCTACTTACATTGTATGTTCTTTGAGACGGGGACCGTCTGTCTTTGTACAGAGGCTAGCACAGGGCAGCTGTATGGGCATAACATCTGGACAAATCCAATTATCCGATGGGATTTATGGTTATAGTCTCTGCTTGGACCATTAGTAGGTCTCCCGTTGTAAAAAAAGTGAGTGAATGACACTTGCACTTCACAAAAGGAAGAGACACTAGTTCTGAGTAGCACTGTTCTATCGCTTAAAGAATCACAAGAGTGAAATGCCTGCAAAGCTGCATGGAAACTCTTTAAAAACACCACCAGAGAGGCTCAGACTAAATCTGTCCTCCCAATTGAAAGAAACAGTAGCAGGAGCGTGGAAAAAAAATAAAAATAAAAAAAACCACATCACAGCAAAACAGCAGAGTAAAAGATGCGGTTAGAGGCAGACAGGTATCCTGTAAAAATTGGAAGTCAGATCCTAGTGAGAAAAATAGACAAGAACATAAACTTTGGCAAGTCAAGTGTAAAAGTATAATTAGGCAGCCCAAAAAAAGAATTGGAAGGGCAACTACTAAATGACACAAATTGAGAGTAAACATTTGTTAAGTACTTCAGAAGCAGCAAGCCTGCCAAACAGACAGTAGGGCCACTGGACAATCAAGGTGTTAAAGGAGCAGTCAAGGAAGACAAGGCCTTTGCAGAGGCTTGAATTCTTTACATTGATTTTCACTGAAGATTCCCATACCCATACCATTCTTTTTAGGTGACAAATCTGAGGAACTGTCCCAGGTTGAGATGTCATTAGAGGAGGTTGGAACAAATCAATAAATTTAATGGTAATATGTCACCAGGACTAAATGGGATTCACCCAAGAGTTCTGAAGGAACTCAAATACGAAATTGCAGAACTACTAACTGTGGTTTGTAACCTATCGTATAAATCAGCCTCTGTACCAGATGACTGAAGGATATCTCATTAAGGGCTATTTTTAAAAAAGGCTCCAGAGCAGATCCCGGCAATTATAGGCCAGTAAGCCTAACTTCAGTTCTAGACAAGTTGCGTGAAACTATAGGAAAGAACAGAATTGTCAAACATATAGATTAACATAATTTGTTGGGGAAGAGTCAACATGGTTTTTATAAAGGGAAATCCTGCCTCACCAATCTACTAGAAGTGTTTGAGGGGGTCAACTAGCACGTGGACAAGGGGGATCCAGTGGATATAGAGTACTTGGACTTTCAGAAAGCCTTTGACAAGATCCCTCACCAAAGGCTCTTAAACAAAGCAAGCTGTCATGGGACAAGAGGGAAGGTCCTCTCATCGATCAGCAACTGGTTAAAAGGTAGGAAACAAAGAGAGGAATAACTGGTCAGTCTTCACAGTGGAGAGAGGTAAATAGAGGGGCCATTTAGGGATCTGGGGAAAAATCTGTCTGGGGATTGGTCCTGCTTTGAGCAGGGGGTTGGATTGGATGACCTCCCGAGGTCCCTTCCAGCCCTGATTATTCTATGATTTATGGTTATTTACCCCTTCACACAAGAACCAGGGGTCACTGGATGAAATAGGCAGCATGTTTAAAACAAACATAAGGCAGTACTTCTTCACACAGCGCACAGTCAACCTGTGGAACTCATTGCCAGAGGATGTTGTGAAGGCCAAAAGTATAACTGGATTTAAAAAAGAATTAGAGAAGTCCCTGGAGGATAGATCCATCAATGGCTGTTAGCCAGAATGGTCAGGAATGTAACCCCATGCTTTGGGTGTCCCTAAATCTTTGACTGCCAGAAGCTGGGACCAGATAACAGGGGGACCACTTGCCAATTGCCCTGTTTTGTTCATTCCCTCTGAAACATCTGTGCCAGTCACTGCTGGAACACAGGACTCTGAGCTACATGGACCATCGGTCTGACCAAGCGTGGCTGTTTTTAGGTTTGTTAACCCTCCCATGTAAGGGAGGTATCCCTGCTCATCGTGTTATGGGAAATGAGAAAAGTGCCTGCAATCCATGTGCTTGTTAGAGTGGGAATCAGGGAGCATGAAACATCAGTGACTGACTGATGATTGTTTATTTCCCCTTGTCTTTCTAGCCTTTTTTTTTTTCTCCTTGGAAACATTGTACTAAATCCCTCCTTCCACAAAGCAGATTAGCTTCTAGACAATGATATGTTTGCACCTCAGGAAAGAGGCTGCCGAACATTTCATATCGGCTGAAATCTGCTGCCTTCCGTGTTAGATGCAGTCACGCTTAAAGGACCTGATCCTCAGGCAGTGTAAATCAGTGCAGCTCCTTTGAAGTCCATTGATTTACCCTAGCTAATGATCTGGCCCAAAGTTCTCCAGCATTTTCTAGTCCAAAAGAGAACTCAGGTGGATTTCTATAGTGTGGAAAAGCGGCATAAAGGAAAAAGATTTCATATGTAGCTTTCAAACCCAGCTGCTCTGACTGGGGTCAGAATGACTCCACGCTGCATTTATAATTTATTCCTCTGTTGCAAAGTGGATAATGAGTTATTGGAAAAGGCTTTGGGCTCGTGCTATAGGGCAAAGAAAGCAGTGA
This sequence comes from Gopherus flavomarginatus, assembly GCF_025201925.1. Classification (NCBI taxonomy): domain Eukaryota; kingdom Metazoa; phylum Chordata; order Testudines; family Testudinidae; genus Gopherus; species Gopherus flavomarginatus. Next base: position 285,654,658 of record NC_066619.1, on the reverse strand, counting down.
TGTTCCCTCTTAGGCTACCCCAGGGCTCTGAGACCTGCTGAGGGGGGTGGGTCTCAAAGCGCTGGGCCTGATCCCTATCTTCATTGACGTTACTGGACAATTGCTCGCTGTCGTTAGTGGCACAGGTAGGGGGCCACTGGGAATAGGATTGTCGCTGCCTTGGTCCTAATGGAAAAGCAAACCAGTTAAATGCTTTTTTGGTGTGTTGCTTTTTAATTAGAGCAACAGGAATGTGTATAATTAAATATTAGACGAATGTGTTGATTCAACACTGGAGAAGCTGTCAGCTTAAGAACCACAGAGAGTAGAGAGGGCTGATAGGATGTTTTAACGCCCGAACTCACTGGAGACTATGCTGCACTCCTCTCTGCGTGCCTAGGGCCCAGGAAATTGACTTTACTCTGTGTGTCTTTGGGCTGGTCTCTTAGCGCAGGTCTATGCTTAAAACATCTGCCAGTCTAGTAACAGCGATCATAACTCCATGAACGGGAGGATATAAGGGGTTGCCTGTGACGGCAGGGGGCTGGGGATCCTTTCCATAGGTTCCTAATGTCAGTTATAGGTGTGATATTTACATATATTTATTTCTTATGACATTACTATGCTGGTGAAAGCCCTACTGTAAACGCAGTTATACTGGCACGAAGGTGCTTTTACCAATGTAGCTTATTACACCAGTATGAGATTCACTGGCAAAAGTGCTCTTTTGCTGGTGTGCGCCATAACTCTGCTTGCAGGGTTTGCTGGCATAGCTACATCTTTCTGGTGTAGAGAAGGCCTTCGTCTCTGCCCCTCAGCTCCCCATCTCTGAAAAAGGGATAAGAATCCTTCCTTTGTCCACTGTGTCTGTTTAGGTTGTAAGATCTTCGGGGCAGGGACTGTCTCTTGCTGTATGTGTATAGCACAGCTGGGCCCTGTCTCAGTCGGGGTCTGGAGATTCTGCTGTATTGTTAATAGATTTATAATCCATTTCACTTCAAAGCTTTTGGGGCTGCAAAGTTTTGGTTGGAAAACTTCAGGGGCAGCATGGTCTGGTGATTGGGACCTAGGACTGAGACCAAGGCTCCGGTTTCTATTCCTCGTTCTGCTATGGATTGGCTGAGGCAAATTGCCTAGCTTCTCCGTGCCTCAGTTTCCCCATCTGAAAAGCAAGAATATTGATGGGGCCCAAAGTGTTTGGAGATGCACAAGCAAGAGCAAAGTGCTGTTTAAAAAAAAAAACAGCTTTTTTGCATTGGAATTAAAAACTGGAAACACTAAAATTGTTTAAGATTTTGGGGTTTTGTTTGTTTTGGGAGGGGTCTTAAATTTGTCTTAAGTCTTTTTTTTTTAACACACTTAGAATCTCAGATCAAGAGGGCCACTTCAGTGAGACCCAAAATTATAGTTGCACAAGAACCAGGAAATCCTCTGCCTGGGGCCCCCAGCACCTGCAGTACAGGTCCGTGTAGACTTGTGCTTAAGGAGTTAGCCTTGAATATATCTGTGCAATGAAGCCAAGTAACGGTCCTCATGATGCCCATAATTTACGCTCCCCTGACTCTTGTGCAATGATGATGTTGCATTAACGTAGTATGTTGCACTTCATTTCCATGGGTCTTCTGAAAAGTAAAATTAATGTGAGAGGAAGGTATTTCAATAGGGCAGAATTGTCTGAACCTTAAACTGTGCAATAAATTTATTTTTCTAATAAAAAAAAAAGCAGCCCCTCTGGGCTGTGAGAGCAGGAGAAACTCCAGCTGACAGGGTGCATGATTTACATTTTTTTGGATAAACTAAGTCGTTACAGACAGGGGTGGATTTAGAGATAGTGGGGCCCTATGCCCAGCTTCATTTCTGGGGCCCCTCCTCGGGACCCATCCAAGAAAAAGAACATTATCTCTTACCTCCCCACATTTGTCATTCTTTTTTCCTTCATCCTCCTCCTATATTATAAGTAATGGGAAGTAAATGAAAATAAAGTGAGGTAGCTTGATTGGGGCAGGGTGTTGGGGTGCAGGAGAGGGTGTGGGGGTCATGTGCAGCTCCAGGCCCCAGCACGCCAAGCATGTGCTTGGGGCGGCAAGCCATGGGGGGGCGCTCTGCTGGCGCTGGTCCCGCGGCTTGAAGCCTGTCTGCTGTGCTTGGGGCAGCAAAATCCCTAGAGCCGCCCCTGGTGGGGATTAGGTTCTGGGAGGGAGTTTGGGTGCTGGAAGCAGGCTCTGGACTGGGACAGGGGCTTGGGGTGTGGGAGGGGGTGCAGGGTTTGGCCTCTGGGTGGGAGTTTGGGTGCAGGAGGGGGTGCGGGGTTGGAGTCTGGGAGGAGGGAGTTTGGGTGTGGGCTCTGGGCTGGGACGAGGGTTGGGGTGTAGAAAGGGGTCAGGGGTGAGGTGCTTACCCCGGGCGACACAGCTCCCAAAGAGACCAGCACACCCCCCCCTCCGCCCCCGGCAGTGGCTTCTAGGTGGGAGTGGGGGGATTGGGGAATCTCTGTGCGCTGCCCGGGGTGAGGGAAGCACGCGGAGCCGCCTTGCCACCCCCCCCCATCAGGGGCATGCAGAGACATGGGAGCAGCATGGGGCCACCAGCCGTGGCATGCAGGTAGCCTGCCTGCCTGAGCCCTACTGTGCTGCTGGTCGGGACTAGGGGGCAGATTGTCAGATGAGATTTGTCCTGCATTTTGGGGGCCCCCTGTTGTTGGGGGCCCCATGCCATCTCACAGTTTGTTTCATGATAAATCTGTTCCTGATTACAGAATAGGCAACGTATCCAGAAAGTGTCATCATTTGACCAGTGCATTCTGACAAACATTCATACAGATCAGACAGATGGTCCGCAAATGCAGTTTATAATGTGGAAAGAGCCACAATTAACCAGGGCAGAGGAGTGGTCATGTAACCCACTGAGGAGCATGTCACAGGACTCCCTGTGTTCACCCTCAGCAGATGTGTTACAGCCCAATTTAGAGAGCACTGGCTCATCAGCTCAAGCTCTTAGGGAGGTCCCTAGTTCAGTCCCCTGTGTCAGCTGAGATGTTCATTGTCATGTGGATTCAAGGGAGAGACATCCCATGGCAACTGGCATCTCGGGGCATGGCTACGTAGAATCATAGAAGATTAGGGTTGGAAGAGACTTCAGGAGGTCATCTAGTCCAACCCCCTGCTCAAAGCAGGACCAACACCCACTAAATCATCCCAGCAGGGCGGTGTCAAGCCAGGCCTCAAAAACTTCTAAGGATGGAGATTCCACCACCTCCCTAGGGAACCCATTCCAGTGCTTCACCACCCTCCTAGTGAAATAGTGTTTCCTAACCTCCAACCTAGACCTCCCCCACTGCAACTTGAGACCATTGCTCCTTGTTCTGTCATCTGCCACCACTGAGAACAGCCGAGCTCCATCCTCTTTGGAACCCCCCCTCCATGTAGCTGAAGGCTGCTATCAAATCCCCCCTCACTCTTCTCTTCTGCAGACTAAACAATCCCAGTTCCCTCAGACTCTCCTTATAAGTCATGTCCCCCAGCCTCCTAATCATTTTCATTATCCTCCACTGGACTTTCTCCAATTTATCAATGTCATAACATTTCTTCCCAGATCTGGACCTTAGCGTCCAAAATATGGGTGTTATCATGAAAACCTCCAAGCTTAGTTACCAGCTTGGACCTGGTAATTACTGCCACCAGCTAGGAATTATACAGTGCCTAGCTCACTGTGGTCTCCCCAAAACCTTCCCTGGGGGACCCCCAGACTCAGATGCCTTGAGTCTTACAACAAAGGGAAATAACCCGCTCCCCTTGTTTCCTTGTTACCTCCTCCCATGCTCCCCTCCCTGGGTGACCCTAGGAGATTCCCTGCTTCCAGTCCTGGAAACACAAGTACCGAGAGATCTAATCTCTCTTCCCCCTCCCAGAGGGTATGCAAAGTCAGGCTTAGTAAATCTAACACAAAGAGATTTTCCCCCTGACTTCTTCCTCCCACCAATTCCCTGGTGAGCTGCAGACTCAATTCCCTGGAGTCCCCACTAAAGAAAAAACTCCAACAGGTCTTAAAAAGAAAGCTTTATATAAAAAAGAAAGAAAACTACATTAAAAATAGTCTCTTGTAGTAAGGTGACAATATACAGGGTCAATTGCTTAAAGGAAAAAAATGAATAAACAGCCTTATCCAAAAAGAATACACTCCAGCAACTACACACATGTAAATACAAAAGAAAACAATATAAACCTATTGTCTTACTATTCTTGTACTTACAACTTGGAAACAGAAGATTAGAAAACCTGGAGATAGAAAAATCACTCTCAGAGCCGAGAGGGCACAGACCCAAGACAAAGAACTCACACCCAAAACTTCCCTCCACCCAGATTTGAAAAAGTCTTGTTTCCTGATTGGTCCTCTGGTCAGGTGTTTGGTTCCCTATGTTAACCCTTTACAGGTAAAAGAACATTAACCCTTAGCTATCTGTTTATGACAATCAACATCCTTTCTGTAGTGGGGGGCCCAAAACTGGATGCAATACTCCAGATGTGGCCTCACCAGTGCCAAATAGAAGGGAATAATCACTTCTCTCGATCTGCTGATAATGCTCCTATTAATTCAGCCGAGTATACCATTAGCCTTCTTAGCAGCAAGGGCACACTGCTGACTCATATCCAGCTTCTCATCCACTGTAATCCCTAGGTCCTTTTCTGCAGATTTGCTGTTTAGCCAGTCAGTCCCCAGCCTGTAGCGGTGCATGGGATTCTTCCTTCCTAAGTGTAGGACTCTGCATTTGTCCTTGTTGAACCTCATCAGATTTCTTTTAGCCCAATCCTCCAATTTGTCTAGGTCACTCTGGACCCTATCCCTACCCTCCATCATATCTACCACTCCTTCCATCTTAGTGTCATCTGCGAACTTGCTGAGGATTCAATCTATCCCATCATCCAGATAATTAATGAAGATGTTGAACAAAACTGGCCCCACGTCTGACCCATGGGACACTCCAATTGCTGCTGGCTGCCAACTAGACATCAATCGAGTCGTTGATCACTACCCATTGAGCCCGACAATCTAGCCTGCTTTCTATCCACCTTATAGTCCATTCATCCAATCCATACTTTTTTAACTTGCTGGCAAGAGTACTGTGGGAGACCATATCAAAAACTTTGCTAAAGTCAAGATATATCATGTCCACCACTTTCCCCATATTCAAAAAGCCAGTTATCTCATCATAGAAGGCAATCAGGTTGATCGGGCATGACTTGCCCTTGGTGAATCCATGTTACCTGTTCCTGATCACCTTCCTCTCCTCCAAGTGCTTCAGAATGGATTACTTGAAGACCTGCTCCATGATTTTTCCAGAGACTGAGGTGAGGCTGACTGGTCTATAGTTCCCCAGATTCTCCTTCTTCCCTTTTTTAAAGATGGGAACTACAGTAGCCTTTTCCCATTTGTCCAGGACTTCTTCTGATCACCACAAGTTTTCAAAGATAATGGCCAATGGCTCTGCAATCACATCCACCAACTCCTTCACCACCCTCGGATGCATTGCATCCAGCCCCAGGAACTTGTGCATGTCCAGCTTTTCTAAATAGTCCTTAACCTGTTCTTTCACCACTGAGGGCTGCTCACCTCCTCCCCATGCTATGCTGCCCCGTGCAGCAGTTTGGGAGCTGACCTTGTCTGTGAAGACCAAGGCAAAAAAAACATTGAGTACTTCAGCTTTTTCCACATCCTCTGTCACTAGGTTGCCTCCCCCATTCAGTAAGGGTCCCACACTTTCCCTGGCCACCTTCTTGTTGCTAACATACCTGTAGAAACCCTTCTTGTTACCCTTCCCATCCCTTACTAGCTGCAACTCCAGTTGTGCCTTGGTCTTCCTGATTATACCCCTGCATGCTCGAGCAATATTTATATACTTCTCCCTAGTCATCCATCCAAATTTCCACTTCTTGTAAGTTTCCTTTTTTTAATTTAAGCTCACTGAAGATTTCACTGTTAAGCCAAGCTGGTCGCCTGCCATATTTGTTATTCTTTCTGCACATTGGGATGGTTTGTTCCTGTGCCTTCAATAAGGATTCTTTAAAATAGAGCCATCTCTCCTGGATTTCTTCCCTCCTCATATTAGCCTCCCAGGGGATCCTGCCCATCAGTTCCCTGCCCAGCCAGCTACTGCTTAATGTGTCTGTGGCTTATCTGGATGTGGAGTGTCAGGTACAAGCAGGTGCCTCTCATGTCCCTTTGCACCCTGTCTCCCCCCCCACAGCTGGTTGGGAAACTATTTTTTGGTGGTGTGAAAAAAATCTCAACAAATGCAATTTTTTATCATGGTTGTCGAAAGCTTTTCTTTAGTGTTTCAAGTTTTCATCAAACCCTCATCTTGTTTTTTTGGCAAACTGGATTGATTTTTAATTGCTGATTTTAATTGGCAGGCAGGAAATTATTTTAATCATCTTAATTCAGAGGGCTCTTGATAAATTGGAGAACTGAGCTACAGACCACAAAGTGAAAATCAACAAAAAAGCAAATTCAATTTTAGGTTGCATTAACAGAGGCCTCGCATGCAAGTCACAGGAGGTGACAGTACCTCTCTACTTGGTGCTGGGTAGGCCTCAGCTGGAGTACCGTGTCCAATTTTGGTCACCAATGTATAAAAAGGATGGAGAGAAACTGGAAAGGATCCAGAGGTCAGTGACAAAGGTGATCAAAGGGATGGAATGGAATGCAAGCCATATGCGCAAAGGCTGAAGGAACTGGGTACGTTTAGTTTGGAAAAGAGGGGACATGATAGCAATCTTCAAACACTTGAAAGGTTGTCATACAAAAGATGGAGAAAAGTGGTTCTCTCTGCGATGGGTTCAAACTACAGTATAGCTGATTGAGATTAAATCTCAAGACAAACATCCTCACCGTTGGAACAGTAGGACAATGGAACAGATGCCTAGGGGGGTTGTGGAAGCTTCTTCACTGGAGGTTTTCAAAAGAAGGCTGGAGCTACTTGTCTTAGACTTTAAGGTCAATAAGGACCATTATGATCATCTAGTCTGACCTCCTGCACAACGCAGGCCACAGAATCTCACCCACCCACTCCTGTAACAAACCCCTAACACATGTCTGAGTTATGGAAGTCCTCAAATCGTGGTTTAAAGACCTCAACGTGCAGAGACTCCTTCAGCAAGTGACCCGTGCCCCACACTGCAGAGGAAGGCGAAAAACCTCCAGGGCCTCTGCCAATCTGCCCTGGAGGAAAATTCCTTCGTGACCCCAAATATGGCGATCAGCTAAACCCTGAGCATGTGGGCAAGACTCACCAGCCAGCACCCAGGAAAGAATTCTCTGTAGTAACTCAGATCCCACCCCATCCAACATCCCATCACAGACCACTGAGCATATTAACCTGCTAATAATCAAAGATCAGTCAATTGCCAAAATTAGGCTATCCCATCATACCATCCCCTCCATAAACTTATCAAGCTTAGTCTTGAAGCCAGATATGTCTTTTGCCCCCATTACTCCCCTTGGAAGGCTGTTCCAGAACTTCACTCCTCTAATGGTTAGAAACCTCCATCTAATTTCAAGTTTAAACTTCCTCATGTCCAGTTTATATCCATTTGTTCTTGTATCCACATTGGTACTGGGCTTAAATAATTCCTCTCCCTCCCTGATATTTATCCCTCTGCTATATTTATAAAGAGCAAGCATATCTCCCCTCAGCCTTCTTTTGGTTAGGCTAAACAAGCCAAGCTCTTTGAGTCTTCTTTCATATGACAGGTTTTCCATTCCTTGGATCGTCCTAGTAGCCCTTCTCTGTACTTGTTCCAGTTTGAATTCATCCTTCTTACGAAGATCAGAACTGCACACAGTATTCCAGATGAGGTCTCATCAGTGCCTTGTATAACGGTACTAACACCTCCTTATCTCTACTGGAAATACCTTGCCTGGTGCATCCCAAGACTGCATTAGCTTTTTTAACGGCCATATCACATTGGCAGCTCATAATCATCTTGTGATCAACCAATACTCTGAGGTTGTCCTCCTCCTCTGTTACTTCCAACTGAAGTGTCCCCAATTGATAACCAAAATTCTTGTTATTAATCCCTAAATGCATGACCTTGCACTTTTCACTATTAAATTTCATCCTATTACTATTACTCCAGTTTACAAGATCATCCAGATCTTCCTGTATGATATCCCGGTCCTTCTCTGTGTTAGCAATACCCCCCAGCTTTGTGTCATCTGCAGACTTTATTAGCACGTTCCCACTTTTTGTGCCAAGGTCAGTAATAAAAAGATCCATCCCAAAACCGATCCCTGAGGAACTCCACTAGTAACCTCCCTCCAGCCTGACAGTTCACCTTTCAGTATGACCCGTTGTCGTCTCCCCTTTAACAAGTTCCTTATCAACCTTTCAATTTTCATATTGATCCCTGTCTTTTCCAATTTATCTGCTAATTCCCCAAGTGGAACCATATCAAATGCCTTACTGAAATCGAGGTAAATTAGATCCATTGAGTTTCCTTTGTCTAAAAAATATGTTACCTTCTCAAAGAAGGAGATCAGGTTGATTTGATACAATCCACCTTTTGTAAAACCATGTTGTGTTTTGTCCCAATTACTATTGACCTCAATGTCCTTAACTACTTTCTCCTTCAAAAATTTTTCCAAGTCCTTGCATACTGCAGATGTCAAACTGACAGGCCTGTAGTTGCCTGGATCACGTTTTTTCCCTTTCTTAAAGATAGGAACTACGTTAGCAATTCTCCAGTTGTATGGTACAACCCCTGAGTTTACTGATTTATTAAAAATTCTTTCTAATGGGCTTGCAATTTCATGTGCCAGTTCCTTTAATATTCTTGGATGAAGATTATCTGGGCCTCCTGATTTAGTCCCATTAAGCTGTTCGAGATTGGCTTCTGCCTCGGATGTGGTAATATCTACCTCCATATCCTCATTCCCATTTGTCATCCTACCATTATCCCTAAGTGCCTCATTAGCCTCATTAAACTGAGGCAAAGTATTTGTTTAGATATTGGGCCATGCCTAGGTTATCCTTAACCTCCACTCCATCCTCAGTGTTTAGTGATCCCACTTCTTCTTTCTTTGTTTTCTTCTTATTTATATAGCTATAGAACCTTTTACTATTGGTTTTAATTCCGTTTGGAAGGTCCAACTCTACATGGCTTTTGGCCTTTCTTACTTTATCCCTACATGTTCTGACCTCGTTAAGGTAGCTTTCCTTGCTGATCACTCCCATCTTCCATTCCTTGTAGGCTTTCTGCTTTTTCTTAATCACCTCTCTGAGATGCTTGCTCATCCAGCTTGGTCTACAACTCCTGCCTATGCAGGCTTCTGATAGTTTCTGCAACTTTGACTTGAAGTAATTCCTGGCCTCCTCCACCTTTAGATCCACAAGTTCTTCAGTCCAATCCACTTCCATAACTAATTGCCTTAATTCTTTAAAGTTAGCCCTTTTGAAATAAAAATCCCTAGTCCCAGATCTATTTTTGTTTATCCTTCCATCTAGTTTGAACTGAATTATCTCACGATCACTTGAACTAAGGTTGTCCCTGACAACCATTTCTTCTATGAGGTCCTCACTACTCACTAAAACCAAATCTAAAATGGCATCCCCTGTTGTTGGTTCTTCAACTAATTTGGTGAAGGAATCCATCAGCTATCGCATCTAGAAAGATCTTAGTCCTCTGATTATTACTAGCACTTGTCCTCCAGTCTATATCTGGGGAGTTAGTCTCCCATGATCACACAATTCCCGTTAGTGTTTACTTCATTAAAAACATTAGATGATTTAGATGGTTTAGACACAAGAAATCCTACATCTTGCCAGGGGTTAGATTAGATGACCCTTGTGGTCCCTTCTGACCCTGTGGTTCTATAAAAAGCAACAGAGAGTCCTGTGGCACCTTATAGACTAACAGACGTTTTGGAGCATGAGCTTTCGTGGGTGAATACCCACTTCGTCAGACGCATGGTTCTTTGTTTTTCATTTGTACTTTTCATTTATTTTCCTAAAGAAAGGTTGATCTTTTTCATTGGTTGGTAGCCATTAAAACATGTTGATTTGCCAATAAATGGAACCTTTACACTAAACTTGGTGTTTCCTTTTGCTAACTAGGAGACTACACTATATGTATTGCTTATTTAAGCAGTTGTTTAGCTTGACTTACATTTATTCAGATTCTTGATTTTTAATATTTTATTGTGTTTGGAAATGGTTAATGATACCATTCTTATTTACTAGATTAATTTGCTTGTGATTGGTTCAGGCTCTGTTTGGATTGTCATTCAAATTGAATTTAAAATGCACAAAAACAGCATTTAATTTTTTAAAGTTAAATTACCTTAAATGAGCTGGTACCATAAGCAAAAAAAATTAATCAAAGCATGACTTGCATTTAAAATAAATTGATTTGTTAAACATAGGAAGTATTATCGGTAGAAGTAGTATATTGAATTGATTGTTTTCAGTTATGTCTGTCAAGATTTTAGAACTAGTAGATCTCTTCCTCTAACACTTTGTTTTGGTTCATAGACTGGAAGGGGAAAACAAACTTTTCTGCTTTTTTATCTCCGAACTGGTTTGTTAACTTTGAATGAACTGGTCATTGAACTGAACTGGATGAACAAACTGAAGTGAAGAAAATATTCTTTCTGTACCCCCAGAGGAAACTCCTACTGTCAAAAGCTGCTTTAGCACTACAGCAAATTGTGATTCCAGGTCTTAGGCAGTGACTTCCACCAGTTCAGTGGTTTAAACGTTCTTAAAATTAGTATTTCTTTTTGGTGTTCAATTTAAATGATTTTAATAGATTATTATAAGTTTAGGCCTTAACATAGGTTTTTAATTTCAAATTTAATTTTACATACTTTTTTTAAAATTAACCAGTATTTCATTTAAATAAAAAAAAAAAAAACCATTGGTTCTTTCTTTAAAAAAAAATCGATTTCTGTGCCTGGTTTTTGAATACCAAAACCAATAACCCAAAATTTACAGTTTAAAATAGAAAAAATTTGATTTTCGGTTGTGAAAACCCCCAAAACGTTGTTTTTTAGGAGTTTTTGGCAAAAATATGAAACTTTTTGACTGATCCAGAATTTTTTTCATGTGAAAATTCCACGTCAAACAAAAAAAGTGGACTTTTTGATCGGCTCTGCCCTCCTCCCCTGCTTTAGGTGCCATGCCACTGACTTAGGGGTTTGGATCAGGGCCTGGGTGCTGTGACTTTCTTAGTAGTGGAACCATACTTTTCATGCCCTTCAAGTCCCCTGCACCCTGCTGTATCACCCCCATTCCCTCTCCCAGCCATGCAACCCGCCCACGCCAGCCAGGGAACATCAGCGGAGGATTATCCTGATACCTGAGGAACCCACCCCAGCAGCAGATCAGCCTGGGGCCTTTCCCTGCACCCATAGTAGACTTGTTGCCTGGCCAGCAGCAATGAGAGCTGCCTTTTCTTTGCGGCCTGTCTGCAATGACCTGGGACACGAAAGAGAAGCACGTTCCCCACACTTGTTCTTTCTTTGGCTTCCAACCCAAGCCCCAAGAGACGCTTTGCCCTGGTACAGCGCCGTTTGTCAGACACTCTCAAAGCATTGCGCCCACATTCATGAAACCGTGCATCTCCAGTTTTGAGGTGGGGAAAGTGAGGCGCGGAGCGGCAAAGTCCATGCTGAGTTGGTGGAAGAATCGGGATGAAAACTCAGAGCTTCCGGCTACCTGATCCCTCGTTCTAACCATTTATTTTGGGTGGTGTCATGGTTAAGGCACTGGACTGGGTGTCTGTAGCTCTCAATTCTATTTCCTGCTCTGCCCTGTGTAACTGGGTACCTCAGTTTCCCCTCTGTGTGATGGCAGTAATAATCCTTTCCTTCTCCATCTTCCCTGTTTAGATTTATAAACTCTCCAGGGCTGGGACAATCTCTCACTAGCTGTTTGTACAGCACCTGACACAAAGAGGCCCTGATCTCAGTTGACTAAGGTAACACAAAGAACTACAATGACCAGCCTGCCCCTCAAACTAGGCTTTGTTCCCATGGATTCAGTTCCTTTCTCTTTGGCACCTTGTTATTTTAATTCTGTGGTCGGTGTTGTTGCTGCAAAGTGTTCAGTGCAGTGGCAAAGGTGACCATGCAACCTGCATTTCTCCCCCCTTCCAGGTAGGGTTTCTGAAGATACTGCACAAATACGAAATCACATTTCTTCTGCCTCCCATTCAAAGGCTGGGGAAGGACGTCTGTGCCATTCTGCTTCCAAACCTTAACCTTAAAGTCATCAGCATCACACCAGTGGCTGAAGGTAAGACCTGCCCCTCCGGCACCAGCCTATGGAGGTTCAGAAGGGCAAATGTGTTTACTTGAAGGTAGTTTTATTTGTATAGCCCCTGTGATCCCCAGGTGCTCTGAACGCCTTTCTTTCCTTAATGCCCCCCACATAATGGCTTCATGGAATGACGGGGTATCAGCATGTGACATGCCAGATGTAAGAAGGCGTTAGGGGAGTGCACGCATGCAGCCAGCTGAGGATCGATTTCATCCTCCCAGCTGGTCCTTTAGGTGGCCAGAGCCTAGCAGCAGTTACGGAAACCAGGGCTAGCAGTAGAATTCTTTTGAAGGTGTTGACCAGCACGTGGACAAGGGTGATCTAGAGTACTTGGATTTACAGAAAGCCTTTCACTAGGTCCCTCACCAATGGCTCTTAAGCAAAGTAAGCAGGTATGGGAGAAGAGGGAAGGTCCTCTCATGGATCAGTAACTGGTTGAAAGAAAACCAAAGTGTAGGAATAAATGGTCATTTTTCAGACCGGAGAAAGGTAAATAGTGGTGTCCCCCAGGGATCTGTACAGGGACTAGTCCTATTCAACATATCATAAATGATCTGGAAAAGGGGGCAAACAGTGAGGTGGCAAAATTTGCGGACGATACAAAATTACTCAAGACAATTAAGTCCAAAGCTGACTGCAAAGAGTTATGCAGGGATCTGGCAAAACTAGGTGACTGGGAAACAAAATGTCAGATGAAATTTGATGTTGGTAAGTGTAAAGTAATGCACACTGGGAAAAAAATAATCCCTACTATACATACAAAATGATGGGGTGTAAATTAGCTGTTACCACTCAAGAAAGATCTTGGAGTCATTGTGTAGTCATAGTTCTCTGGAAACATCTGCTCAATGTGCAGCGACAGTCAAAAAGGCGAACGGTCAGTTCGCCATCATTAGGAAAGGGATAAGTAATAAAATAGAGAATATCATGATCCCTCTGTTTAAATCCATGGTACTCCCACACCTTGAATACTGTGTAATTCTGGTTGCCCCATCCCCCCAAAAGATATATTAGAATTGGAAGAGGTACCTGTGACACTCTGCACCCCATTTTCATCAGAGTGGTTTGATTTGTGATATGATTATGGCATGATTATGATGCATCTTATACAGAATGTGTAGTGAGGTGTCAATGGAAAAGGCATGGTTTGCTAATATGATTATCCTATTAGCATGAATGTCTTGTTTTTATATCTGGAGTTATGAATATTGACTCTGTATCTTTATTTCAATGTGCTTGTCATGGGTAACACCCACAAACCTTTACATCTGTTCCGCCACACACTGTGAATGGTCTATTCAAGTTGAATGCCCATCAGTGAAGATAATGGGCCATGGGGAAAGCTTATCTTCACCCAGTGAATCGTCCTGGGGACACTGCAGCCAGCCTGTGGATACTGGCTGCCATGACTCATCGGGACACGCAAGGGCTTGTGACTAGATCATATGACACCGAACTCCTTTTTGGTACCTGTATTTTTCCACAAACAAGGCTGGGAGCTCGGCTTGGAATAAAGGGTTCCCGCCCTATGGAACAAGCTGTGAAAGGGGAAAGTGACATCACCAAAGGGCCTCACTCCACACACACAGACTGAACTAGGGGAAGTGCTGGCCCAGGCAGGGAAGAAGGAAGCCTGCCTGTGCATGGAAGCTTGGTGGCCTGTTTGTACTATCTAACAGGGTGAGACACTGCTTGATTCAAATCCTATATAGTATATTAGGCTTCTATTGAGTTTTAGTTTATTTGCTAGGTAATCTACTTTGATACATTTGCTTTCCCTTATAATCACTTAAAATCTACCTTTCTGTTGTTAACCTGTTTTATATTTTATCTAAGACAATGTGGTTTGAGTGATGTGCTTGGAACAAGAGTCCGTGCACTCTGGAAGTGGCGGACAGAGTAATAAACTCACATACTGGTCAGGCTTTTGACCAGGGCAGGACGGTACAGCTCTGGGGTCCTAGGCTGTGGAGGGAACCCGTCACAGTACCGAGAAGGACAACAAAAATCATTAGGGGTTTGGAACAGCTTCCATATGAGGAGAGATTCAAAAGATTGGGACTGTTCAGCTTAGAAAAGAGACTAAGGGGGGGGATATGATAGAGGTCTGTGAAGTCGTGACTGGTGTGGAGACAGTGAAAAAAGGAAGTGTTATTTATCCCATTACATAACACACGAACTGGACATCACCCACTGAAACTAATAGGCAGCATGTTTAAAATGAACATAAGGAAATATTTCTTCCCACAATGCACAGTCAACCTGTGGAACTCATTGCCAGGGGATGTTGTGAAGGCCAAAAGTATAACTGGGTTCAAAAAGGAATTAGATAAGTTCATGGAGGATAGTCCATCAATGGCTATTAGCCAAAATGGGCAGGGATTGCAACCTCGTGCTATGGGTGTCCCTAAACCTACTGCCAGAATCTGGGATTGGACAACATGGAATGGATCACTTGATAGTTGCCCTGTTCTGTTCATTCCCTCTGGGACACCTAGCATTGGCTACTGTCAGAACACAGGATACTGTCTAGATGGCCCATTGGTCTGGCCCAGTATTGCCATTCTTATGACTAACCCAAAAGGATCCCCAGAATGTGCCCTTAAAATAGAGATGTTCCTGCCTTCCAGGGCACATAGCTTCCCTGCCATCAGCATGGTACCCGGGTGTGGTAGAAGCCATTTAGCACTTGATTAGGTTGGCGCCCACTGCAGCTCTCTGATGTGAATGTAACATGATTGTAAAGTGACACCCCCTAGTGGCGGGTTCAAAGAGCAGGTGAAAGTCTACTCGTGCTGGCAACTGGAGCCACTGCTTGGTGCAAGTGGCAGATGTCTGTGTTGTGCTGCTGAAGGCGTGATGTTCAAACCCTGCTGTGGGACAGCATTATGGGCTGTGTGGGGCATCCCAATGACAATTGCAGAGGCCGTCACATCGGGTACCTGGGTTTCCTAGACCTGTATTTATTGAAGCAGTGCCTGTAGGCGCCAGTTGTCACTGGGGTCCCTGCTGGGCCATGTGCTATATACACATGTCCCGAGACTTCCCTGCCTCAACGAGCTCACTAACCACCAGACTGCTCTGCCTCCGCAGTACCCCCGCCCCACTCCTTCACTGGCTGATCCGGCTTCTGCATCTCATCTGGCCAGTGAAGTGGCAGTCTCAGGCTCCCAGTGGAATCCCAGACTGACCCTGGAGGCTGAAGGGACAGTAACACAGAGGAACAGGGACAGCATGGCAGGAAAGAGCCTCTTCCGTTCAAAACTTCGCTCTTGATGTGACTCTGCATTGAAGTGCAAGTGGTGCTTATTACCAGTGGCCAGTGAAGGGTTAATAAACCCTGGGGATTTTAACGCCCTGCTTTACTGCCTGAGATTTACATCTCATTGTCCACCAGCTCCTCCGCCCCATTCCAGCCTGCAGCCCTCCTTAAAGGGCCAGCGAGGATTCTTCTTGCATGCAGATGATTGTAGGGCCAGTTGGGCAGTGTCTGTGCTCCCCTTCTAGCCCCAGCAGAGGGGGTGTGGCTGAGGGAAGCAGGCATGGCCAAAGATGTCCCTCTGCTCTGGCTATTTCCCAACTATCTGACTGGTCTTTTGGGGCTGTGGACTAAATGGAATCTAAATTTGTCTAAATGGAATCCCAAGGGGAAAATTTTCAATTACAGGAGTAGCGCTTCCTTCAAAATGCTTTGAAAAATAAATTCATCTCTGTTCACCTGACAACCTGTCTCCTCCTGGCCTGGGTCATCAATGGCGTTTGAATCTGTGACCTGAACAGCAGCACAGATGTTTGTCACTTGAACTAAAGGAGTAACTCTATCAGCTGACAGCAACAGTAGGTAGCTATCCTCTATTGGACTAGCCACTAGAAGGGGACGTGACACACGTTGTTAGTGTGTTATGCTTGTTTGCGGTTTATAGTATTTGAGGAACACAGTTGAATAAGAAAATAAGGCACAGGGTCATCTGTGTCCTTACCAAGAAAGGAATAAATTCTGTTTTGAAGTTTTTGGGGCCAGTTTTGATCTTGGGGGCCCTTCTGTAACTTTGGAGCAACTTCCAAAGTGGGCAGATTTACACCGAGATCAGAATCTGACCCTCTTCACCCTGTTGTCCCTTTTGTTGTTTTGCACTAAAAATTCTTTTAACATGGGGAGAGAGGGCGTTTGAACCTCACTGTAGCCCAATAACTAGATTTCACCTGGCGTTCTGTATCATTAGCAGTTGAAGCCCATTGTGCTGAACCTATGTGAGTTTCTGCCATTGTGGGTTGACGCATGTTTCCTCTTTGAAGTGAAGCCTGATTCTAGCATTAATTTGTTCCCAACTGCAGTGAAAATTCTGGAGGGTTGGGTCATGTGGTGGAAACCGGCACAAGACAAACACAATCTTTTGTAGGTGTTCTTAGTAAGTATCAAGTTCTTGCACACAATGATAGTTTGTTGCTCTGTGCACTGAGTCGCAGTAGGCACTCCTCCCTGTGTGCTGACTTTTCGCATGCTGCCCACACATCAACGTGGGAATAATAGTGAACGTCCTTGAGTCTCTTCTGTCAGTCACTTGAGGTGGGGGGAGGGATGTGATTCTGCCTGTAGAAAAGGCATTAATCCTCCAATTCCATTGCTGAGTTTAACCACCTAATCTCATTCCACAAGTGGTGATCAGGAAACTCGTTCCTTTTGAAAGAATAGTATTCTGTGTGCCTGTGAAACTTTACACACCGCTTTGTCTTTGCCACGAAAAATCAGGAGCAGGATGAAAACTATGGGGACTGTTATTCTTAGTGTGCATTCTTTTAGCCCCTAGAGGCAGCAGTCAGGGCCCCAGCTGCACAGTCACGGAGGGAAAGGACAACCCTTGCACCAATTAGCTCAGTCGTGCATTATGACAACATGCCGCAGGGGAGGTGATACAAAGAGAGGGTGGAAGGCAAGAAAGCAGTTAAACAAACTGCGCAGTAAACAGATGCCCCAGCTCATGGCCTGCATAGGGGTTCGTTCCTCAGCATGGCAGAGGTGAATCTTAAGGAGGGATTTTTGCAGGGAGCTAAGGTGGTGGCTTTATGGATTTCTTTTTTGGAAGGGAGGGAGTTTACCTCCTGCATAAGGGATATTCTGGGAGGAACTGGGCTGGTGTTTGAGGAAGAAGCTGATTTGTAGGAACCTGGAACCTGCCAGACCGGAGCAGACCCAAGGTCCATCTAGCCCATTATATCGGACAGCGACCAGCACCAGATGCTGCTGAGAAAGATGTAAGAACCCAGCAGCAGCAGCTGTAGGATAATCGGCCTCTTGGATTAAGTTTTGTCTGGATTTCTAATAGCCAGGTTGACTTAATCCTGAAGTGGAAGCATGGTGGGTGCCAAAGACTGGCAGCTCTGGCGGAGCGAAGTGGTGCCAGTCACCATACACTTTCCAATGCAGAGCGCTGCTTTCTGTCTCTAGAAAGCAAACCCAGTGTCATTTGGTGCCAGTCAGACAATCTGCTTTAGCTAACCATAGAATAGTTCTGCATGTGGCACCGAATATCCCTCCGTCTCCCTCCGAATGTCCTGGGGACAGACACTCAGTTCGGGGGTTAAAGAGGGGAAGGGTTATCTACTTGTATGCGTAGCCGCTGCTGCCTGAAACCTCTGCTTGTGTTTGCCTCCACCTCTGTGTTACTGCCAAGTTCGGGGCTCTCCAGGCAACATTTCTGTTCTCTGCCCTCATGTGATGGAATATGTGATAGTGACTGGACTGTTTCCAAGCAGATCTTGTTTTCCTCCCACGTGTGTATAAATGTCCAGTAAGTACAAGATCTCGTTTCAAGTAGTGCATTTAGCTGCTGGGTTTTTCAACCACAGACTCCTTGGCTTCTGGAAATTGACTAAGGGACGGGATGTGAGTTTGGGCACAGATCTGGAGCAAAGGGTGGGTTGTAAACGGCACTGCTCAATGAGGCAGGGTGGCTCCCGGACACCCCTCTACATGGTTCCTTCCCTGTAGTTATTTGCCCCTGTCCTATACCAGCAGTAAATTAGTAACCCCGCATTCACTCTTCTGATTGGCTCAGCCGCTTGGCCAGTGAGTGAGAGCTCCTTTCCCCTCCTAGCACATCTGCTTTAGGCAGTGAGTAAAAACAAGTCTGTTGCATCTTACGTGCATTTAACATGCACGATTTCAGCTTTATGCGGTTGGCAAAAACAAAAAAAAAGAAGAGAAAAATAACAATTTAAATACTGTTTCTGTAGTGTGGGCGATTCCGCCCACCATTACACTCACTGTAATTTTGACTATATGCCGTTGTCGCTTTCCGTGCTGACTGTGGAACATAACCCTCGCGTAAGATGAGACAGACCTGTAATTACACTTCCATGCCTGGACCCAAGAGTCAGGTCTCCCATAAAGAGTATGTGGGCGGGGAGGGCGGGGGGCATTCTTTCTCCCTCTACCTCCCTTGCAGGGGTACAATGTCCAAGACACAATCTGACCCTGAGCTGTTTGCCGCTAACATCCTGCAGCAATCAGTTCCATAGCTTGTTAATGGAATCTTCACAGTTCTGGTAATAAGATTTGTTAGTGGCACTATCTCTGTTGTGGTGATGCTGAAAGCAATCCTGTCAGGACTGGGGCCCCACTGGGTAGGGTGCTGGGCCTGCACATGGCAAGACACAATCCCTACCCCCAGGGAATTTAGTTTCCAGTTTCTAGATTTTTTTTTTTTTTTTTTTTTTTTTTTTTGCCTCTGCAGCTGCAGAATGAAACGGGACGTGGTCATTAACCCAGGATATTTAACATCGTTCATTTGGGGTGATTGCCCTGGATTTTAATTAGCTGCAGAAAGAATCCCGGTGTTCCCGCTGGATTCTGACAGTGTAAAAGGCGGGTCACAGTTTGTGCTGTGGCTACTTTACAGCTGTCTCCTCTGACCCAGCATTCAAGGTTCTTTAGAAATGACCAGTTCAGCAGCATGCTGGAGTTGCAGTGATGGATTGGGAAGAGGGAGGTGCTGTTGTTTTGGACTTTGACCCTGTTTTGGGCCCTGCCGCATGTGCTGGGAGCTGATAAGACTGGACTGGAATGCCTGCAGCCCAGCACTTCCACTTCTAAAATTTCCTGGGGTTGATACAGATGGCATTAATTTCTAGTTCCCAAAGGGATTTTAAATTCCTGGTGAGTCACCCCTTCTCTGCCATTCTCAGCTCCAAATTCATCCCCAGGAAGGTAACAAGCACAGGCTCAACTGTCTCCCAGGGTTCCTCCCTCCTCAGTGCTCAGCCCACACCTTCAATCTTCTCTCCCCAGAGAGCCTCTCCCACCTGCTTCTGAGCCACTTAACCCTTTCCTAGCAGATTCCACAGCAGCTGACCGGGTGGGAGGAACCTTGCCAGCCCATTACATGGACCTGCCAAATGTTGTGGGGTCATCTTGTGTGGGTTCTGCATTTGGGGTGCACTGCTTGAATCATCGGGGTCGGTCATGGAGCTGTCCAGTCCTGCCCCTCCCTAGAGACGAAGTACAGGGCTCCATCCACACCATGCAGGAGCTTGCTCGTGTGTGTGTGTCTGCCACACCGTAGCAATCTCTGGCAAGGGGGCCTGTTGTGCCAATGACCTTTTCACCCTCCCAAGGCAGATGGAGGTGTTGCCGGCACAAAGTGCCCGAGGCCAAGCAACGGCGGGGGGGGGGGGGTTCGTTGCCCGGTGTGCCGCGCCAATAAACACACCAGGGTGGAGAAGCAAACCAAGTGTATTTGAGATCTCAAAGCGGTGCAGGGAGGCTGACGCCTCAAATCAAGCACACCTAACACAAGCAGTTTCCTCCTTTTATATCCCAGTTGCTTTCTGAGAACTGGCTATTACAGCCGAAAACTAACTGCTAACACTATATTTTTGCAGCTATTAGTACATTAGGTTACACTAGGTTACATAAAGTGTTTAACATGGAGGAACAATGGTTCATTGAGGCCTGAGCAGGAGGGCTTCATCGGCACTCATGATCTTCCACCTCCCGAGTTACCTAGGGTTATGCCTAGTGACACCAACAGAGGGGTGACAGTGCAACAACACAGCCCCCTCCCCTGCCCTGTGCTACCCCTTTAACAACTGGGGGAGGAGGCTGAGCTCCCTTCCCCATGGAGCAGCTGTGCAGGAGAGACCTGGCCTGGGTCCACGGAGAGGGTGGGAGGTCACTTGCATCTGTTCTCGGCTCCCATCTGGCCATCCGTGTGATCTGTCCATGAAGGCACACCCGTGAGGTGGCCTGATTGGCCCTTGGACTGGGGACTGCGGCTGGACCCCACCTTTGACATAGGGCCGACGGGCTTGTGCTGCCCCCCCAAGACTCTCACCTCCTTCTTGGGCCCCAAATTTTCAAGTTCCCAGAATGCATGTGCAAAATGCGAGGCCTGGGGAAGCTGAGCGTGCAGACCCTGACTCACGTGCACGTGAGTAGTCTTGCACACTCGTGTGTTGCTGCTTGTGTCACTGATCACACCCCAGTCTCTGTCAATGTCACTGGTTTTACCCCTGTATCTTCTCTCTCTATTGTTAAGACTCTCAATGTAAGTTGCATTTAACTCCCTTCTGTCGTGGTGTGTTTCCCTTTCTCTCCGGTCCCTCATCTCTTGTGTCAGCTGGAGGCACACCCCCACCCCCACGCCCCTTTTGTTCTCACTCCTGTGTTGCAGGGTACTTAGGTTTCCGTCTATCTTTTCTCCCCCTTGAGCATCTCAGCTGCCAGGTTAGCCGTGTAAATCCAGCTGGTCTGCATTCTGCTGCTCCCCTGTTCTGCATCAGTGCATCCTTTCCTGCCCCACCTCTTGTACCGAGTTGTCCTAGCCTCTCCTCACCTGCACTTGTTTCTGGTTTAATGACTGGGAGAGAGTGCTGGATTCTGCCCTGCTCTGGCAGCTTTGTGGGCTGGTTCTCTGACACACCAAAGCATTTCAACACTCAGAACTGGAAGAGACTTTTATAGGATCATCCCATTCATCATCCAGCCTGTACTGGAGAGTTTCCTACCACGTACTTCCAAACACTTGCATGTGATCCTACTAGTTCTTTGTACCGATAGCCCTTCTGTACCATGGATTTCAAAGCACTTGACCAAGCACGTGCTGCCCCATTTAGTTTAGGGGGGTGGAAACAGAGGTACAGAGAAAAGAAGTGACTCCCCCAAAGTCACATGGCAAGTCAGGAGCCTTGAACCAGGAGTCCAGACTTACAACGCTGTGCTTAATCCATTCGATTGCAGGTCACGCACTAGGATGGGACTCTCTGCAGTACTCCTGGTTGATGGTTTCCACTCGGGTGGCTTAGAAGCAGAGGGCTTTGCCGCTCCTGCCAGTGCTGTCGTGCACCCGATGACAAACAGGCACAAATTGCCTCTAGAGCAGAAGCAGATCAGACAGCTGATGGCTTTCGGGCGAGGGCTCCCAGCCGTGTAGGACAGTCAGAGACACTCGCTGGTTTCTTTCAGGAGCCCCTAGCTAGGGTGTTAGCTGTTTGTCTGAGCCCAGAGGCAGTGCCTTCCTCTCAGAGGAACAAGCCAACAGGGACCTCTAGCAAGGAGCAGGAATGGGGAAACAAGACTGCTGAGGGGCTATTGCTAACCTGGGGGTGGCATTCCTCACCGTAGCATTTCTGTGCCAGAGGTTAGACGGGCCAGGTGGTGATCCGGATACTTGTACATGAGTCAAGTAATAGGGTAGGGAGTCTCTTAGCTGCTAAATCTCCATTTCCAATCCAGCAAAGAATCCTGTGGCACCTTATAGACTAACAGACGTTTTGGAGCATGAGTTTTCGTGGGCGAATACCCACTTCTTTTACAGATCCAGACTAACACGGCTACCCCTCTGATACTTGATTTCCAATCCAGTCAGCAGGGACTGGGGGTTATTCCCTAGCTCACTCGGTTTGTGTGAAATGAGTTGGTGGGGTCTCAGTCCCAGCTGGCTCCCAATTAGCCATCTGAGCCGCCAGCATTTCCCGTGATAGGAAACAGATCTACTTGCCCAAGAAGCCAAGCGAATGCTCACAAATTCACTGCCAGCTCCACCCAGTGTTGGGAGCAGGAGGCCCCCGTCGGGGGGGAGAGGGGTTTTTGGTACTGTGGCTGCAAGGGGAGGGGGTATTGTTCATTTACCTGCCCCAGTGGCGTAGCCAGAGCAGTTAGAGCAAAAATCAGAGCACAAATGTTTGTGGGTCTAGCGACAAAGGTGAGAAAAACACTTTCTGCTCCGGCTCTGACCCACTCCATACCAGGACTGCTCTACCGGGCTTCGTTGTGTTTTCCCCTTGATGCATTTGGATGCTGAGTAGGACATCTGGGACCGGATCGGGGCAATGGGCCCTGCTGGAAACTGCCTTTTACTGTGTCCTCTGCGATTTCAATATGAGAGCCACCGAAACAACCTACAGTCAAAGCCCCGATAGCAAATTGTCCAGAGGGAACCACTCAAGTGGGCACCATAGGCTCCTCTCAACTCTCTCATCAGCCATTTCTTTCACAGCTCAGCACTCACTTGAGGGGCCAATCTTCTGGGGCACTTGGCTGCTCATACTGAGGTAACGGACCATAACAGTCCCTAGCTAGCTGAGCATCCTATTGCGGTCTGCACAGTATCATGAGGGTCCACAGAGCAATGCACAGGGTCAGACGCGCAGAGCAAGCTGTCAAGCTGGCTGGCCAGCCGAGGAGGGAATTGGGCAGCATTCACCAGAACCAAGATACAAGCGCTTGCTGTGTGACTCCTTAACGAGGCATCATGGGCTGGGATCTAGGGTGGGAAAAACCCTGCTCACCTGCGGGGTGGTCTAGTGCTTCTCCGCCACGCTCCCCACTGCACTTTTGATTGCTTATCTTCAAGGCCAGTTCCAACTGTCCCAGGCAGCGGTGGTGGGGTCCACCCTTGGGAGAATCAGTCAGCACTTCCCAGATCTCGGCGCCTGCAAAACTTGGCAATTTGTTAAATTTTCCCCCCATTCTTAAATTCATCCTGTTAAAGATTATAGGTGCCTGAAATGCTGTGGAGCTCCATTGGGTAGAGCACAGGACTGGGAGACCTGGGTTCTGTTTCCAGCCCTGCCACAGACCTGCTGTGTGCTCTTGCATGCGGGGGTGGTTTCTCAGTGCCTCAGTTTCCCCTTCCTCCCTCTGTGGGTCTGGTCCATTCAGACTGTAAGTGTTTTGTGGCAGGGACTGTCTCGCATTATGTATCTATGCAGCACTTGGCACAGTGGGGCCCGGATCTGAGCAGGGGCCTCTGTGGAACAAATAACGAATGGGCTGCCTCAAACCTAACTCTAGCATTGCTACCTTGCTAATGTAACCTACCCAAGGAGATCAGCCCCAAGAAGGCAACCGTGCAAGTTTATCCAGGTGGCATATCCTATGGGTCCATGATACCGTTTGAATTCTACATTACCCCGCAGCATCTGACATTCATTCTTGGGACGCTGCTCTGAAGGGCAGCCCAGCTTGTGACTCTCATGTGGAAATATGGTATCTGTCAGAGCTATCACCTCTCCTCTGGCCTGTGACAACTTTGCAAAGAAGTTGTCTGTATGATATCAGTAGCAGGACTGGAGGCTGCCAGCATGCCAAGCCGTCAGCATAATTCAACTGCTTCTGAGAGCAGCACGCCAGACGGAGCTGGCCCAGGTTCTGCCTTGGCAGGGAGATCCGTGACCCCAGAGCAAGGCTCTGAGAATGCTGGGACTCTAATTAAAGCTGCTGCATTTCACTAGGGATTCCTCCTAGTCCCAGGACACCGGGTTTCTTGTAAATGGATCAGAAGCCCTTTGAATGTTTCCTTGCAGCTCTCATTGATTCAACAGCTCGGCCTGGTACAGATGCTGACCTGGATGCATCGGCATCCTCACCTCCCCTTTTCAGATGGATACAGGCTGTGAGCCAGAACCACCCGCTAGTCACATGTTCCCCCCGAGATTTTCCGTCCTCTGCTAGGCTTTTCCACAAGACACTGCCCATAAGCAGCTGTGACGTTTTGAGATTGCCAAGCGGCTTCCCAAAGAGTTTGTTCAATGGATGCATTGGGGTGCCGGCAGGCTTCTGAAGTGAGACATGACTGATGCCATGTTGGAGAGGTTAACTCCAGCTTGGAAGCGAGTTGTGTCCCTGCCCTGCCTTTCAGTGGGAGCTTGTGTCTGTCCCCCACCTCGTACACTGGAAAACCTTCCTCTCGGGCTTTTTAATACAGAAGCTTATTGAGCGTCAAGCCTAACCTATAGCTATATATTAAAAGTAGCTCTTTGCCTGTTTGTGATGTTGAGACTCTGATTTCAAACACAAGCCACTTTGTGGGATCAAAGGAAAGTAGATTTCTGTTCTCTCCTCTCCCAAATCCATTGCTGGTCACTTGCATGTTTGATGGAAACAGAACATCCAGCTGATACTGTGCAGGAATCTCGTCGCGCTAATCAGTTTGTTCCAGCAGCTCTCTATAGTGACAAGCAACGATACGCGCCGTGCTCCGCAGGGCACGCGAGATTTACAGTTGTGGTTGGACCTCAGTCAAAGGTAAGTTAGTGCCACTGTGTGAGGTGCCAGAGATAACACAAGGAAATAAATTCCCAACTGTCTGCCAACACTGTGGGCTGCATCCATTGAATTCACCATCATTCAAATCTGTTCTTTTGCTTTCTCTGTCCTAGTCTGCTGAGGAAACTGAGCCCTTTCCTCTCTTCTGTCCCAAAATCTGGGCACCTAGGGCCTGATCCAGCACCCTTAGACCAGAGTTGAAAGTAAGCTGGTCCGGCCAGGCTGGACTGCACCGGCTTCCGTGGCCGGGATTAAAAGGGCTCTGGGCTCCCTGCAGCAGCAGGGAGCTCCAATCCCTTTAAATCCCTCCCGCAGCTTCGGCGGCCGGGCTGGGGCCAGGATTTAAAGGGCTTGGAGCTCCCCGCAGCCACGGGGGCTCCGGGCCCTTTAAATCTCGGCCCCAGCCTGGCAAGGCTCGGGGCTCCCCGCAGCCCTTTAAATCCCAGCTGGAGCTGCGGTGGGGATTTAAAGGGCCCGGAGCTCTGCTGCGGCCGGAGCCCTGGACCCTTTAATTTGCACCTCTGCAACTGGGAGCCCTGGGTTGATTTAAAGGCCCTGGGGCTCCCAGCCACAGCTGGTGCCCCAGAGCCTTTAAATCTTGAGAGGCCCCGCCTCTTCTGGTTGAGGCCACCTTCCCCAGATGAGGCCACCCCCCCCCCCCCCAGGACTCTGGCAGTACCAGTAAGTCCTGTAAGTTACTTTCACCCCTGCCTTAGACCCAAAGAATCCCATGGGCCTTGAATGGGGCTCTCAGTTCCGTTCATAGATGTGCTGCGCAGTGAACGGAGTGGGGGGTCTGGACAAACCCATGTGAAGAAATGTCCTGTAGAGTTAAGTTCTGTACCTGCAAAATGAAATCCTCTTCCCCGACCAAGCCAGGATAGCCCAGCTCCCACCTTCACATGTCTCCCCCCTGTGCTCTGCAGCGGCCATTGCAGTCCCAGGGTGCAGCGGCCTTGCACCTCCATCCTGCTCTGCTCTCCCCCCCCACGCTCTGCCCCCTCGTGCTGTCAGCAGGAGCTGCCCCTCAGAGCAGATGGTGGAGCTCTTTGGAGCTTCGCCTCGCAGGTGGGGCAGCTGGGAAGAGCTGCCCATGCCCGGGGTTGCCCGTTATCTCCTGCAGTTTGAAGTTTGGGGTCACCTCTCCAGCTGGAATGAGGGGTCTGGGTGCGGGAGCTGAGCCACTCCGGGGGGCTCCGATGGCATCGGTTGTTCCCCCAGCAGCCCGCTCTATCGCGAGGCTGGCGTGGGGTGGCGGACAGCCTGTGAGTGCCAGCAGGAGGGATCTGATGGGCGCCTGTCCCGTGGTTGTGTTGAAGCGCAGAGGGATGACTCTGCCTCCCCGCTCAAGCCTGTCAAGTCCCAGTTGGGAGGTGTGTGTGAACTCTCCTCTCCATGGCTCAGAACTCTTTCCTGTTGCGAGGCCCATGCGGGTTCCTCGGCCGGGCAGGCAGAGCGGATTAGCACAGCGCTGGGCACGTCTGGAACCACAGAGCGCTCCTGGGATGGTGGAAGCTCCGGGCCTTCTGCTTTTAGGCTTGGCTGATGTGCAAGGAATGATGGGAAACTTCTCTGCCACAATCTGGCCGTGGGCCCGGGGTTGTGCTTGGCTGGTGGAGGGAGTATTGGGTCTGTTAGTGGCGGGGGGGGGTCCTTGCCTGCCTCCCTTTGGGAGTGGCTGTGCACTCATCGCTCACAGGGGTAGAAGGGACCGTTCTGACCATCCGGTCCAATCCCCTGCATAGCACGGGCCAGGGAACCTGACCCAGGGATTCCTGCAGCCAGCCCGTTGCATGCCTGGCCCTGACCACCTGGCCAACTCCCACCCAGTAT
Source organism: Gopherus flavomarginatus (assembly GCF_025201925.1). Classification (NCBI taxonomy): domain Eukaryota; kingdom Metazoa; phylum Chordata; order Testudines; family Testudinidae; genus Gopherus; species Gopherus flavomarginatus. The sequence continues at coordinate 285,627,986 of NC_066619.1, read as the reverse complement.
CCAACCTGCCCCTTGGGTTCAGATTCAAGAGACACGGAGTTTCTGGCTGCCTCAGCTCCTTGAGCCTGGGCAGATCTGGGCATGGCACAGATGCCGCACTGGGTATTCTGGTAGATTGTCCTGGTAAGACTCACCCCTCAGAAGGGGGCCCTTGCAGCACACAATCCCCTCTCGCACCCCCATCCCGAGGCCTTGTGGGATCCATTCAGGTAGGGCGGCATGGACAAAGGCATCACCAGCCTGCCCCTTCCCACTCTATAGGACACTGTCCAGGAACATCCATGGCAGAGCTCCAACTTTCGCATCTGCCATGCCCAGAAGCTTAGCAAGTTCTGCTGCTCCGCCCCATCCTGTCCCCATAGATAACGAGGGCTCACAAAATGCCTGGAAACAAAACCGCAAACCACATGTTGAGATGGTTGCGCCCTCTTGTTTTAAACTCTCTGCAGTGATGCTCGGTGCACTCTGGTTTGATCACCTGCAGGCAGGGTTTAAGGAGCCATTTTGTTTCAAAGGTTTGTCATGCAGCCACTGTTTTTCAAAGAGAATTTTAGATCAGCCATGTGGGGAAGAGGGGGATCATTAAAAGGCAGCCTTGGGCTTGCGTAGGCTGCAGAGAGCGAGCAGCTGACCCCAGCAGGGCTTTGATGCCTGGTATTGTACAGGGGGTTCTTCTGAAGCTGGAGTACTGGGTGTCTATACCATTAATTGGTAGATGGTATGGGTTTTGATAGGTCAGAGGGGTTTATACATCTAAAGGCAGTTTGTTCAGCTCAAAACTCTGCAGGGGTGTGTGCGCACATAAATACGCTCATTTACTTAAGTTGATGTTGACCAGGTGGCCGCGGCTCAGACTGAAACCTGTGAGGGGTCATGTCAGTTTTCTGCTGAGATCCGCAGAACTGGAAGTCAGTAAAATCCTTCCTCTCTCACTTTGAATGGGCTGCACAAAGCTCTCCTGGAATTCCCATCGGCAGTCTGATTCCTTCACTCCAATAGCAGAGCTGTACCCCTGCAAAGCCACTTTTGGTCCATCGATCTTGAAAGTGCTTACCAAGGTAGGTCATTGCGAGCCCCATTTTACAGATGGGGAAATGGAGACACAGGCATTGAGTGGAAACGGAGCATCTCCATTCCCAGCTCTGACCCAGAACTCCAGCCTCTTTGCTCCCCACCCGATGCCTTCTCCACTGGTGCACACAGACGAGTTAACTTGGACTGTGCAGGGTCACTTGTAGTAATGCAGCCTTCAGCAGTAGCAGTGTGAGGTGGGTGAGGCGTGGGATGGGAGTTAGAAGCTCTGGCTGCTTCTCCTGGGCAGGTTCCTACTCTGCCCTCACCAGTGGTATCTGAGCGCCTTCCAGCCATGCATTCGGCGATGGGGATCGTATCGATCCCGGGTGGTTTGTTCTCTCTCTCACCAGCTCCCCGGGGAGAGTTGTGTGTGCAGTGGAGAGGCTTGTCACGAGAGGGTTTTTTGGAACCTATTTACTAGGCCTGCACCGCGCCATGTTGATGTCAGAGGAGGCCGGCTGGAGAAGTGCACCCAGAACGGGGGAGGTTTGTGATGGTTCTTTGTCCGGGTGGGAGTTCGTTCCCCAGGCTGGGACCGGGGTATGCAGGCTCCCACCACGTCGGACCCAGCGTTCGTTCTCTCAGAGATGTATTTTCAATCTCCGTGAGGCCATTAAAGCACCTCAGGTGTTTCAGTTGATCCGAGACCCTCGAGAACGTTCCTCTCTTGCGGGGCAGTGGGCAGGGCCGAGCAGGTGGGATTTTATACTCTCCAGCCTTGGCCCAGGAGCCTCGCTTTAGCTTTGTGCTTCGCTTCAAGCAGTAGAAGAACCCAGGTTTGGCACTTGCCCAGCATCTTATCCGCACTCGCCGGGTGTGAGGCTCCTGGCTTGGTCAGCAGCAGACACTCCGAGCTCATCAGAGTGACAGTCTCTCTCCTGCATCTGTCACCGTCCCCAGTGTGCGTCTTCCTGAAGCTGTTAAGAATGAGCAGCTGGTGAGAGCAGCTGTCAGATGCAACGGAAAATGGTGAGTCCTACTCCTGAGGCGGCGGGTCTGGACACCTTGGGGACAGTCGCCCTGTTCTCAGCCAGCTCTCTTGGCTTGTCATTGATTTCCATAAGTCTTGGGAGATCTGGGTTCAAATCCTTGTTTTGCCACTGGCTTCCTGGGTGACCTTGGGCAAGTCACTCAGTCTCTGAGCTTTCATTCCCCAGCTGTAGCATGGGGCAGTCGCCTGGCCCTGCCTTACCAGGGTGCTGTGAGAAGAAATACATTAAGGATTCTGAGGCGCACAGATACTAGCGTAGTGTTGGTCAGATACATGCCTTGCACAGGTTCAGTTTATTTCACAATTCTGCTCTTGCTCTTCCTCTTCCCTTCCTCTCACCCGGCACTGGCTTTATCTCCATCCCTCCGCATGTTCTGTGCGCTGGGGCAACACCCTTCTCCTCCGCAGCATCTGCCCCTTGGAGGAAAAAAACCTTCTAGTGTGTCACATCTCATCTGAGCCATTCTCCTGTTTCCGTCGCAGCCCCTCAGCAGTTCATTATTGCAACCTACAAACGCATCTGCTCTAACCCCTCAGACAGAGACCAACACCTACAAAATCTCCTCCAAGCATTCTCAAAACTACAATACCCACACGAAGAAATAAGGAAACAGACCAACAGAGCCAGATGTGTACCCAGAAGCCTCCTACTGCAAGACAAACCCAAGAAAGAAACCAACAGGACTCCACTGGCCATCACATACAGCCCCCAGCTAAAACCCCTCCAACGCATCATCAGGGATCTACAACCCATCCTGGACAATGACCCCACACTTTCACAGGCCTGGGGTGGCAGGCCAGTCCTCGCCCACAGACAGCCTGCCAACCTGAAGCATATTCTCATCAGTAACTGCACACCGCACCATAGGAACTCTAGCTCAGGAACCAATCCATGCAACAAACCTCGATGCCAACTCTGCCCACATATCTACACCAGCGACACGATCACAGGACCTAACCAGATCAGCCACACCGTCACCGGTTCATTCACCTGCACGTCCGCCAATGTAATATACGCCATCATATGCCAGCAATGCCCCTCTGCTATGTACATTGGCCAAACTGGACAGTCTCTATGGAAAAGGATAAATGGACACAAATCAGATATTAGAAATGGCAATATACAAAAACCTGTAGGAGACACTTCAATCTCCCTGGCCACACAATAGCAGATCTTAAGGTGGCCATCCTGCAGCAAAAAAACTTCAGGACCAGACTTCAAAGAGAAACTGCTGAGCTCCAGTTCATCTGCAAATTTGACACCATCAGCTCAGGATTGAACAAAGACTGTGAATGGCTTGTCAACTACAAAACCAGTTTCTCCTCCCTTGGTTTTCACACCTCAACTGCTAGAAGAGGGCCTCATCCTCCCTGATTGAACTAACCTCGTTATCTCTAGCTTGCTTGCATATATATACCTGCCCCTGGAAATTTCCACTACATACATCCGACGAAGTGGGTATTCACCCACGAAAGCTCATGCTCCAAAACGTCTGTTAGTCTATAAGGTGCCACAGGATTCTTTGCTGCTTTTACAGATCCAGACTGACACGGCTCCCCCTCTGATACCTGATTATTGCACAGTGTCCCGCAGTGCAGAGAGTACAACGTCTTTGGATCTTCCTTAGCCTAGGAAATTAGGGCTCAGTCCTGCCAGCTGTTCAGAACGCTGGTCCCGCTCCAGCAAAGCACTTAGGCATTTGTGTCCCTTGCAGTTCTCCAAGTCAAACAGTGTGCATAAGAAGTGCATTGCTGGAATAGGGCCAGGGTTTTTCATAGAGTATTAAGGTTGGAAGGGACCTCAAGAGATCATCTAGTCCAACCCCCTGCTCAAAGCAGGACCAATCCCCAAATGGCCCCCTCAAGAATTGAACTCACAACCCTGGGTGTAGCAGGCCAATGCTCAAACCACTGAGCTACCCGGCCCCCTTGCAGGATCAGGTCTGTCCACAGTATTGAAACGTCAGGTCCTACAGTGGATTGGATCAAACCAGCAAGTTAATAACTGGAACCGATTCTGTGGAATTTGGTGTGTGGGGAGTTTAATGGCTCTCGGGTGTAATTTTACTGTCAGTGAAGTGCAGCTTCTGCAATAGAGAAGCAGGGCACAATAGACCTGAATTATCTTGAGAATCTGTCTCTTGGTCCTGGTGGGTGTGTCGAGACAGGGAGGAGCTTTGTGTCTGTATCAGAGATTTCTCTGCTTCCTGAACTGCTTGTTTGGAATCATTTGTCTCTAAAGAATGTTCCCTGTGTGCCTGGCTGATGGCAAGGTTCTGTTGTACCTGGTTACAGCAAGGCTGCTTTCAGAGCTGACATTTGGGAAGGAAATCTGTATTAAACTCATTAATCCTTCAAGGTAGCAGGTTGTAGTCCCGGCAAGTAGGATTTCTATCCTTTCAAGACATGGCACTTAACCCTAAACCTATGTTTGTTATTCTCTGCCATGTTTGCTAATTGTTAAAGAATTAATCAAAGGATTTGCTTTCCCAGCTCATCTGCTGCTGTCGGAAGGGAGCATGCCCAGGGCTGCAATAGCAGAGCCAGGAAGAGAAACTAAGTTCTCAGACTCACAGTCCCCAGTCCACCTTGCACTGCAGGAGGAGAGAGCCTATCTCTGCTTTTCAGCAAGCCCAGCCCTATGGTGCGTGGGGCTCAGATGGTAAGAACGACGGAAGAGGAGGTGTTCGCGCTGAGAGGTGACCCTGTGCGAGTGAACGGGCAGGGAAAGGATGGGCCCTCTTTGGCCAAGTCTCTTAAGCCACCATCCGGATGGGAAGTTGCCAGGGGAGCCATTTAAATTGCCAGTACTGGAGCACAGGGAGTCCCAGCATGGGAAAGTGACAGTGATGAGCACTGTAGGGAACCATGTTCGTTGCATCAAATCTGCTCCGTTGACAAGTAAGAAAGTGTCTCCAACAGCTGGGCTCTGCAGATCCCCACCCCCCGGGGCTCAGTCAGTCAAGCTGCGTTCTCCGTCACCAAAAAGGGGTTATGCGCTGGGAACATAGTTAACTTGTTCTGCTGCTGATGCCCAAGCCAGGGTAGAGCCCAGATCCTTCTGCTGTAGGCTCCACAGGGCTAGTAGGAGTAAAGACACTAAAACTGTGTTTACAGCTCAGGAAACATGGCTCAGTCCATGCAGGGAATAGGTCTGCTGAGAAGGAAGGTGCCAGTAGTACATAGTTGCTTTTCAGAGCTCCATCTTTGCACTGCTGTTCCTCAGTTTCCCCATAGGGACCATCAATCCTAGAGGTCTCTTTAATCTACTGACAAAGGCATAACAAGATCCATTGGCTGGAGGTTGAAGTCAATAACATTCAAACTGGGAATATGTAGCAGCTTTTAGCAGCGAGGGTAATTAACGAGTAGAACAACTCACTGAGGCATGCTGTGGATTTCTGAAAGAGAAGTGCTAAGACTCCACCACAAGTTCCTGTGCCTGATGCGGGAATCTCTGGCTGAAATTGGCTGGTGTTATGCAGGAGGTCAGACCGGAGGGTTTTAATGGTCCCTTTTGGCCTTCGCCTCAATGCAAGTGGGAAAAATTCTATTTGCCCTTTGCAAAGCACATGGAAAGCTGTGGCTGAAAAGCTCTAGGTAAGAGCAAAGTATTAGTGCTCTTCTGTGAAGGCTGCGGACAGAGATCGTGAGCCTGGAATCAAAACCCGCAGGCCGCCAGAGGGAAGAGCAGCCAAACAGATGCTGAAGTCAAGCTAGGATTCAAGAAGCAGAGAGCAGAACAGGGCTTGATGTACCCCCCACAAACCTAGGGCTGCCATGAGAAAAGATCCCTTGGAGAGGGAAAGCCCCCCTCCTCCTGTTACCAGCGGGGAAGGGCTTGTTCATGAGGAGTGATCCTTAGGTTTCCCTCGGGCTTTGCTCCACACTTGCCTTCAAAAGAGCTGGTAAGGGCACGGCAGGTGTGGGAGAATCTGCTCAGGGGCTGCTGTGTGATTACGAGGGGTGGTTCTGGGAGTAGGTTGCAGCTGAGCGACTGAGAGATCCTGTTTAGTTCTCCAGGGATGAGCCATTGCCATCTAAACCCAAACCGAGCTCACGGGCTGCAGCAGGGTTTGGTATCTGACATTTAGATAGCACTGATCTGGATTTGACCAGTGAGTTGTCAGGCTGCTGGGAAGAAGGGTTTTTGCATAGCCATATCTTTAGGCTAAAAAACCGTTGTATTTTGACACTAAAAATGGCATCTCTTGTATCGCAGGCCTGCCGACAGGTGGATGGGCAAAGGGGGCAATTCCCAGGGGCCTGGGTGATTTAAAAGGGCCCGGGGGCCGTCTGCTGCAGTAGCAGTGGCCGGGAGCCCTGGGCCCTTTTAAATCACCCGGGCAGACCACAGGGCTCCTATGCATGCGTGGTGGTACTGGCAGCGGCGAAGGCAGCCGGGCAGGCATGTGGAAGCACTGGCCATGCCCCACGAACTGTTCTGCCCTGGGGCCCGGAATTGCTGTCAGCGGGCCTGCCTGTAGGACATCATCACATCTTAGACGTTTAAAATCCTTTTCAGGTTCCACCGTCTGGCCTTTCTCCATTGATGTTTGTTTGTTCACTTCGTTCTTCTTGGGCAGGAAAACCACACTAACCTGTTTCACTCTTGTTTATATTGAGTTTCGTTTCCTGCTTTTCATGTGCAGTGTTGTCTTGGTTAGGTTTCCAGTGCTGCAGGGGAAGGTGTAGGTTGGGGGGAGGGGAGGACAGGGGCTGTTCCATTAGCACTTCTAAAATTTGCTAGGCTTTGTAGACATCTCCCCCACCATCGTCCAAGTGCCCTGCTAAAGTATTTGTCCCTCTTTTGAGTGACATAGAGCTGTACCATCCTACACTCCTTTCCACCAGCCTACTTTGAATTGCCAGCCTTTGCAGCCAGCTGCCTCCTTGCTCCGAAAGCAGGTTGTTAATGAAATTGATCTGTCTGATCATTTCCTTCCTTCTCCCTCCTCAGTAATGGCTGCAGCAGATCAGTGGGTGCAGATCCTCGGGCTCAGATGGAGAGCAGGAGAGGCAGCACCCAGGCGGTTTGCCCTGAGCAGATCCCATTCTGCCAGTCTCTCCCGCTCCTGCTGCAGTCTCCCAGGCTCAGTACAGTCACCCCTGTGCTCCCACAAAGCCTAACTTTCTGAGTTTTCAGAGCTGCGGAGGCTCTGCGCTGGGGGCTCCGTAAAGAATCTCTCTGTCTGCCTATGAGACACCACGACCCATTCTTCTGCCAATGCTCCTGCGAGCCTGTGGATTGCTGGCCAAGCGGGCGAGTGGGGCTGCAGACACCTACCCGTCTGAGTTTGTCTCTATCCATATGCTGCACGGCCCAGACACTGGACTACGCGAGCGAATAGCAAAGATCTGCCCCCTAGGGCCAGATTTGGAGGGACGTGTAAGTTGCACGTTTGGACTCTGATGTGAGGGAGTCTCAGCTGGTGAAATGTAGCCTCCTGGGGACTGATCCCGCTCCCACCAACGTCTATGGGGATTTTGCCTTCGACTTCAATGGGAACAAGATCGTGGTCTGGGAGACAGTGGGAGTTTGAAGTGTGCGGTGGGGGAGGGGCTATCTCAGCACAGCTCTTCCCACCTGCTCGTGGTACCTGCTTTTCCTAATGCACTTACCGGCTCTGAGCCCTTAGTTCTCATAAAGCCGCAGCCCTGGCTCCGACCCCTCGGAACTCAGCTCTGGGAATTCTAGGGCAGTGCTCAACCAGGAGCAGAGCGCTGGATGTGCCCTGCAGGCTTCACTGACGGGCGAGGGCAGCATGAGAGTTCGCACAGCTGCATCTGTGCTTTCCACCTTGTGCCTGCCCAGGAGGGAAGCATCTCAGTAAACACCTGTCCGGAAGTGTGATACTCCCCGCAGGGTGCAGTAACCTGGGAGCTGCCTAGGGCATGTGCACATCCTCATCTGCTGAGAAGATAAAGAGCATTTGAAAGACGTCCCGGCATGCTTCAGTGGCTTTGGATTATGCAAATTACAACGATGAGCCTAAAAATGCTAAGTCATACTACTGCCTGGGAGGCTGTTCAGTAACCCATGTGTCTGGAACGGATGCTTTGCACACAAGAGAGAGGGCACTCACCGACTGAGCTCAAGGAGCAGGAACTGTCCTTTAATATATCTGGAAAGCATCTGGCACGATGGGGTCCCAACACTAATGGAGGCCACTAGATGCTACCGATCTATCAGTAGACAGGGCAAAATTCCGCTTGTATTATCATCATTTTGATGGATAATGTCTATATATTTTTAAACATTTTTCTATTTTTATTTATTTTTAAAAATTTTCACTGTTGTGGAAAATTATGAGTATCAGACAATGCAGGGGTTGGACAATAATTATTTAATGACCGTAAACGCTAAGATTCAAAAATGTAAAAGCTTTGATAACTGTTAAAATATTGTCAACATCACATGTAAACTCACACAAAATAAATATCCTTAAATCAAACTCTGATCAGTTCTCAAGCAGCATTTATTTCACTTTGCCTAGCTGTAAATTTCGATTATCATCAGTGGAACTACTTTTTTGTGGGTTTGTGAGAGTATGGTGAAATTGACATTTACTGATTAAAAAAAATCTAATTCTTCCAAGCCTAAATCTGAATGATTAATACATGTGAGTCAATAGATTTTGCATATGTAAATAAGGTATATTTCTGTACTTAGAGATGAGCAATTATTTCACGACTAGGTAATACAACAGATTTTAGTTTCTGCTTGCTGAAGATCAACATATACAGACTCACTGAATAGGCTATTGGGAGGATTCAAACCCATAACCTCTAGTACCATACCCCAGGCCTCTACCCAAAGAGCTGAAGAAATCAGTCGGCTAGTCAGTGGTAGTAGTAAACTGTCGTAATCCTTGTGTGAACCAGTCACTAGTGGAGGATGTGACAACTTTGGGTTGTGTGCGCATAGTGATTTCCTTGAAACCGTTTTTCTGGGTGCATGTCGGCAAGTCACTCTGCAGATTCGATCCACAAACTACAGGACAATTGGAAATCTGAGCCATGTTGCTTCAATCGGGATGGCTCAGAAGTCACAGGCTTTCATCTGGACCCCCTGACTGGGGGAGGAAGCGTACCATATAAAGTTTGCTCAGGATACGTGTGCACAAGGCATTAAAACTTGTTTCCCAGGGATGTTTGTGCCTTTTGAAAAGCAACAGGGAGTTGAACAGTTTAAAAAAAAAAAACCCCAAAACCCAAACACAGACCCTTTGTCTGGGTGAGTTTCAGCGCCATCCGGTTGCTTAAGTCCCATCTGCACTTCACAAAGCTGCTGAGGGGTGGAGTCTGCTTTAATTTTAATTAAGCTGGGCACAAGTCCTCATGCATTAGGGGCCTGGTGGTTCTTCTGTGTACAATGAATAGCCACATAGGGTGTATTAAAGATTTCAGCTTAGCTTGACAGGAAAACACACGCCTGTTTGAAGCATTGCCTGAGAGTTTGCTTTTGGCCTCTGTTTCTGAATGATAAATCAGGCTCTTGGACTGATTTATTGACCCGTGTTCTCATAACAAGTAGCTCTGCAGGCGAATGTAAGAAAGGAAGCTAACTTGGTACCCATCATATTGGTGGCGCTGGATGCCTGCCAACGTTATGCAGTCCACAGGAAGATATTGTTCTTTCCTCCAGCCTGCCAGGACTGGGGTCATTGTTTCCTGTCGAGGTTCTTGTGGGCAGGCTGGTGGGAGAAGTGAGGCTTGCATTTTGCTCTGAAAGCCCAGAGGTTGACTGCTCACCTTGGCTTCTCACAAAAGGTGAGTGGCCTGCCTCTGAAGGTGTTTCCCGAACCAGGGCTTTGGAGCTGTGCTTCGGCTTCGCTCCAGCTCCAGGCAAAAACCTGCAGCTCCACTGCTCCACGTTCCACCCCCGGCTCCGCTCCAAAGCCCTGACCTGAACACCCGAGCCTGCCCTTTGAGAAGAAAAGTTCCATTGTCCCAGTAGAACATCGCTGTCAGCGGCTCTCTGTGTCAGTGCTGCGGGTGGAACGGTCACTGGAAGCAGCATGTTCGTCTGCTGTCACGCTCGAGCAGTCGGGATTCCCTGGCGCGGTAGTTTGGGGTTGGGTTCTGTGTTCAGATGAGATTTGTCTGTGAACGGAGTCTCTGCTACCGAGGCGGCTTCTCTGAGCGGCGAGGCTAAAGTAAAGCAGCCAGTCGTCCCGTGGGCCTGTCATAAACAGATAGCTAAGGGTTAATGTTCTTTTACCTGTAAAGGGTTAACACAGGGAACCAAACACCTGACCAGGGGGCCAATCAGGAAACAAGACTTTTTCAAATCTGGGTGGAGGGAAGTTTTGGGGTGTGAGTTCTTTGTCTTTGTCTTGGGTCCGACCCTCTCGGCTCTGAGAGTGATTTTTCTATCTCCAGGCTTTCTAATCTTCTAATTACAAGTTGTAAGTACAAGGATAGTAAGACAATAGGTTTATATTGTTTTTCTTTTGTATTTACATGTGTGTGGTTGCTGGAATGTTTTAAATTGTATTCTTTTTGGATAAGGCTGTTTGTTCATTTTTTTCCTTTAAGCAATTGACCCTGTATATTGTCATCTTATTACAGAGACTATTTTATGTCCTTTTTTCATTCTTTTTATATAAAGCTTTCTTTTTAAGACCTGTTGGAGTTTTTCTTTAGTGGGGACTCCAGGGAATTGAGTCTGCAGCTCACCAGGGAATTGGTGGGAGGAAGAAGTCAAGGGGAAAATCTCTTTGTGTTAGATTTACTAAGCCTGACTTTGCATACCCTCTGGGTGAGGGGGAAGAGAGATTAGCTCTCTCAGTACTTGTGTTTCCAGGACTGGAAACAGGGAGAGTAGAATCCCTTTGTTTAGATTCACGGAGCTTGCTTCTGTATATCTCTCCAGGAACCCAGGGAGGGAACACCTGGAGGGGAGGAGGGGGAAGGGAAATGTTTTATTCCCCTTTGTTGTGAGACTCAAGGAATCTGAGTCTTGGGGTCCCCCAGGGAAGGTTTTGGGGAGAACACAGTAAGCTAGGCACTGTATAATTCTTAGCTGGTGGCAGCGATACTAGGTCCAAGCTGGTAACTAAGCTTGGAGGTTTTCATGCTGACACCCATATTTTGGACGCTAAGGTCCAGATCTGGGAAAAAATGTTATGACAGGGCCCCAGATCACTGCTGCTAATAGACAGCAGTTGTGGCTAGAGATGTCATCCAGGATCAGAGCCCCGTTGTGCTGGGCACTGTGTGTGAAAGGGTCCCCGTCTCGAAGAGCCCCGATAGCCAGTCCCGGAGGGGCCACACCGCCTACTCAGACACTGCCATGCAGGCTGGTCTCAGCCTGGTCTCTCTCACGCTCTTGAGGATGGTTATCCAAGTGATCCCTCTAGGTGGTTTGTCTGGCATCTACTGCGCTGGGCCTTGCCTCCGGCTCTAGATTGTGGAACCTGTGGGGAATGACTCTTGACTGCTAAAGAAAGGCAGTGAGGAATTGGAACTGGATCTAGTAGAAAGGTTTCCAACCCTGATCTCCCAAGCCCTGGATGGGCAGGATCTTGTCTAGATCAAGGACTGTCCATAGTGAGGGCCTGCTCCAAAATTGGTGTTCTGCAGGAGTGAGGGAGCTCTCCGGGGGCGCTGGAGAGGGCGTTATCGCAGCAGCTGGCCTGGCCTCTGGAACTCCCTCCCCGTAGAGATCAGGGAGCACACACCTTGCCACCTTTCAGCATGTTTCTTTGACCTGGAGCTTTCTCCCCGTTAATCACAAGAGCGCTCTGTTCATGGAGCGGGAAGAGGGTCAGCGACCTCTGACAGTGTAGGGTTCTGCCTGGTGCTCCGATCTCCGTAGTGAGGGAATGCTGGCTACAATACACCCTGCATTGGTAGGGTTGCCAACTGTCTAATCCCCCATGCCCTGCCCAGCCCCTTCTCCGAGAACCCCCCACCCAGCTCACTCCATTTCCCCCATCCCTCTGTCTCTCGCTCTCCCCACCCTCCCTCACTTCTCGAGGTAGGGGTTGGAGTGCGTGCTCTGGGCTGCGGGGTGGGGCCGAGAGGTTCGGAGTGTGGGAGGGGGCTCTGGGCTAAGCATGATGCGGGGGGTTGGGGTGAGGGGTGCAGGCTCCGGCCAGGAGGCACTTACCTCGGGGGGGCTCCCGACCGGCAGCGCAGCAGGGCTAAGGCAGGCTCCCTGCCTGCCCTGGCCCCGCGCCACACCTGAAAATGGCTAGCATGTCCCTGTGGCCCTGGGGGGGAGGGGTTGGAAGGGACTCCATGCGCTGCTCACACCCACAAGCACCACCCCCCGCCAATGGGAGCTTCAGAATCGGCGCTGGGGGTGTGGGCAGCGTGCAGAGCCACCTGGATCCCCCCAGGGACCACAGGGATGTGTCAGCCACTTTTGGGAGCGGTGCAGGGCCAGGGCAGGCAGGGAGCCTGCCTTAGCCCCACTGCGCTGCCAGACTTTCAGTGTCTGAAATCTCCCGGTTTGGCTTCAGTAGCCTCTGGGAAATAGGGCCTGGAGGGCTGGCAACCCTATGCACTGGGGAGACTGAAGCTGACTTCCACATGCTAAGCCAGAATTACCCAGCACTTCTCCAATCTGCATGGCTTGTCACATGCCAGAGCTTCTCCTAAGAAAGAACCTTTCCAGCAAGTTTGAGCAAATTACAGGAGGCATTTTGGAGACTTGAGAGGTTGGCTGGTGGTTTATATTACAACAGTGCCCAGAGCCCAGCAACTCCCATCAAAGATCAGGGCCCCATTGTGCTGGGTGCTGTACATACCTTAGAAGCAGGAATGATAGATAGTGCCACCTAGAGTTAAGGTTACCTGACACTTCCCATTACAAGACCCTGTTTTCAGTTGCTTGTAACTTTACCAGACTTTAACCAGTTGGAGTGGAATTTTTCACACTTGGGCATCTGCCTCCAGCTCATTTTTTTTAGTTTTAGCAAAAATGGTTCAGTTCTTTAAAAACGAGTTTAGGGGGAAATACATTGTTTTGCCCATGTTAAAAAAAAAAACAACAAAACCTCTTAAACAGTTTTGTTGAGATGCTGTAGCGCCTCCATGCTTTGACGCAGGGACTTGAAACTAGGCCTGGGACTAGCTCTGGTGTCGGAGAGATGCCCTCTGCTGTCCCTGTGAAAAGCAGCCCAAATTTGACCAAGTTATAAGCCTTTGAAATATTGCAGTTTGCACGTGCATCTTCACCATTCTTGTGATTTGCACCTGTGCAAGGCTCAGCCTTGTGGGAGTAAATTGTACCAAAGGGGTGAGAAGGCAGAGCACGGTTCTACTCTGCTGCATAGCTCAGGCTTGATAATGCCCCTAAGACCCACAGGAAGAACCGTTAAGTTGGACCTGCCCCTGAGGGGACTCAACCTCAGGTGTCAGGCTTGGTTTGGGGCAGGTGTGGAAATGACTGAGGATGCTTGGATCAGGTTTGGGTCGGACTTTACAGTTAGGCCCGAGCAGAGTGGGGATGGGCGCTGGGGGACGACTTGGCAGGGTTGGGGTCATGGCAAATAGTCCTTTGTTTACAGGGGCTGGCGGAGGCAGCCCTGCCAAGGGAGGGAGTGGTGTGTTCGCACCAGCTGCTTCCTGCCTTGATAGACACTCAGTGACCCGGGGAGCAGTGTGGCCAGCTGGGACACTGCACCAGGCACCTCCTGCCCTGCCCTGCCCTGCCCAGAACACCTCATGGGTCCTGCTGCAGCAATTCAGGAAATCCAAAGAGGTGGAGCTCGGTGGGCTCTGCAGGTGAGTTCTTCCATCTGTGCCCAGAGCCTTGCTGTGGGGCTCGGCAGGACGTGGCAGCAGATGGAGGAGAGGAGGCTGGCCCGTGCCTGCAGGACAATGGGGCCATCCCACTGCCTGGGGGGGTGGATGGCTGTGGCAGGGCTGGGGTGTGGGCATGGGTGGCGCACGGCTCCTGGGGGCAGGGCAGTGGGTCAGATAGGTTTGGGGAAGATAGAAGGAGGTGGGTCTATTTGCAGCACCCCAGCTGTGCTGCTCTGCTGGCTCCGGCTGCTCTGTGCCTGACCTTGCCACCCGGCCCAGACCCGGCGAGACATGGCTACAAGTGCCAGGTTCAGGTTGGATGTGAAAACAACTCAGTGCTCTGGGGCCAGGTTCAGATTGTCTGTGAGCTAGTCACGTTGGGGTTGGGCTTTAAAATGAGTCCTGAGCAGACCAAGAATTCAAGTCCATCAAGTCCATTTTGGTCCTTAAATTGCATTTGAGGAAACTAGCTGAGCGTAGCTGCCCGGAGGCCATAGATCGTCTGTTGCTCTACTGGAAGTTGCTCTCTCTTCTCTGAGCCAGGTGGTGCCAGGCTTTCTTAGCCGTCTCCCGAATCAGGCCCAAGGGGAAACCTTCTCCTGGGTTGCCATCTGTCCAGCCAGATGCACTCCTAACACTGCGGTTTTCCCCACTCCCTGTCCTTGCCTGCCTCTCCTCATTTGCCTGTCGTTCCTTAAAACACCTGGGTCCATTGCTTCCCTATCAGTCTGTCCACTTCGTTTTCCTCTCCTTGGCGTAGCCGTCGGGCTGCCTGCAAAGTGGCCCGGGGTTAGATTCTGGCCTGAGGGGTCAGGATTCCTGGGTCTGTTCCCACCTCTGCTCCCAGCACCACGTGTGTTACTCCTCGCACCTCAGCCTGCTTCACAAAGTGTCGTTGTCGCCATTTTACAGTTAGGGAAACTGAGGCACAGAGCTGGGCTGTCGGAGCTAGGACTAGAACGCCCAGTCCTGTGCTAAGCCAGTAGACGGGGCCTGATCCTGAGATACACTAGTTATTTGCGGTTCCCTTGGACTTCAGCAGGAGTTGCGGATGCCCAGCCCATCTCAGGATCATCGGGATAACTCCTACGTGTGACTGATACACAGTCTGACTCGCCAGGACCACTCCCTCAGACTCAAATGGGGATGGCCAAGTGGCTAATCACTGTGTCTTGCTGATTGCTGGTGTCCACTGCCTAGCACGCTGGGTCTTGGGCATTTACTGCAATGCCCATATTACATCATAATCTCTTCGGAGCAAGGACCCAGTGGGAATTCGAGGCATGTAATGTGTGTGGCGTGGGTGAAAATACTACAGCATTGTGGATAATCGCTCAGAATTCCAAATGGGTACGTTGTGTGTAATGGACCGGAGAGCTGGTGAGAGAGAGCTCCATAGTTCCTGGCTGTGATCACACGACATGGGTCAGCGTTGTGACATATTACATCCCTGTCCATCAGTGGTTGGGCTGTCTTTGTGTTCATGGTGTGTGTTGTTTTTGGCATGGTTCTGGAATCTCTCTCAGGGAGACGTATTGCTCCCTTAACACATCCCTGTCGGTTTAAATGCTGCATCCCAAATGGTAAGAATATCTCTTGCGTCCTGTTCCTGAGACAAATTGTGCACCTGTCTGATTGTCTGCAGTTGCAGAGTGCTCTTCAGCTCCAGCGCACGTGGGACTTCCGGTTCCACTGGTTGAAACTCTTAACGATGCTTGTGCCCGGGGGCACCCCTCATGTGCCAATGCGGTGACTGTGAGTGTGCGCAGAAACTGGCCCGAACCTTATTTTCACACACACTAACAAATTGGGCATGCAATTGGGCACTCCGTTTTCCCACATGCAGTTTTCCACTTAACTTTGAAGATTGGGATGTTGACCTTTATTGTAAAGGTGACCCTGACTGTCCAGGGGCTGAGATAGCTGATCCTTGGGGCTCACGCCAAGTGTACAGAGCAGATTAGCCATAGGGCTTGCAATTCTTCCACCCAACCCTATATACCAGCCAGTGATCTGCTTCAGTCCCCACTCTGCCCCAGGTGCCCCGGGGGAAATGGGCTCCATTACAGAGCTCTGAGACGTCTGCATGGGGTGATGAACGGGTGGGGCCATCCAAGTTTGTGGCCTCTGCTTATTTTCACTCGGGCCTAGTGCAGCGGGAGAAAGAAACGCAGGGTGGGAAGGGCGAAGAGCAGTGTGGAGAAATGGTGTTAAGCCCTGGCTTTGCCAGCTGCTGCCAGATGAAGGGAGCGTTGAGGGTAGGGCTGCCACCCATCCAGATTTTACCCGGGTACTCCAGGTTTTGGCTTCTGTGTCCGGGGGCCATTTAAGGTTGCCAGGTGCCCAGTTTTTGACCAGAAAGGGCGCCTGAAAAAGGGACCTGGCAGCCCTAAATGGCACCTGAACCAGAACTCCGGTTACCGCGGGTCAGGGGGAGGTGCCGGGTCATTAACCCATGCCAGTCCCTGCTCAGCTGGGGCCACCTCCTACCTGCAGGCAGGCTCCTTGAGACAATCCAGTGAGTGACAGGGGAGGTGGGATGGGGGTGGGGCAGGGGTGGGGCCTTGGGGGTCCAGTTACCAGCAGTTAGAAAGGCAGCTACCCCAGTAGCAGTGGCTGGAGCGGGATCCCTGCAGAGGCAGACCTTGTGCTAAGGGGCCCTGAGGCATATATAGGAGCAGGAGCAGCTGCTGCACCTTTCTCAGGCTGAACTCCCTCCAAGTCAGGGGCCGTGTGGCTGCAGAGCACCCAGTACAGTGCGATCCGGGTCCAGATTGGGGTCTCCGGGTGCTGCTGCAGCTCAGACCCTAAACAAGGACAGCGTGTGCGCCCTTAGCAGTTGCAGCATGTCCGGGCCCCGGCTCTGCACCCCCCTGCTCTCCCCGGAGCATGGGGGAGCTCGAAGCACCTTTTGCCAAGGGCTGAGCAGGGCCTGCGAGTGACTCCCTTTTAGTCACACTGGCAAAGTGCATGCGGTGTCCACAGCAGATAAAAGCCCACTAGTGCTGCCAGCTGGAGGAGTTGCTCCTTCAGCTCGAGCGGGCTGCGCAGAGGTGCTGAAGGGCCGAGTTCCGAACCCCACTGAGGACCCCAGGCCGGGGCGTTACGCTTGCTTGATACAGTGGGATTCAGCACCGGCGAGTCCCACCTGTGATCGCTCAGCTCAGGCTCCGATGTGAATTCCCTGAAGCCGTTTCCTGTTGCTGCAATTCCTCGCCTCCCCATGGCTGCTCCGTGGGATGTTGGGTTAGAGGAGGGGTTGTCAGCTCTGTCTAGCTTTGCTGTCAAAGACGGCGAATCTAGTCACCTCCCTGGTCCTCCTGGCCACAGACGGTTCATGCCACTGGCTCTGCCTCGGCACAGACGCACCTAGCGGACCTCAGTCGGTCCAGCAGGTATCTGGGAAACGTTACCTGCTCTCCTCGGATGGATTAAAGCCCCAGGTCTGTGCAGATCAGCCCCAGGTCCCCAGCCCCGGGTCCCCAGCCCCGCACAGACGGCTGCGCTGAGGCACTGCGAGCAGAACCGTCAGCTTGCTGGGGGGAATGGCCTCCTGGCACGGGCCACTGTTCATGGCAGGGCTGCTGGGCAGGGGCGCAGTAGAGGGACACTTCCCAAGCCGGTTGCAGGGAGCCAGGAGAGCATCTCCCTTCCCAGAGCCTGGTGTCGCTGCAAAGCTCCCGTGCTCCGTGATGGACGGGACCAATCCGAAGCACCGGCTGGTGCTTGGTAGTGCTCTAGAGCAGGTGTTTCCTGAGCACGCTGACTCTCCAGCCCTGGGAAGTGAGGAGGCTCTGTAACCTCGCCAACCCTAACCCCTTCCCTGCATTATCACCTGGCTCCAAGAAAGTGTCTGGGGCCCGGTTGCCAAGGGCTTTATGAGAAAGTAAGCATCTTTATCCCCATTTCATAGATGGGGAAACTGAGGCACTGGGTGACCTTGGGAAAGTCACTTCAGCAATCCAGTGTTAGAGCCCAGGTCTGCTGGGTTCCAGTCCCATGCACTATCCATTGCCTGCTGGCTGCCCCAGTCCCTTTCAGGCTCCAGGCACCGTGTGGGAATGGGAGCCTCTGTCCGAGGGCCATACAGCCCTGTCGCAAGGCGGGGCTAGGTACGTATGGATTGAGGGGGATGTTGAGGCACCCAGAGGTGGCGCTGCCGTGACCAACGGCAAGGTCAGGAGTAGGCCAGATCTCCCAGCTCTAACCCCTGCATGACGCTGCCTTTCAGGGGCTTGGCTATTGACTCTTGGCTTTAATTCCTTCTCCATTCCAGGCTACAATGTTAAGTGCGAGTACACCGCACACAAAGAAGGGGTCCTGAAAGAAGAGATGATGCTGTCCAGCGAGACCCACGATGGTGCCTGCGTCAAAGTGGTTGTTCAGGCCCGGGTAATGGGTAGGTATCCCTCTAAACTGCGCTGGAAACGAGATCCGGAGCCTTTCCCTGCACGGACCGCCTAGAATCCAGCCCTGGTGAGTGACTGCAGCCTGATCAGCGGCTGCGGCCCACTCCTAGGGGATTTAGGATGCAGCGGGCAAGGTGTTTCCAGTAGAGAGAGCTCAGCCAGATTCCCCTGGAATCCTGTGCACAATTCTGGTTACCCATGTTCCAGAAAGAGGCATTCGGATCGGCACGGGGCAGAGGAGGGCTGCTAGGGTGGCCCGGGGAATGGAGAGCCTGTCTTTGGACAGCACGCTGGAAAAGCTTGGCAAAACGCAGGCTGAGAGGGGATCTGATTGCGCTGTAAATCCCCTGGGGGCGGGGAACCATGGAGGGGGAAGAGCTAGTCAAGCTAAGGGACAGTGGTGGCCCAAGAGCCAATGGGAAGAAACGCCAGGAGTAAATTCAGGCTGGAAATGCAGAGTGTGGGGAACATGCGGTGCGGCTGGGGGAGGGATTCATGTATGGTCAGAGTAGTGGCGGCAGGCGAGGGGGGGACAGTCTCACTAGTTTGTAGATGGAGCTTGCTTGGCATGTGATGGGGCTGGTGTGTGGGGTTGCCTGTGATCGCAGGGACTGGGCTCAGTGACTCAGCAGGTCCCCCCCAGGTGAGCTGGGTTTGGCTGTGGATGTTTCATAGGTCTGCTGGCTCCAGGGCCGCAAGCAGGACGATGACCCCGGTGAGCTGGCCCCTGGCTGGGTAAGAGGGCATCAGGGGCCAAGTCTCCCACTTTCAGCCGTGCTCACGGGGCAGGTGTGTGGGTGGAGACGCTTCCCAGTCCCTTCGTGGCATTTGCAGCCGTCCCTTCTGACTGCCCTCCTGAGGAGAGAGCTGTGATGGAGCTCGGCTGTTCTCAGTGGTGGCAGCTGACAGAACAAGGAGCCAATGGTCTCAAGTTGCAGTGGGGGAGGTCTAGGTTGGATGGAAACACTATTTCACTAGGAGGGTGGTGAAGCACTGGAATGGGTTCCCTAGGGAGGTGATGGAATCTCTATCGTTAGGGGGTTTTAAGGCCTGGCTTGATAAATCTGATTTTTGAATTGCTCCAGCTCCAGGCAAAAACCTGATGGTCCGTGTTCCGCTCCAAAGCCCTGGCTGGGCTGATTTAGTTGGGAATTGGTCCTGCTTTGAGCAGGGGGTGGGACTAGATACCTCCTGAGGTCCCTTCCAACCCTGATCTTCTAGGATTCTATGAACTGTTTGAGGTAAGTAGCTGTAGGTTGTTTCCAGTTAAGCAGACCCCATCTCCTGCCTACCTCCTAGCAGGTACAGCGCAGGGGAGCCCCATGGGTTCAGAGAGTCCCCTAACTAATACGCAGAGTTTGTTGGTGTTTCTGTCCAGATTTACAGATTCCAAGGCTGATGGCCTAGTCCGACTCCCTACATAGACTCATAGGTCAGAAGGGACCAATATGATCATCTAGTCTGACCTCCTGCACAAGGCAGGCCACAGAACCCTACTCATCCACTTTTATAACAACCCCTAACCCAGGACTGTTATTGAAATCCTCAAAATTGGTTTGAAGACCTCAAGCTGCAGAGAATCCATCAGCAAGTGACCCATGCCCCACGCTACAGGGGAAGGCAAAAAACCTCCAGGGCCCTTGCCAATCCGCCCTGGAGGAAAATTCCTTCCCAACCCCAAATATGGCGATCAGCTAAATCCTGAGCATGTGGGCAAGACTCACCAGCCAGCACCCAAGAAGGAATTCTCTGCAGTAACTCAGTTCCCATCCCATCCAACATCTCCCCGCAGACCATTGAGCAGACTTATCTGGTGATAATCCAAGATCAATTGCCCAAATTAAACTATCCTATCATAACATCCCCTCCATATACTTATCAAGCTTAGTCTTAAAGCCAGAAAAGTCTTTTGCCCCCACTACTCCCCTTGGAAGGCTGTTCCAGAACTTCACTCCCCTAATGGTTAGAAACCTTCGTCTAATTTCAAGTCTAAACTTCCTTATATCCAGTTTGTACCCATTCGTCCTCGTGCCTACAATAGTACTAAACTTAAATAATTCCTCTCCCTCCCTAACGTTAACCCCCCTGATATATTTATATAGAGCAAGCATATCCCCCCGCAGCCTTCTTTTGGCCAGGCTAAACAAGCCAAGCTCTTTGAGTCTCCTTTCATAAGGCAGGTTTTCCATTCCTCGGATCATCCTAGTAGCCCGTCTCTGGACCTGTTCCAGTTTGAATTCATCCTTCTTGAACATGGGACACCAGAACTGCACACAATATTCCAGATGGGGTCTCACCAGCGCCTTATATAACACAGGCCAGAGATCTGCCCTTCCTGCAGCCCTCCCTACAGGCACTGACTCTCCTGTAGTTTGCTGTCGCTGTGCCCAGGTCTACACTAGCAGGGGTGATTGACCTAAGATACGCTGACTTCAGCGCCGCCATTCGGGTAACTGAAGTTGGCGTATCTTAGGTCCACTTACCTGGCCGTGAGGACGGCGGCGAGTCGGCCGCTGCCACTCCCCCATCAACTCCGCTTCCGCCTCTCGCGAGCTGGAGTTCTGGAGTCAACGGGGAGCGCGATCGGGGACTGATTTCATCGCATCTACACTAGACACGATAAATCAACCCCCGATAGATTGATCACTACCCACCTGCCCTGTGTGTCCCGTTCAACCTGAGCCGGCAGCACCCCGCTGACTCGGCCGGTGGCTGGGTGGAATCGCTTCTGGCTCATCGTGTAGCAGCTTTTTTGTTCCCCACCCACATGGGCTGCTGGGGCGGGTCCGTGTCCTGCTATAAGTGAAACTGATCGGCCCGGCTATGCTGTCCAAGCTGAGCAATATGCAGAAAGCAGACTAAGGCACCGATCTTGCAAATACAGGCATGACTCCAAGCCCATTACACAGCCCTGATGCGGCTGAAGCATGTGCTGAAGGGTTTGCGGGATGGAGGCCTGGATTTTAAAAGATTCTTTCCCCTGATGTTACTAATCTCCCCATTATTATTAGTAACACCACTTGGAGACACAGAACTTGTTTCCAGGCTCATGTTTAACCTGACCATGCCCCCTTAATTCCCTGAGCTTCTTATCAGCCCCGCTGCGGCGTAAGGGGTGATTCATCCCAGCAGAACTCGGACGTGCTGGCGGCTTTCCACCAACCCTGATGATAAAAAAAAAAAAAAAAAAATTGCTGAGAAATTAGGCTTGAAGGATGACAGTGGACAAAACAGCTTTTCAAGCTTGAGACCGAAATCCCCTGGCCTCCGCAACTGACATTTGGCATCACAGCCGATGCTGCCTGGCAACTGAGTGATAACAGTCTTCGATGGAGAGAGAGAGAGAAGAGAATGGGGAGCCAGGACATTTAAGGCCTAATCCAAAGCCTTGGGCAGTCAACGTGCAGCTCCGCTGCCTTAGCGGCCTTTGGCTCAGCTCCTTACAACGCTCAGCAAGGCAGGGCTTGTTGTGCCTCTGGTTGCTCTCATCTGGGTGGCTCAGGAACAACTGGATCTGTACCTCTTCCTGGAAGGCAACGCTTGTGTCTGTGAGTGATAAGGTGCTGCCATTGCTTGGGGCATGGGCACCCAGTCCAATTTAGATCTACAGTGAGAACAGCTGCAGAAGTTTCAGTTGAAATGGCTGGCTTCCAGCGCAGACGCAGCCCTGCATCATGCAACTCCTCACTGCAGCGTTCGATGGGCCACGACGTCTCTGCCGTTCCTTGGCAGATCAAAATGGGCGGCTCTGCCCAGGCAATGCAGCAAAAGTGGGGTTGGCAGAGCTCTTGGGCAGGAACTGATGGAGATGAACTGGGCTGCTTAAAATGGCCTCCCCCAGCCTCTCAAAGAGCAGAGGTAATAGCCATAGGATCAGCACGTGAGAGACCCAGGCAAGTGTGTAGACCAAAGCCAGCAGTGACTTAAATGGAGGTGTGGATTATACCTGCGGGCTAAGCAGACACCCAGACACTCACGCTGAGCGTGTGCTGTGATTGTAATCGCAGGCCCTGTTGGCATCTTGGTGAACTGGTGTGAATCCGGAGTAACTCGGGAGTGGCAGGCTGGGTTTACACCAGTGTGACGGAGATTGGGGTCTGACCTGATCAGAGGGCAAAGAATGTCACTTGGCATTCAGTGAGCATAGCTCAGATGCTGAGGGAGTGAAGAGCTGCTGCATTCTCTGTGAGTCGCTCCCTGTACCAGACCTGTGGCTTAAGTCATAAAATATCAGGCTTGGAAGGGACCTCAGGAGGTATCTAGTCCAACACCCTGCTCAAAGCAGGACCAACCCCAACTAAATCATCCCAGTCAGGGCTTTGTCAAGCCTGACCTTAAAAACCTCTAAGGAAGGAGATTCCACCACCTCCCTAGGGAACCCATTCTAGTGCTTCACCACCCTCCTAGTGAAATAGTGTTTCCTAATATCCAATCTAAACCTCCTCCACTGCAACTTGAGACCATTGCTCCTTGTTCTGTCATCAGGTACCACTGAGAACAGTCTAGATCTATCCTCTTTGGAACCCCCTTTCACGTAGTTGAAAGCAGCTATCAAATCCCCCCTCACTCTTCTCTTCTGCAGACTAAACAATCCCAGTTCCCTCAGCCTCTCCTCCTAAGTCCTGTGCTCCAGCCCCCTAATCATTTTTGTTGCCCTCCACTGGACTCTTTCCAGTTTTTCCACATCCTTCTTGTAGTGTGGAACCCAAAACTGGACACAGTACTCCAGATGAGGCCTCACCAATGTCGAATAGAGGGGAATGATCACGTCCCTCAATCTGCTGGCAATGCCCCTACTTATACAGCCCAAAATGCCATTAGCCTTCTTGGCAACAAGGGCACACTGTTAACTCATATCCAGCTTCTCATCCACTGTAATCCCCAGGTCCTTTTCTGCAGAACTGCTGCCTAGCCATTCGGTCCCCAGTCTGTAACAGTGAATGGGATTCTTCCGTCCTAAGTGCAGGACTTTGCACTTGTCCGTGTTGAACCTCATCAGGTTTCTTTTGGCCCCAATCCTCTAATTTGTCTAGGTCCCTCTGCGTCCTATCCCTACCCTCCAGCATATCTACCACTCCTCCCCATGTAGGTTGGACATTAGGAAAAAGTTCCTAACTGTCAGGGTAGTTAAACACTGGAATAGATTGCCTAGGGAAGTTGTGGAATCTCCATCTCTGGAGATATTTAAGAGTAGGTTAGATAAATGTCTATCAGGGATGGTCTAGACAGTATTTGGTCCTGCCATGATGGCAGGGGACTGGACTCGATGACCTCTCGAGGTCCCTTCCAGTCCTAGAGTCTATGAGTCTATGTAGTGTCATCTGCAAACTCGCTGAGGGTGCAGTCCACGCCGTCCTCGAGATCATTAATGAATCCCAAACACTGAATTTGGTGCCAAAATATACCAGACTCCACTCGGAACTCAAACTTACCTATGACACAGGAGTGACAGTGTGATCCAGTCGACAGAAAACCAGGAGTCAGGAGACCTGGGATTTGTCCCTGGCTGTGCCACTGGTGCACTGGCACTGCAGGAAACCTTCCTGTGCCTCAGTTTCCCCATTTGGAAAGTGGGGAATGGACTTACCCACTTGTCTTTTCACAACCAGAGGAGAACTTGTTCAGCCATCTGTGCCCACCACAGCCAGTCGTTTCCTCTTCAGCGAATGGGACGTGCCCGGAGACCACGGTGATGGATGCCCATAAGGAGAGGGATGGGTAGTTAGTGTTAAACTCGCTCTAGGATCCGTGACGCCCTAGCAGCCCCCTCAGATGGGGATTTGCAAATCTGTCTCAACTCCTTGCTGCCACCTGCTGGCTCTGTAGAGGATTCATCCTTCGCTCTCTCCCGAGTTTAATTAACCCTTAACCGCATTATGATATGCAGCAGGGCGGCTTTGGAGCTGACTCTGTATAATCTCTCCTTTCCCTCGGAATAATTGCCCGGCTTTGGGCACATCCTATTAACGGACCCGACGCTGCCTGTCACATCCTCCGCGTCTGCTGCTGTTGCTGCGAAACGCCATGTGAGCTTCTGAGGGTCTGTAACCACTGCTGGATGCCTCCCCTATATTCTGAGGGGTGGATCCCATTCAGTAGCCCCAAAGCTGCTAGCTGGGGGAAACTTTGGATCCCCTTTCTGTGGGGATCCTGCCTTTGCTGGGATCAGTGCGTTGTCCGAGGCCAGTGGGGTGCAAGCGTCTAGGCACCAGCTCCCTGTGAGAGGCTGTACACCCTTGGCAGTGGTCTTGCCCCTGGATTTGTCGAACGGCGAGCGGGGGTAGTAACCTCCCTGCCCGTGTCACGCGTGCAGGAATGCAGCTCTTCTGTGGGCTCCTTAGCAGCCCATGGAATTTGCAAAGATGAATTCAATTAGTGGAGCGCAGCCTCCAAAATGCAGTTTATTTAGGTCATCTGCTGGTTGCCCGGGGATCCGAGTCTGGCATCGTGGTGGGGCAGAGGAGTGCTGACTTTCCTCCTCCATCCCACCAGAGCCATTCTTGGGGCCCCTCACAGTGACTGGGAAGGGTTGGGGTCAGGGGATTGCTGGGGCCACAGGGATTCCCCAAGTAAGATCACACTGAGCCTGCTCCCTTCACAGACCACTGGGTCTTACCCCACAGGCTGGAGCCCCTACTCACCCATGGGGAGGGTTGGGTGGCAGCATTGGGGGGGAGGGGCTGTACTGCTGTCGCATCTGGGAAGCGACAGAAGATGGTTCTGGTTTGGGGATCCCTGCAGCAAATACGCCGCCCGCTAGGGAGGGCTCCTGAAGGAGAAAATGAGGCTGTGGAGGAAGACCAGCAAGGCCTTGCCCAAGCCTGTGTCCCAGCTATGCCAGGCTCTGCTCTGAATGACATCGGCTGCAGTGACTCCCTTTGCTGCAGCATCAATGAGATTGGGCCCCAAGGCGTCGGCCCAGGGTCCCCAAGGAACCTCTCCCGGGCTAGTGACTTTATAGCACAAGGAGACTATGGCCCCGCTTCAGCACAGGATTAAGCGCATGCTTAAAGTTAAGTACGTGCTTTGTGGAATCAGGGCTGGACAATTCTAAGGAGCCAGGTTGGAGGTTCCCTTGCAGAGGGTCCAATATGAAGCCATCCTTTACAAGCATCAGCCCTCGAAATAATTTCCTGCCTATGTTAACATCACACTGCGCAGGAAATTTGTTTTCTCTGGTGCCCGCGAGCGAATGGAGTTAATGAACTGGAGATTAAGCCGAAGCAAGATGAGGGGGCCATTAGCAGCGATACGTAGAGCAGCCTGCCCCCTTGCTCAGCAGATGGAAGCAAAGATTGAGCAGCAGATCCACTGAAATGTGGTTTTTAATAAAACTTCAAAACTGCAATAAAAACCCCAGGAAAACTGGAGTCCTGCAGCGGTTTGGAGCTGATTTTGCTGCAGGGCAGTGACTGGCTGTCCTCCAATTCCTGACACAGTCAGGAAGGAGGTTGGTGTGGCGAGCAGAGAACTGTGGGATGAGCGGGAAGGTTCACAGAAGCACAGAGATGGACCTAACCCAAACCAACCTGTCTGCTGACAGTTTTCCCTTCTGAAGGTCAAAAATGGACTTTTCCTCCTAGAACAGCTCCCCTGGTGGCTGGGCTAGGAACTGGGACAGCCCCCAAAGTCCTCAGGCCCGGGAGACAAGCCAGTCACCCGAGGGATTTTACTTTTTAGGGTGTATTCTAAATACAAGGGAGACTGATTTAAATCCAGGCACTTTAAATCAAAAATGGGAAAGCCTGGATTTAAATAATCGATTTTAATCAACTTTTCCATTGGTACTTCAATTATTTTCTAAAGACAGGTGCATTCTCATTGCTCGATGCAACCATTAAAACATCTTCATTTACAACTAAAGAGAATCTTTACACTAGACTGGTATATCTTTTTGCTACCTGGGATGGTGCACTGTAACTATTTAAGCAATTACTGTATATAGCTTAATATTTTCAGATTCGTATTCACTCATTGTACATTTTTAGTACGTTAGAAAATGGTGAATGGCATGTTGCTTATTTACTAGCAATGGTCATGATTTGTGTCAAGCTGCATTGGAATGGTAATTGGACTTCAAATAAACACAGACCAGCCTATAAAATGTATGGTTACTAAACAAAACAAGCCCTGAGTGCAGTACATAAGCTATCGTGGCATATTTGTAGAGCTTGACCTGAAAAGTTAGGTGTTTCCCCCTGATTCTTTATATAGAAAAGCAGCCTTTAACTCACTGGTTTTGATAGAGGCTCGTGGATTCAGCATTTACATTTTGTTGTTAAATATGTTGAGATTATAATAAATTTAGGCCCTTGACATATTTTGTGTTAAGTTCAGATTTCATTTTAAATGTGTATTTTTAAAAAGAAAAACTTCTTATAATTTAAATAATATAAAAAATATCCAATTTAAAGCAAACCCCCCCCGATTTTCTCCTCCCCAAATCATTGGTTTTTATCCACCCGTCTAAGTGTCGGGTGGGGATGGACTTAGCCAGTGTGTTCTGGGAGTTGGTGCCCCGTGAAAGGCTTAGTTGGCCAACCCAGTCAGGTTGTTTGGGGAATAAGGGCCCATTTGTCTGTTTGCTCAAACATGCATGTGCAAAACCGCACGCTCAGTTGCATGCCTCGTGTGTGTGCAGCTACTGTGGAGATAACACCTAGCGCAGATCAGGTGTGGAATTCAAAGCGCCTGAGGTCAGTAGCATTATCCCCATTTTATAGATGGGGAAAGAGAGGCAAAGTGACTTGCCCAAGGTCAGCCAGCAAACCAGTGGCAGAGCCAGGAATAGAGCCTGGGTCTCCTGAGCTGTGATCCAGTGTCCAGTGCTCTCAATCGCAGGTTGAAATGATTTTTTCTTGTTATAAAAATTGAAAATGTTAAATTGGTCAAAATTGAAATGAAACAATTTGTTCCACCTGAAACTCATTTTTTGGACTTTTAAAAATTGCCAGTGAATTGAAACAGCCTCAAGAATGGAGCTTGTTCGTAACCGAACAAAAGTTTATGGCTAGGGCCCTACCAAGTTCACATTCCATTTTGATCAATTTCATGGTCATAAAATTGTAAAAATCGTAAATTTCATGATTTCAGCTATTTAAATCTGAAGTTTCACAGTGTTGTAACTGTAGGGGTCCTGACCCAATGCTGAAGGCAGCAGTGCAGAAGTAAGGGTTGCATGGTGTGATATCGCCACCCTTACCTCTGTGCTGCTGCTGGCAGGGTGCTGCCTTCAGAGCTGGGCACCCGGCCAACAGCCACCGCTCTCCGGCCACCCAGCTCTGAAGGCAGCGCGGAAGTAGGGGTGGCAATACCGCGACCCCACTACAATAACATTGTGACACACACACACCCAACCCTCTTTTGGGTTGGGACCCCCAATTTGAGAAACACTGGTCTCCCCCGTGAAATGTGCATAGAGCAGAATAAAAGCACACAAAAGACCAGATTTCACACGGGGAGAGACCGGATTTCACAGTCCATGCCGCGTTTTTCACTGCTGTGAATTTGGGAGGGTCCTAGTTATGGTGATTCTTTCAAAAGTTTACAGCTGAACATTGACTTAACACAGCTTTGAAACTTTGCTATGCAGAAGAAGAATGCTGCTTTCAACCATCTTAATTTAACTAAAACAAGCACAGAAACAATTTCCTTCTCTTGTCAAAGCTTTTTTTGTTTAACTTTCCCTTTATTTTTGTAGAAGTTTGTTTAACACAGTCCTGCACTGTACAGTATTTGGGGGTTTTGGTCTCTGCTGCTGCCTGATTGTATACTTCTGCTTCCAAACGAAGTGTGTGGTTGATGGGTCAGTTCGTAACTCTGGTGTTCGTAACTCGGAGTCATTCTGTGCACAACTCTTATCATTCAGTTGTTCACGTTGGCACCAAGATCCTTTCACTGAGTTAATGCAGCTGATTTTGGCACGTAGGTTGTTCACATTGTTCCTTCCAGTGCACGTTGCCTTGCATTTATCAGCCTTGCATTTGATCTTCCATTTCGTTTCACCCGGCCTGGTTCGGTCCTCAGTTTTCTCTGCTCTCTTTCCTAAATAAGGCCTGAAGTTTCAATGGTGAGATTATTAACCATGGGAACGATTTCCCAAGGGTCATAGTGGATTCTCCATCACTTGCTATGTTTAAATCAGGATGGGATGCTTTTCTAAAAACTCTGCTCTAGGAATAATTGTGGGGCAGATCTGTGGTCTGTTATACGAGGGGTCAGACTAAATGATCACGATGGTCCCCTCTGCCTTGGAATCTGTGAATGTAAATAATATTGTCATTGGTGATTTTTGCCATCTTGCTGCCCACCCCATCTTCCACATAACTAATGGATCCTTTAAGCAGAATCCTAAGTAATTATGAGCTGAGTGAACCCTGATCCAGCCTCTCTCGCAGAGCATAGTAATTTGTGAGCAAATGTGGGATTCTGTATAATTATTTTTTTGTTGGCTAATTGGAAATGTTAATTAGAATAGGGTTTTAACAGAACTTTGTTACCTCTCTTTACATCTCTCCTTCTGGTAATGTAATTAGCTTTTTAATTGGCTTCTTTGAATCATAGATGTGTAGGACTGGAAGGGACCTCACAAGGTCATCTTGTCCAGTCCCCTGCACTCAAGACAGGACTGTAATAACTACACCATCCCTGACAGTTTTTTGTCTAACTTGTTTTTTAAAACTTCCAGCCATAGAGATTCCACAACCTCCTGGTGTCAAGTATCAGGGGGTAGCTGTGTTAGTCTGTATCCACAAAAACAATGAGGAGTCCGGTGGCACCTTAAAGACTCTCAGATTTATTTGGGCATAAGCTTTCATGGGTAAAAGCCCTACTTCTTCAGATGCATGGAGTGAAAATTACAGATGCAGGCATAAATATATACAATATATCCTCCTGGGCAATTTATTCCAGTGCTTAACCACCTGGACAGGTAGGAAGTTTCTCCTAATGTCCTAAACTGCCCTTGCTGCAATTTAAGCCAATTGCTTCTTGTCCTATCTACAGAGGTTAAGGAGAACAAATTTTTCACCCTCCTCCTTGTAACAACCTTTTATGTACTTCAAAATTACCATGTCCACTCTGTCTTCTCTTCTCCAGACTAAACAAACCCAATTTTTTCAATCTTCCCTCCTAGATCATGTTTTCTAGACCTTTCATCATTTTTGTTGCTCTTTTCTGGACTTTCTCCAGTTTGTCCACATCTTCCCTGAAATGTGGCGCCCAGAACGGGACACAATACTCTAGTTAAAAGAACGGGAGTACTTGTGGCACCATAGAGACTAACAAATTTATTTGAGCATAAGGTTTTGCTCAAATAAATATTAGTCTCTAAGGTGCCACAAGTACTCCTGTTCTTTTAGCAGAAGGAGACTAACACGACTGCTACCCTGAAACCTGAATACTCTAGTTGAGGCTTAATCAGTGCGGAGTAGAAACAGATAATATCCTGTGGATCAACAGTAATTTCTCGGCCATTAAGTTCCTGTGTATGTCTCAGAATTCAGAAGACCCGATCAGATTTAATGATCAAAGATGGTCTCACCCCTATTTCACACACAACTCTCTTTATTCACCTCTGCTTCCAAATGCATTATTACTCATTTCACCCTCACTCATCATTGGTGTTCTGTTGGCAGTGAAATTACATTCAGTATAATTAATTTATCAGAAAGCCATGCAGACTCTGCAATCATGGTATCTTTCCTTTTTTTTCCCCCTGACCTGGAATGTGACAGAAAGCTTGCAATTTAATATTAATTTGCAATTAGGGAAATGAGAGGATGTGATCTTTGTCAGTTTTGTTAATTGGAAATTTTAATAGGGAAAAATCTGCATAAAAGATAAGACTCTCCTAAAATACTCCCTGCAACTGAACTTTTGACATTGCAGAATATTGTATCTGTACCCTTTTGCTGTATGGTACAAGGAGGATCTGGGAACATGTGTTGCAATTGTTTTGTATGTAAGGTTTGACATTCTGGTATTTCTAACCATCCGTATTGATGGATAAGTCTTGGGATGATTCAGATGTGTGAAGCAGGAGCTATTAAATGAAAGGTCGGATGCCTCAGTCTTCACTAGAGATCTTGCCACCCAGGCATGGCTCTGATTCAGGCAGGGACGTAGGCATGTGAGTAAGCCTCATTGACTTCAGTGGAACTACGCACGGGTTTAACATTATAACCCATCCTGAATACCTTCCTGAATCAGGGCCAGATTGCATTAAACAGGTGTTAATAAAAACTGTTGGAAACAGTCTCAGTAAAAACCACACTCTCCCCACGAATTAGGTTTCACTTGCTCAGTTTCCCAGGTGCCAGTGTAACGCCAACAAACCCGGCGGCGGCAGGTGGGATCAAACCTGGGAGCTCTGAAGCTTTGTGGATGAAACTCTACTTGGTCTACTGCATGAGCCAAAAGACCCATGGCTCTTAGCCAAGGCTGTAGCAGACTCACCGATCTCTATGGTCTAGGAGCCACTAGAGGGCCCCAGGCAGGCCTGAGTTACACCCGCATGAAGGATGCTGGATTTAGAAGGCAGGACACCTGGGTTCTGTCCCTCCTGTGTGACTGTGGGCAAGTCACTCCTCCTCCTCCCACATTTTGTCTCTTTAAACTGTAAACGTTTTGGGGCGGGGGCTGTCTCTTGCTAGGTAAAGTGCACAGCACCATGGGGCCTTACTGATTTACAAATAGTCAGAAGCTCCTTGTCCGGAAAGTGACAGAAAGATGCATGTGAACGATACCAGCTGCAGTCTCACTGGAAGGATCTAGATCCCTCCCTCCTGGGAAGGTACGATTTGCCCCTGCATTTCCACGATCCATGCCGAAGCTAGCATAGCCGGGTATCAGTGAGCATCCGGCGATCTCCCTCCCTGTATTGCTGTGTAAGCAGAGGCCATTCTGTCTTGCAGATCGCCACCACGGCACACCCATGCTGCTGGAGGGGGTCCGGTGCATCGGGGCAGAGCTGGAGTACGATTCGGAGCAGAGCGAGTGGCCCGGGTTCGACTAGCCGCTGAGGACCACTGCCTTCTTTTAGGTTTTAAATTTAAGCTTGAAATGTAAGAAGAACAAATAGTTCACTGGCTGCAGGATTCTGAACGCTCTAGTTTTGTGGTCACCAATGGAGCTTGTCTTGTGAGGTCTGGGCTCTGTGCTTTCACCCCCCTTCCCCTAATAGCAAACCAAACTGTAGGCCAGTAGTTGTAAATGGTTTTGTGAAGAGCAGGTAGCAGCTTATGACTCTGGCTCAGAGCTGAGAGCAAAACCAGGGCCATCACGGATTGGGTCAGGGTTCTCATCATCTTTTCAGCCTTAAAACTAAACTGTGTGTGCGCGCATGGGGCTGTACATGCTGGCATGTGAGTGGATGCCCGACCTCCTGAGCAAGTGTCACCTACAGGGCATCTATCATATCAGAATAGTATTTCTTATCCTTAAATGTTGGTTATTTTTTCCTTCTCTTTAGTGATCTCATTGTCGCATGTGGCTTTGTCCAAAGTTTCTACAGCTGCCATTTAAAAACTGAACAGCTGATGTTTTCTCCCATCTCCAGTGGTGAGGTTGGTAAATACACCGGGTGGGGTGCAGTAGCTTCATATGCTTTGGCTGTTTAGTTTGTGTTTAGTCTCAGGAGTATTTCCAAAAATCAGGCATCTGTTGCCTTCCTGAGAGTCAGGAGCAATCCCTTGTTGCAAGCCATACGGTGTCTTGTTCTCTCTTTGTGCTGCTGCTGTGATTTTATTTTATTTTATTTTTCATAATCTTTCATGTTGCATGTTTAAACGCTCCAGGCTGGATTCTGATCCCAGTTGCAAATCTGGAATTAACTCCATTTTCCCCAAGTGGGTGACTCCAGATTGATTCCATTGGCTTTCGGGGAGTTAACTCCAAGTTTACACCATTGCTGACTGAGAGCAGAATCTGTGTCATATGGGTGCATTCTGCCTTCAGCTGTGCAGATTTAACTCTCTTTAAACGCAGTAGGGTTGGGTGCATGTACCTGAAGGCAGAATTTTCCCTTTAGGCTGGGTTGTTTGAAGGCATTTAGGAGAGTTGGGGGCTCAGTTCCACTGGGAGTTGGGTGCTTCACCCTCATAGACACCTTTGAAAATCCCAGTCTGAATTTTCATTTCTTAAATGTTGTCTGGTGGTTTTTGTTTTTTAAGACACATGGTACAAGGACCAGGAATAGTGGTTCAGTTCTGAAAGCAACAGAAGGATTTATGTGCCTCTATATATGTGTATGTGTGGGTTTTTTAAGTACAAAAAATATCTATATAAAGGAAAATAATAAACTTCAGTTGAAACAAAACAGAACTTGGTTTGTTTGGAGTAAAACTCTCTCCAGCGTGCATTTGTCTTGGTGCTAATTCATGTCTGCACAGTGCTGGGCCTGCTTTCACTAACAGGCTATAGATTCTTCTCTCTGTTGTATACTGGGGAAAGTCATTTTTTATAACGTCTTGAAAAATCTTTCTGTTCTAAGTTAGACTTCCTTGTGAGAGCTGCAGCAGGCGCTTCTGCAGAGCAGCCTCCAGAGCTTCCCTTTGACTTCCCGGAGGTCTAGATTATTAGTTAATGTTTGGCTAGCCATGGCGTCTTGGAGCCCCAGTCACAGACCTGGATCTCAGTGTGCCAGGCGCTGGACAAACAGAAGAAAAACCAGTCCCTACCCTAAAGAACTCAGTCTAAGTATAAGACAAGAGAGAGCTGGTGGAGCCAGACAGGATGTGAGCACAAGGTCAGCAGGACGGACAGCGGTTGTGCAACACACCAGCTATGTCATTTGTTAAGGTTATTGTTGGCATCACAGCAAATGAGAGTTAAAGAGGGGTTTGTTGGGGGAGGGGGCATTTGTGTTCCCGTTTTCAGAGATGCCGTTCACTTGAGATTCATTCAGAGAGCGAGTTGCATGAGGGATAGTGGCCAGCTGCTCAGAGTTAGGTCCCACAGGGATGGGCTTGCTACGAAGATGCAATTTGACATGTAGTGCTGGAGAGGAGTGAACAGAACCTCATGGCTACATCCTCATCACAGCCAATCCTTCCAGATTGGGCCCTCTCCGACCAGCACCACCCTGGCCCAAACAACCTCAGTCATCCGAAACTCGGATGAGCAATGTGTGCTGGGTGAGGACTTTCAAGATTCTTTGCCTTCTCCAAGCAAAAACCCAAGGACCGGGCCCTTTCCCACTGAGCTTGTGTAGTAGGACCTCACCTGGTGGGAACCCGGGCCTGGAGAATGTGAAGAGCAGGGATTTCGTCACAACCACGGGGAAGAATCTCCCACATTTCAGGTCAACAGCTTCTTGTCTAGGGTGGGTCGATTGTTAGAACCTGGAATGTGCTCGCTTGGGGCTTTTAGCACGCCCACGCCGGGCTGAGACGGTTTGAGTAGCAAACCTGAGCTCAGAAGTACAGTGTGGCACAGAAGGAGCATCCTTTAGCTTAGTTGCGGCCATGTTAAAGTCCCAGGACCAATGGGGTTGGGTAGTTTAATGAAGGGGGCAGGGCTTCAAATATGTCATGTCCCACCTGCTCCTGTCTCTGGGCTGCAGAGATGCTTGTCTGCTTCCTCTGCTTTATGGCCAACTGACATAGCTGCCAAATGAACAGGACATTCATCTCCAGTACTGCTCTAGACACGTGCTGAGGATCAAGCTGTTTGTGGGGCGATCTGCCTGAGCTTGTGCACAACGTGCCGTAAAGCTTTTCCATTTAACGTTATCTGGGCTGCGTGGAAAGGGGATTCGAGACACCTGCTTAGTGAGGACATGCCCAGGAACCACTGTCCTTGGCCAGGAGCAGAGCTGGCATGGCGAGGGATCCTAGGTTGGGATGAGACATGATCTAGTTCCTGCAACCAGACTCGGAGCTGGACACCCCCAAAGTGTCATGGACACATGTGCTGGGTGTTACGCTCCTGTGCCAAAAACATGTCTCGTCCAATCATGGAATAGAAACGTTACCATGTGCCAGAGGTGAGCCAACCGCCACTAGTGGGTGTGAGCGTTCAGTGAGCAGCTTTGAGTTGGCAAACGGTCAGAGAACACATGACCACCACTAAGTGCGGTCGACAGGCATTAGGCTTGGTTGGCACCAATTTTCTAGCCGAAAAGGGAATAGAATTGAAATGACACGATGAGCCTTGAAATCAAAGCAGCACAAGTCCTACCGAGTGGCAGTGTGGGCTGGTGGGTAGAGGGCAGGGCTGGAGTTGGGAGACCTGGCTCTATTCCTGGCACTTTGCACCCACCCACGGTGTGTATCGTGTCAATTTCATTTGTAAGTTCTTGGAGCAGAGACTGTCTTGTATAATGTGTGTGGACAGCGCCTAGCAGAGTGGAGCCCCGATCTCAGTTCGAGCCCCATGGGGCTACTGTTCTGCACATAAATCACACGTTTCGGGTTGAAGTATTAAATAGCAATGAGCCCCACGGCTCTGCAATCCTAGCCAGCTCCCCTTTGGATTGTCCAGCCAGCCGGTAACTTAGGCCTGTTGTGCTGGGCACATGAGGCACCTGGAAAGAGGAAGGAAGATGGTGGAGCATGGAATAGGCTCCAGCAAATAAATCACTATCAGTCACTTCCCCTGCCCTCCCGAGAGCCTTCCAGACATTAACTGGGTAATTGATTTCTGCTGCTACTCACTGGCCCTGTGTCTATGGATTGCAGGCATCACTGGAGACAGCCGGGTTTTCCTTTCCCTAGTGCAATTTGTGCAGTGATTAAATCAGCTTGGAACGAAACCTAAATAGGGGAGAACCTAGCCCCTCCTTCGGCTAGCTCCCCAAAGACCCTCACCACACAGTGCCACGTGTTACACCAGCCCTGGCTAGTGCACACTGGGGAGCCAGGTGGTTAAATCTGAGACACCGGGTTAATGGCTTAGCAGCAGAGAGCATGGGAGCTTCAACAGTCCATGCTGGTCCCATCAAGCCAGTTAGAAGCTGCTGTGTTTGTCTGATTGACAAGGGGAGCAGAGCGCTCTTGGGATCCAGGCACCGCAGCTGGGCTGAGAGGACTCTCAGCTCAGTTGCTGTTCTGCTCTAGACTCCTGGTGTGACCTTGGTCAAGTCTTTTAAGCACTTAGGTCGGGCCGCACTGCGCTGTAAACCCAGGTCTGTAGGACCCAGGCTTGGGAACTCAGCATTTCCAAGCCTACGCTTGAGTGTCCACCCTGCACTGCAAGCCTGGGCTTACCAGTGCTGGGCCCCAGTCTGACCACTGTGCCAACACATCCAGATTGTGCTACACCAACCTTCTGACTCGGGGCTGCGGCTTGAGCTGCGTCCACACTGCAAAATGGCCAGGCTTGGGCCCGAATCGCAACATGACTGTGGCTGTGACTCGCCCTCCTAGTAGGAGCTTGGACCTGGGTCCTAAGTGTGTTGCTGAGCCGAGTCAGTAACGTGTGTGTGGACGGAAGGGGGGTTGGACTCAAACCTGAGGCCACGTTTGAGTTTAGTTAGTGTGCTGTGTAGCCACACCCTGTGTTCCCCCGGGAGAGTCCTTCATCTTTCACAGGTGTGTTGTAAGCGTAGACTGTAGACAAGAACCAGCCATCGCTCGCTAGGTACTGCTGACCTGGGCTGGATTCAAACTCCCAACCTGCAGCTGTGAGTTCTCGTCAGCGCATCTTGCTCAGGCATCTTCGGTGCCGTTGAGTTGCTCGAGGGGTCCTGGATTCAACTCCCGATGGCGTGTCAGACTAACGAAAGCTTCGTCTCTGACCAGAGCTTCAGCCCCACGTGCTGCAAGTTGAGTTCAAACCTGCTTCCCTGTGGCCAGTGGTTCTCAACCTCCTGCCTTGCTAGGACTTGTTGTGATAACTGGTTCTCTTGTACCCTCCCGGTGACTGTCACTGCAAGAACCAAGTGACAGGTCATACAATGTCCCCAGATTCTGCTTCTCAACCCATTTCCCATCGTGGGCTACATCTGCAGCTCTCTGTGTGTTATGTGGGCCACATACTACCTGTATGGTCCTGAGGAGGTCACATGGGCAGCAGCTGTGTGTTGATTGGGCCGTGGGTTGAGAGCCACTGACCTAGATCAATACAGGTCAATGGGAAAAAGTACAAGAAGGAGCCAGAAGTGAATTAGTTCTGACAAAAAGGCCCATTGATATAACTCAAGGACTGTGTTAAGATTATGGCTCGTATGCAAGAGAGGTTGGGGATCGGAAGTCAGTGGCGTAAAACTGGTGTGTGGGAAATTAGGCCTAATTGCTGGACAAAATAATGAAGGGACGGGCTCTCCTGCCACCAGGTCCTTGTGGGATCCTGAAAGGGACACATTTGTGGGGGAGAAATCAAGCAGCAGCTGTCTGACAACTGCTGGCCAGGAGATGGGTGGACGGGAAGGCGTGAGCTTTACTATCATGGCGGCATGATCAGGATCCGCTGATTCACCACTGGGTTGTCATTGTC
The DNA here is from genome assembly GCF_025201925.1 of Gopherus flavomarginatus. NCBI lineage: Eukaryota > Metazoa > Chordata > Testudines > Testudinidae > Gopherus > Gopherus flavomarginatus. The sequence continues at coordinate 285,591,317 of NC_066619.1, read as the reverse complement.
CCAAACAGACCGGACCAAGTGCAGGACCCAGAGGGCACCACCACCTCCACTGGCTCTGGCTGAATCCCAGACACCGCCTGGGATGTCAGACGTTGGCAAACCCCTTCCTCTCATCTCCCAGGTGTGTTTTTTCCTGTTCCCTTGTCTAATCAGAGCTTGGCTTAGCTGGCCAAGACTATATTTTGCAACGTTGCTGTGAGCCCGTGACCAGACAGGCAGTAAAAGCAGTTCCCTAACAAGTCTGATGCTGGGACAAGTTTGCCAGGGCTCGCAGTGGCTGATGAGACCATGGGCTGGGCCTGGGTTGTGCAGGCAGGGAGCTCGCCAATGAGTCAACACCAGAGCCAGAAGCCGTGTTGTGTCTCGGCTGTTTTCTCTTCGGGGGCATATTTGTTTTTTAGCAAATCGTCTTCGTCTTTAACAACCACCACACCAGTGACCACTCCAGCGCATCTCAGCTAACATCCTCTGTGTTCCCCAATAGAGGGGCAGCATCATCTTTGGTCCCACCTAGGAGACTGTCAGACAAGGGGCTGAGGTCTCTATACACCTCATCCCGAACCTTGTTTAAAACTTTAGTGCCAAGATCCCTTAGGCCCATTTATTCCAACTTAAAACAACAGGCCTCCGCTCCCTCCCCACATGATCCCTCTCTCCTTCGGCTGGGCCCTGGCTCCCCTTTTGCAGCATGGGAAGAGTGCTGTGGGTGTGATTCTTTCACACCTGCTGGTGACCCCCATGTTAAGAACAGCTGCTCCGGGTTGAAGACCGCAGCTTAGTTCTTCTAGCACAGCACAAGGGCGAAAGCAGACCTGCTCTCGCTGCTGCTTTAACTCCGTTCCCCGCCTCAAAAGCATTTCCCCCGCCCCTGGCTGCAGAAGATATAATAGTTTATTTTGATTTCCATCACATAGCATATTTCTCTGAAACACAGGATAGAGGCCTCACTAGTGCCACAGATCCAGCCATAGTGCCTGGCTCTTACACCTGGGGGAGGTTACATGTGATATATAAAAATAAAAATTTGGGTTTACAGAAAAAAATATACTTATTGAAAGGAGCCGTTGTAACCAGTCACCATTGTTTTCTCCTTGGGCACACGCCCTGTCAGTAACCTACAGATCAATTGGTATCAACTTCCTCTTCTTCTGCCCCAACCGAGTCTGTCTGTGGCCACTTCGGCTGAGTGGGGCCAGGAAAGAGGTTCCTGACCTTTAACTTCTGGGTAGGGACTAGCCGGCCAGTAGAATATTCATTAGCCAACTAAGGCAGCTCCCAGGTGCCAAACGAGCCAGCAAAGATCGTCGGCTGGGGCCGGTGGTGTGGCAAAGTGGGAATTTTTGTAATATCTTTAGGAAGTCCCAGCGTGCCTCAGTTTCCCCGTATGCTGCATTGTTGCCTATTTGGGGGGGGGGAAGGGGACAGGTCTGTTTGCTCTTGGCAGAGGACACGGATGTGAATGACTCTTAGCTGTCTGGGGCCTTAGGGCCCATATCAGTGGAGTATCTGAGAAGACAATGGCAAATCCAGTCCCTGGGACTTTGAGACCTAGCAACCAAGGACCATGGAGGGCCCACCCCTCGGCAGGAAGCCAGGCAGTGTGTGCCCAGCTGGGGAGGAGTGCAGGGGGGTAATAGCCGCCTGAACGGGGACAAGGTGAGCTCAGAGGGACAGGGCTCCGGGCTCTGAGCTGACTAGGATGGAGTGTGGTATAACGTTCTTTTCCTTATGCTAACCCAGGACATCTGCAGTGTTCCAGTCATCTAATAATCCCCACTGCATCCCCACACTCTGTGAGTGTCCCTGTGTCGCTCCCTAAGATCATACAAGTCTCCCTGGGGCCCCATCTCAGTGGGACTCGCTGAGCGGAGCTCACTGGGTGAAGAAGGGATGCTGCAGGCCCGGAGGTCCAGCCTAAGGAGGCGGTGAAGCATGGCTCACCCTAAAGGAAGAATGAGACCCCTAGGGGGTCTGGCACTGAAGGGTTCCTCCTGGACACTGTTCCAAGACTGGGGCCAGAGCTCCGATCCTGCAGCTCTGTGCCCAGTGGCAAGCCCTAGCGGGGTACAGAACTGCAGAGGTGAGCGCAGGTGAGCTGGATGCACTCCTGGACTGAGCAGGACCCCACAGAACTGCCAGGGCAGGGCACTCCCACGAGTTTCCGGAGGAGCGAGTGCCACTTGCCGCGCTGCATGCAGAGGTCACCAGGAGAACATCAGCCGGGGAGCTCTCTGAACGTCATGCCAGTAAACTGTCCAGGCAATGGGGCTTGCATCATGGAGACAGAGCCAGTTCATCACCTCGCCTCCTGCTGGCCACCAGGCTGCGTTTGCTGCCAGCTGGGCTCTTGCGTTTGCTTGGCCGAGACACACACGTGTGCCTGGGTGCTGGGCTGGCGTTCTGCTGAAGATCCTGCTAAGGCTCTCTCTTGAGAGGCCTTTGAGACCCGAACCATCAGTCTGACTGGCTTGAGCCTCACGCGCCGGGGGAACTTCCCCAAGATAAAACAAGCCAAGAACAAATCCTGTTTCTGCGTGAGAGGAAGAAGGGTTTACAGCCGCAGGAGGCCTTCTCTTGTAGCGTTCCTCCTACAGGAGCAGAGGGCCTGTGACTCCGGGAACACACAGAGTCCTTCTCCCTATTCAAGGAGGCTGCTGGCAACATTGTCCAGCTCGAGTGCAGCAGCTATGGGCGTAGAGCTCATGGAAACTTGGTTAGAGGCTGGATCACTCGACGATTCCCTCTTCTGTTTGTTCCCTCTGAAGCACCTGGCACTGGAAGGCGGGATACTGCGTAGATGGACCAGTGGTCTGACCCAGTCTGGCCGTTATGTTCTTAGGGTCACCGCTGCCTTGGCGTGTCCCCGTAGGATAGATTTTCTGCATCACCCTGCAGTGGCAGAGGGTAGCCTAGTGATACAGCAATGCACCAAGGTGAATTCAGGACTCCTCCGATGGAGCGTGTCTGGGGCAGGGACATGAAAAGCATGGCTGGAACCCTGACCGCGACCCCTGCCAAAGTCCTAGTGAGGACCATGGGTTCCCCATGGCTTGATTAGGTTTGCGAGTCCATGAACCATTGTTCCCTGGCAACGTAAAGCTCCTCCAAGTCCAGTATCTCTGCTGCTGAGGATGCAAAGTGACTGCATCTCGTGGTGTGAAACCCACATGGATGTGAGCACCAAGGCATGTGCTGTCAGGGGAGAGGGGCAGATGCCTGTGGAAGACCCCATGCCCCTGCAGCCTCTGAGCTGTCCCTTCCTTTGGGGCTCAATTGGACAGGAAGTCGATGGCAGCCCTGACCGTCTTGGAGGTCCTGACGTCCATAGCTGCCACCTTGAGCTCCGTGTCCCCGAACTGCATGCTGGCCCGGATCTCCCGCCGCCGGTTCTTGGGGCAGCTTGGTTCATCCACCTCATCCAGCTCCAGGCTGAGAGTGCCGCACTTCCTCACCCCCGGGTCGGTGATGTAGACCACGTCGTCCGTGGCGCAGCAGTAGATGTTGATGATGATCTTCCGCTGCCCCACCCTGGCTGGGCAGTAGCTCCTCTGCACCACCTCGCCCAGGGCCACCGACTGGTCCACGGAGACAAACTTCTCAAAGATGTCTGTGCACCAGTTCTTCCCCTCCTTCACCAGCAGCTTCTCCTTGGGGTGCTTCCCCTCCACAAATTTGTTGAGTACCCCCACGCCGTAGGTCAGGGGCGAGCGCCTGACCCTGACAATGGTGGGGTCGAGGCCGAAGAGCACCGCCCCTTTGAGGATGGTCAGCCCGACGTCCTGGGGGATGATGACGCGACACAGGCTGCCGAAGGCTGATTGGACGGCGTGCTGGAGCATCGCTGACTCGGCAAAGCCCCCTACCAGAAAGAGGAACTTGATCCCTTTGACGTCTGGCTTCTTCAGGAGGTCGTCTGGGAAAGGAAAAGAGTGAAACAGTGAACCTGGCCCTGCTACTGACTGGGTTTGGGTAGGCGGCCAGCGGCCACAACATCTCCAATAACCCCTGGAAGAGCAGGGGAGCGGCCCATGAGGGGGAGAGTGACTCAGAAGGAGCGGATCCAATAGGAGTTAACTGGGGAAAGTCCCAGTGAATCAGGGGGTGGGGTTCTACTCAGGGGGGGAGGGGGTGCTGGATGGGTTGAAGGGAAGGACGGACTAGGGCCCTCGCCTGGGACCCAGGACTCCAGGGTGTGATTCCCTGCTCTTACTCATAGGCCAGAAGGGACCACGGTGCACATCGAGTTTGACCTCCCACGTAACCCCAGCCCGAGTCCTGCCCTGTTTGAACCGGAGCCTGTCAGTCAGAAAATCGCCCTGTCTGCAGTTAAAAATTGCCCCAAAGAAGAATCAACCATGAGCCTTGGGAAATTGTCCTGCGGGCAAGACTTGGGCGGGTCAGTGTCTCTCTGTGCCTCAGTTTCTCCTCTGATTGGTGGGGATAAGAGCTCTGCCCTCCAGCCAAACCCATTAAAAATGGTGAAGCTCTGAGTCTGTGCCCCTGGGGGCTGGATAAGCAGCTAGGCAAAGACCCAGCAGGGAGAGTGGGCAGCAAATTTAGGTGGGAATTTGCAATGAGCAGACGTCTGTGAAGCTGAGACTCCTGTGCATGTTCGATCAGGTCCCTTGGAGGGCACAAATGCTAGTGCAATTTTGGGCAGCAGAAGTATAAAACAGCCAGACTGGGTCAGACCAATGGTCCATCCAGCCCAGTCTCCTGTCTGCCAACTGTGGCCAATGCCAGGTGATTCAGGGAATGAACAGAACAGGGCAATTAGTGAGTGATTCATCCCCTGCTGGCCAGTCCCAGCTTCTGGCCATCTGAGTTTAGGGACACCCAGAACACAGGGTTGCGTCCCTGCGCATCCTGGCTAATAGCCATTGATGGACCTGTCCTCCAGGAACTTACCTAGTTCTGTTTTGAACCCAGTTACACTTTTGGCCTTCACAACATCCCCTGGCAAGGAGTTCCACAGGTTGACTGTGCATTGTGTGAAGAAATACTGCCTTTGGTTTGTTTTAAACCTGCTGCCTAGTAATGGCATTAGGTGACCCCTGGTTCTTGTGTTATGAGGAGTAAACAACACTTCCTTATTTACTTTCTCCACCCCAATCACGATTTTATACACCTCAGTCATATCCCCCCTTAGTCGTCTCTTTTCCAAGCCCAATGGTCCCAGTCTTATTAATCTCTCCTCAGCTGGAAATTTTTCCATGCCCATATCATTTGTGTGCCCGTCCCTGTATAATTCTAGCAATGCTTATCTGAGATGGGCGATGGGACCTGCACGCAGCATTCAAGGTGTGGGTGGCCCTGGGTTTAGCTGGGAGCAGTTACCAGAGAGGGGCATTAGGATCTTTTCTATCTGATTATCTGTCCCTTTTCTAATGACTCCCACCATTCAGTTTGCTTTTCTGGCTGCCGTTGGCCATTGAGCGGATGTTTCAGAGACCCAACCCTGCTGGCTCCACGAGCTCTCTCTGGAGTGGTAACCGCCCAGCGGGAGCCCAGCCCTGTGTAGGGCTAGTTGGGGTTATGGGTTCCAGCGTGCGTTACTTTGCACTTGTCACCACTGAAAATGGTGGCACAGGGAGAGGAAAGTTCCGTTCCTGCAGCGACGGCACGAAGAGCCTGGCCTGGTCACTGCGTTGTCAGATATTGACGCAGTGGGGGCCAGTCAGAGATGAGCAGCTGAAACGCTCAGGACCTGGGAGGGATCCATGGAGGAGTTAGATCTGTAGAACTGGTGGAGATGGGGAACAGACCAGGTGATTGGTAGTGGGTATGTAGTGGGGCACAGTCTGCCCCCTTCCCCGTTCTGCACTGTCTGAGCAGCTCACAGACATTAGCAAATTTCGCCTCACCCCTGTGAGGTAGGTGTATCACCAGCCTGTTTTATAGGTGGGGAAACTGAGGCACGGAGAGCTAAGCGAGTGGCCAAAGGTCACCCAGGGAGGCTCTGGCAGTGTTGGGATCTGAGCCCTGGTCTCCTGAGTCCCAGCCCCGCCCCTGAACGCCGGAGCCCATCTTTCCTTCTGCGGTTGCTGCTGAGAAGAATCTTGAGAGGAGAAGCCCAGTGAGGCTCTGTCAGGGCTATTTAACCACCTGCTTCAGCCAACCTCTGTCAGCGAGTCAGCGGAGACCTAACAGGGGCAGCTTATCCCGTCTGCTCCAGCAGGGCTCTGACATCGGCCCCTTGCAGAGACGGGAGCCTGGGCCTAGGGCGTGACCCCATCTGGCCACATCTCTGTTCTAGGCTGACCCCCAGGCCCAGTCAGGCTGTGGAGCGACTCCCACCGGAGCCAAGGGTAAGTGTCCGAACCCGCTGGTAGACGTGACGCAGAGAGCGACTGCAGCGGGCACGGGATGGACCCAGGGAACTGGAGCCAAGGACCAACCTAGGTTCTGTCTATCTCCCCTATCCCCGACCCTTCGGCGGGGGGGACAAGCTGTGATTGGAGCCCAGGAACCGATGCTGCTGCATGCACTCGGGCGGAGGCACAGCCCCATGGGAAAGGCTGGAACAAGTGAGCCCAGGTTCGTGGCTCTGCCCTTCGCTCAGCAGGGCCTCGGGCAGCAAGGGGGGCTCCTTTCTCCCCAGGCTGGATCAGGCCCCACGCTAAGGGAAGTAGCAGGGCTGGGGCTGGGGCTCGGCCTGGGGCCGGGGAGCCAGTCAAGGTCCCTTCGCTCGGCCCTACCGATGTGCCGGATGATCTGGCTGACGGTCGGCTGGAAGAGGTCGTTCATGGCCTCCGACGACATTCGCAGCATCCCCTGCGAGGACCACTTCACAAAGTTCACACTGGGGGCACAAGAGCAGAGGGCAGTGACTCTTCTGGGGTCCCACAGGCAGGGCCAACTGGTGCCCAGCCCCCCCAGGAGCAGCCCCCTCTCATGCCTGTCGCAGCGAGCAATGGGAAGAGGGCTGTGTCCTCCTGCGCCCTGCCCCCGTCACCTTCCCCCTGCCATGGGCAGCAAGATCAGACCATGCATGCTGCCTCCAAAAGCCCAGGATCAGGCCCCTACGTGGCCCATCAGCTCAACGCTGCTTGGCCCTGCCTTGGTGCACCTCCACCTCCAACTTGGCCTCCCCCTGGCACTGGCTTTGACCTGCCAGCCTCCGCACCCTCTGTCTCCTGAGCTGGCCAGCTCTGGGCCACCTGCCCCTGGGCCATGCCTGGCCACAGCCTCTGCATCAGGTCCGACCCCTTGCCAGCTCCTGCCCTTGTGCCCACAAACAGCCAGGTGGGGGAGGCTAAGTAAAGTATCCACACCCCTTCCAAATGCCCCACCACCCTGAGTAACTTCCTAGACTCTGAGCCCCCAGGCTGGACCCAGAGGCATGGCCCTCTGTCGTTAAAGAGAAGGGAATGACCCCATCAGCAGGTACCAGTAGTAAGCTGTTGTCTTCCATGTGAACTAGCCACTAGAGGGGGATGTGACATGTGATCTCATCCAGAACTCCTGGCCCACCTCCCCATGCACCCCAGGGGCTGCATACCAAGCACATCTCAGCCCCGGCCAGCCCCCCGAGTCACCTGCTCCGCTTGAGTGCCGTCTCCACGTTCTGGCCCCGGTGCCTGCGGTAGAAGTCGATGAAGGAGAAGGGCAGCGAGACATTGAGGGGGTTGGAGCGGAAAGGCGCTGCCGCCCTCTTGCGGGCCTCGAAGGCGATGGTCAGGTCCACCCAGGCTGCCGGGCGCTTGGCCTTGAAGGTGGCGATGAAATCCTCCCCGAAGATCTGGCCCAGCAGCGTCTCGAAGGCCAGGTCCACCCCGACCGCCCCATAGGGGCCGCCTGCAATGCACAGCCACTGTGGAGTTTGGGGTGTGGGCAGAGCCCCCCTGGCTCTGTCCAGGGCAGGGACAGGTCCCCAGGAGTGATGGACACTCTGCTGGGATGGGTCAGGGCTCCCCAGAGGGGGAGATGGTGGCAGAGCTTGTCTGGGTGAAGGCGGTTTCTGGTTATGGGACTGTGACGAACTGGGAAAGTTCTTAATGTTTTCTCTGAATACTGTGTTGGTGCCTCAGTGTCCCCATGGCAGTTCGTAAGTATCTGGCAGAGCAAAGGGCCAGTGCATCTAAATGCCTGACACTCTGTCTCCTAGCAACTGATGGCCTGGGCCCCTCCTCTGCAAAGGTGCCAGCTGAAGGTGTTGGAGACAAAGGGATCAGGTGACCTCCTGGCCCGGGAAAGGGGCTGAGGAGAGAGGAGGGGCTGGAAGGGGTTGTTAGTCTGGAGCTGGCTGGGGTCAAGGGTGGAGGGCAGACCTGGGGGTCTGGCTCACTGCCCCCCCAGAATGGACCCAGCCGAGGGGTCCGGTTCGCTGTACCTACAAGCTCTGTTTTAGACCCTGTTCCTGTCATCGAATAAACCTCTGTTTTACTGGCTGGCTGAGAGTCACGTCTGACTGCGAAGTGGGGGTGCAGAACCCGGTGGCTTCCCCAGGACCCCGCTGGGGTGGACTCGCTGTGGGAAGCGCACGGAGGGGCAGAGGATGCTGAATGCTCCATGGAGAGACCCAGGAGGTGAAGCTGTGTGAGCTTCTTGCCCTGAACAAGTCTGCTCCACGGGAGAGGAGGCTCCCCAAAGTCCTGACTGGCTTGGTGGGGAGCAGTTCCAGAGCATCGCCTGGGGACTCCGTGACAACTGGTGGCAGCGGTGGGATGTACTGCACCCCGTGAATGGCGCTGCTTGCAGTAAGTGACTGGGGAGCAGTAAAACAGAGGAGGGATAATGAGGACAGGCATGCTGAAGGCTCAGAGAGGGACGGTTTCAGGGGGCAGTTAACCTCTGGGAGTGTGTGACCAGCGAGAAGGACTGTTGGAGTAACGGGGTCCCCCTGAGGACTGCAGCGAGCAGTCTCAGGGGCGGAGGAGCTTGCCGCTCGACCCTGGGAGAGAGAAGGATCTTTGCAGTAGCAGGGTTCCCCGGGGGATTGCAGGAGCAGTCCCAGGGGTGGAGGAGTCTGCAGCTCGACCCTGGCAAAGAGGTGGTGATCACGAGAAGGGCTGGCACACCAGGGGTTCTTCCTGGAAACCATGGGGGAGCCAAGAGCACAAAGGCCTGTGAGTCCAGAGCCAGTTGGGAACGGTGAAGTGATGGTCTATCACCATCTCCTTGAGAAGGACATTGTGATCCTGTGCACAAAGAGAGGGTTACGCATGGGGAAATTCACCAAGGCACAGTTAATCGTGCAGTTGGAGGAGAAGGACCGCTCTGAGGAGCAGATTCCTGGCCCAGATGGGGCTACAAGAGGATCTGAGAGCAGCTGGAGCATCAGCCAGGCATCCCCGGGAGTCTGGTCCCCAATCAGACAAGAGTCTTCACGATTGGGTTCCCCATCAGGAGATTGGAGATGGATGGGATGGGAGCAGAGCCCGAGAGAGCGAGAGGACCATGAGAGAGAGCAAGAGCCCGAGGAAAAGCTGCATGAGAAGCAGCACCAGCGTGGACTGGTGATGGTGGAGCAGAGAGACATAGGGGGCTGCCCAGGGGTCAGTGGGAAAACAAGCCTGCAGGGGCGAGACCCTGGGACAGAGAGAACTGTGGTGGTGCAGCCCCAGATGCTGAGGGACTGTGGAACCTGGGTAAAGTTCCCTGGGGTGAAGCCCCTCGCCCTGCCTATGGCCCAGATCCCTGTGCAGATCCAGGAGGGGTCGGGCTGGCTTGTCGTTGGGGTTCTCCAGGATATCGGCTGGGAGGCCCTGTTCGGGGGTGACTGTCTCCCCCTGGGACAGGATCCAGGCCCTGCTCCTGTAACGGCCGAGGGTTTGAATTCAAATCCAGGGAACCAATTGGCTAGGATTGAAATGGTCAGTGAAAATGCAAATGACCTGGCTGGCAGGGGGGAGGGGCTGCAGGGCTCAGGATACCTGCCTACCTGTAACCAGCCCCCTGCGGCTGAGTGGGAGGGAGAGATGCTCCCTGCGCCCTGCACACCGGAGAGGGGGCTCACGCTGGCTCTGATGCTGTGACCAGAGCAGAGAGCTCGCTGCCTGCCCCCACTGGGACAGCAAGGGCAGCGCTGAGCATGGGGGGAGCTGAGACCCCAGCTGAGTGGGGGAACACCCAGGCAGGGCAGGTCAGCTGCCAAACAGGTTTGCCTGGTCCAGACGTGCTGCTGGGAAGTAATTACACAGCAGGGACGGAGCTACCAGGGACAGGGCTCAGGGGGGCTGTGACCCCAGGCCCAGCCAGTGAGAGGGAGCAGGTCCCACTCCCTGCCCCAGCTGCTGAATCCCAGACCGAGCTGCAGAGGGATCCCTCCTTGGAGAAGCTGAGGGAACTTGCTGGCCACAGCGCTGCAAACCCCCTTGGGGAAGGCTGCAGGGACAGAGTCCTGTTGGAGAAGGGATTCCTGTACCGGAAATGGGCTCCCCAAGGGGAAGTAGAACTGGGGGAAATCGGAAGGCAGCTGGTGGTGCCCCAGGAATCCACAGGGTTCTTCCCTTTCGAGCTGCTGGATGGGAGGAGAGTGAGGGGACCCCTGGACCTGAAGAGGAAGGATTGGATGGAGAAGGGGGAAGACCCCCGGGGGGATCTCTTCCCTGAGGTGGGAGACAATCTCCCCATCAGGTGTTCCCCATTCAGAGTCACTGGGAAAGCAGCCCAGAACCTGGAGAGAGAGGTCAAGGACCTGCTGGCTTTAGATGGGATCCAGCCGTTTTACAGCCCATGGGCCTCACCCGTGGGGCTGATCCCCAAGGGAGACAGGATGATCTGGTTTTACGGGGGCTATCAAAAGCTTAAAGCTATCACAGTGTCTGGTGCCAACCCCATGCCTAGGCCTGGGGAGATTCTAAACAAGCAGAGGGTGATGGAGAACTTGGGCCTGGCAGACACTGATAACATGTGCATCCTTAGCCAGACCTGGGAGGAACAGGTGTCCCAGGTGAAGAGGGGGCTGGGCTGCCTCAAGAAGGTGGGACTGACGTTAAAAGCTGGAAAGTGCAAGGTGGGACGGCAGAGGTGTTGTGTCTGGGCCACAAAGTGGGAAGCGGCTGCCCAAGCCCAGAGCTGGCAAAGGCCAAGATGGGGGCTCTTAACCAAGACAGCCCGAATTGCAGCCCAGAGTGCTGGGAGAAGACCCCGTCCCAGTTTGAACCCCAGGGGTATTGGGGATAGCAAAAGGGTTCAAGCTGCATAAACCTTCCCACATGCGGCTTGCAAGTGCCATCAAGCACACCCGACCTAAGGGAGGGCGTGAGACTGGACTGTCCTGGTGTAACTCACATCAAGGAATGGGAGAGATGCTGGGGCATCCATGGGAACGTTGGTGGGTTCGAACTTCCCCAGGTCACTGGCTGAAGTGACCTCGCTCAGTTCGGTCTCGAAGGGGGGAGAGATGTGACGAACTGGGAAAGTTCTTAATGTTTTCTCTGAATACTGTGTTGGTGCCTCAGTGTCCCCATGGCAGTTCGTAAGTATCTGGCAGAGCAAAGGGCCAGTGCATCTAAATGCCTGACACTCTGTCTCCTAGCAACTGATGGCCTGGGCCCCTCCTCTGCAAAGGTGCCAGCTGAAGGTGTTGGAGACAAAGGGATCAGGTGACCTCCTGGCCCGGGAAAGGGGCTGAGGAGAGAGGAGGGGCTGGAAGGGGTTGTTAGTCTGGAGCTGGCTGGGGTCAAGGGTGGAGGGCAGACCTGGGGGTCTGGCTCACTGCCCCCCCAGAATGGACCCAGCCGAGGGGTCCGGTTCGCTGTACCTACAAGCTCTGTTTTAGACCCTGTTCCTGTCATCGAATAAACCTCTGTTTTACTGGCTGGCTGAGAGTCACGTCTGACTGCGAAGTGGGGGTGCAGAACCCGGTGGCTTCCCCAGGACCCCGCTGGGGTGGACTCGCTGTGGGAAGCGCACGGAGGGGCAGAGGATGCTGAATGCTCCATGGAGAGACCCAGGAGGTGAAGCTGTGTGAGCTTCTTGCCCTGAACAAGTCTGCTCCACGGGAGAGGAGGCTCCCCAAAGTCCTGACTGGCTTGGTGGGGAGCAGTTCCAGAGCATCGCCTGGGGACTCCGTGACAGGGACTGAGTGAGGTGTTAATAGCACTGGGGGCAGCCAGCTGAGAGCAGGGGCAGGGGCTGGCCAAGCATCCCCCCAGAAAGCTCTGCCGGTTGTGACATACAGCCTGCCCTGGTCTTCCAGCCTGCACCCCCCTCCAGCTCCGGCCCCCACAGCTCTGCTTGTGCGCCTCACTCCTAACTCGCAGCCCTCACCCCCACCCGCTAGCTCAGCCCTGGGCACACCTCCCCAAGCTCTGCTGGTGCCCCTCAATCCTGACTCGCAGCCTCCCCACCCTGTTATCTCAGCCCTGGGCTCTCCCCACAGCTCTGCCGGGGCCCCTCAATCCTGCCCCACTATCCCCTCCTATCCCAGCCCTGCCAGGGTCCCTCAATCCCAACCCACAGCCCCCCACCCCGCGATTGCAGTCCTAGGGTAGCCCATGTCCCAGCGCTGCTGGAACCCACAGAGCTGCCCTGCTGGCCCAGCCCTGGGCACCCATTAGAGCCATGCGGCTAAGGAGCCAGAAGTGATACCTGGGGCCACCCCAGACACACAGGACTTCTACACAGATGGTGTGGGCTCCCGGCGGGCCCCACATTCACCCAGCTCTTGGGACTCCATAGGCTTTGGGGAGGGAAACTCAGCACCCATCCTGGGGAAGGTGAAGGGGGAACTCTCCGCAAGGAGCCGTCCCCCCATAGCGCAGCAGCCGGGGCTGGTTTCTGTGGGAAGAGGTCCTGCTAACTGGTGAACCAGGCTGACGAATGCTCTGCGTGTCCAGCTGTCTGATGGTTACATGCTGCCTCCATCACGGGGGGAGCCGAGCCCCTTCGTCCCAGCCCTCTGTGAAATCTAACCAATTCATTATCTCTTCCCCCACATGCTCAGTATTATCACTCCCCATCACACACATGGGGAAACTGAGGCACAGGGCAGCACCTAGCCACTGCAGTCAGAAAAGAGGGCTGGGAGCTAGACCCAGGCACTCCCCAGCTCCCAGGCCGCATGCTGGACGCTGCCTGTCGGGAAGCCTAGCAGCCAGGGCTTCATTGGTAATGATGGTGGTGCCAGAGCTCAGCCCTGGTGGCAGCCTCCTCGCGCGAGGTGATGGAAATGAGCTAGACCTGGGAGCAGGGAGCAGCCGGGCCTGGTACACGCCTGCACAGCCAAAGCGCCAGCAGATGGTGCTGAAAACTAGGCAGCATCATGTGTGGAAATGGGAGGCCCAATCAAACCTGTTCGTCTGGGGCTTGTCTGGCGCTTGTCTGGCGCTTTCTGGCATCACTCGGTTGCTGCTTTTGCAGGGACTCGACAAAACCCTCACAAACCAAGGTGACCTCAGAACGCAAAGCTCTTACTGATGCCCTCCTTCCCCTAATCATGATCAGGTGTGTGACAGGCCTGTATTCGGGGGGAGGGGGTCTGGTCTGGTCTCTGCTCCCTGGCCCTCCCCGCTCAATAATCTCACTGCACAGAACCCTTCTGCCATGTGACTGGGAAACTTTGCCATAGCAACCCAGCTTTGCCTCTCATGCTTCGCTTAAGGGGCTTAATGTGACTCCAGTCCACTGCAATTCAGCAGCATCGCTGCCCACCACGGGGACCTCTGCAGGCCCCCAGCAAATCCTCCGCTTGGAAGGTTATAGCTAGTTTCCCTATGGACACCAGATGGGGCTACAACCCCTCGCTGCACTGCGACATGGGCTAGGGCTGCAGGCTGAGGTGCGCTGGGGACCAGCCCCTGGGCGACGCTCTCCCCAGCTGAACGGGTCACTCCTGACAGTGGGACACTGGGTTTTAGGCCTTGACTACGCTACACAGTTTTAGGCTGACATCATAACCCCTCCCTTGCCCCTCCCCTCCCCCCCGGAGCAGTGTGGGGCTTATGTCACTGGAGTTAGGGCCAGGCCATGTCTGTGTAGACACTGTTTTCCTGGTTGTCAGTCTTGCCAATTTCATGCTGTTAAATTGACAAGAAAGCGGGCTCTGGAGCCTGGCTACCACCTAGGCTCCCAGTTTAGGCTGCTCCCCAGGCTTCCCACAGGGAGCCCTGCTGCCCCCCGGGGTCCAGGGTCCCTGCTCCTCACCGGGAGCACGGTAGCCGACCAGACTCCTGGTGCAGATCTCCCTGCAGGAGGCGAGAAGCCCCAGGTGGGTCACCCTGCTCCTGGCTGGGCGTGCAGAGGCGAGAAGCCCCCGGTAGCTGCCCCACCACTCCTGGCTGGGAGTGGGGAGAAGAGAAGACCCGGGGGGGGGGGGCAGATGGAGCTGCATGGAGCAGAGACCCCGGCGCTCAGCCCCCCACACTGCCCCTCTGCAGTGGGTGGACATGCTCCTGGTGAGGACGCACCCCACCAGCAGAAGGGTGGTGTGGACACCAGCCCCCCACAGTCGTTAATGCGGTGGCTGTAAGTCGACCTAACATGGGTCGACTTATCTTTGTGGTGGAGACAGAGACGCACTGTGGCCAGTCGCCTGCTCCGGCTCGGGAACACGCTCGTCAGCGGGGACACCCAGCGGGAAGGGGAAGGGACAGCCACCAGGGGGATGGGCACAATCCCGCACTGGCCACTGGGGGGGCGGGAGTGGGATGCACTAGAGACACCCGCATTGCCAGGGCTCCTTGGACATGTCCCACTACCGCAATCCAAGGCTGCACCCAAGCCCGTCCCCTAGGCCTGAAATTTAGACCCAGCTCCGGCCATTGCAGCTCCAGCTAATCACACCCCCTCGGGTCACGCACACACGCTGCCTTTGCCCACAACACCAGCCTCCATCACCCACCGAGTCAGAGAGGGCAAGGCCAGAAGGGCCCACCAGTGCATCCCGTCTGCCCTGCTGTATAGCCTGGGTCAGCGACCCCGCCCAGCACCCGCGCCCTGACCCAGCCACAGGAGCGACCCCAGGGGTGACAGCCCACAGGAGCCCCTGCTAGTGTGTGCCACAGGCAGAGACCGGGCGGGACTGAGCGGCACCAGCACCCGAGGGCCACGCTATAGCAGGGAACTGAGGAAGATGATCCCTCCGCCCCCCTCCTCACCCGGCATTACTGCCCCCTCTGAGCTGGGGGGAAATTCCTTCCCAGCCCCACACGTGGCGATCAGTAAGACCCCCAACACATGAGTATGAGCCAGCCAGCCAAGCCGCTGAGCGAGCAAGAGGATGTTTGGTGTCACTCAGCACCCTGGCCCAGCCTAGCCCATGTCCCATCTCCTGCTGTGGCCATCCCTGATGTTTCAAAGGAGATTAAAAAAAACCCTCCCGGAATATACTTGGGCGGAGGGGGTGGGGGGATCCCTTCCTGACCCTGGCCTGTAGCCAGTTGAAGCCCTGAAGCATGAGTTTTGGGAACATAGAACGTCACCTGGACGTGAGCCCCAGGGCTGCGGAGCCCTGCGGCCCCCCACCCCCATCACACAATCACACTCGCATCTGTCCAGGGCTCTTAGAACTAATTCCCTCCTTTGCCTCAGAGCCCCAGTGTGTGTGTGGAGGGGGGGGGGCGGGGCCGGGGAGAGAATCGGGCTGTCCCAGCACCTCACCCCTCTGATAGTGAGGACCCTTCTCAGGCCAGGCCTGAATTTGTTCATGGCCAGTTTATCACCATTAGCTCTTGTGCCCTTTAGTGTAAAAGCTCTTCACCTTCCCTGGTGTTTGCCCCTTCCCCCAGCTGTATTTACCGGGAACAGTCAGGTGCCCACGCGGCCTCCTTGCTAGCCAAGCTCTCCCAGGCACCTCTCCTAAGCTAGGCCCTCATCGCCCACCACCACCTTCCACACCACCCATCCCGCCTGGGCCACCCTCGCTGATCCAATCTGTACAGCCGCCACCATCCCCACCTCCGAGCCCCTCTCCAGACACACCCGTGCCCCACGGCCCATGGCAACACACTGGCTGACGAGAGGCAGCTACGGGGCACTTTGCTCCACAGGCTTTTCCCTCAGGAGCAGTGACCGAGGGCCACTCCAATCCTTCCTGCCCAATACAGAGGGTCAGCCGTTAGCTGGGGGCAGAGAGGGGGAAGCATTTGGGGGGAGCTGATCCAAAGGCCATGGGACTCTTTCCACTGGCTCCAACAGGCTCTGGATCCTACCTGAGGCTTTGTAGAGCTCTTTGAGCGTCCCTTGCGGCTGCTCGATCTGGTGGACGGTCAGATCCACCGTCCCGCCGCCACAGTCAGCCACAATGTAACGGTCCCCTGGAAGAAAATAACAGCCTCCCCTAGCTCTCATCATCCATAGCGCTCAACCCAAGCCGGTCTCACGGGCCCCATTTTGCAGGTGGGGAAACTGAGGCACAGAGCGGGGAAGTGACCCGCCTGTAGTCGCCCAGCAGACCAGTGGGAGAGCCAGGCACAGAACTCAGGTGTCCTGAGTCGCAGACCACTGAGGCAGGAGCACTGTGCTCGTACAAACACTGGGCCCTGAGAGCCTGCCCCCGCCTTTCTGCCCTGATGCAGCCAAGTGCTCGTCCCCCATCCCTCACCCACGTCCCTCACTCTCTGCCTCTGCATAGCTTTAAATCCCAGTTGCCAAGCTCGGGCCTGAGGGCCAGAGCAGGGGAGGATGTGGCTGGGAGGAGACCCTAGGCCAGGGGTGGGCAAACTACAGCCCGTGAGCCAGATCCAGCCTGTCAGGACTTTCAATCCGGCCCATGGAATTGCCAGTCCCGTGGCACCGTGGGGCTAAGGCAGGCTCCCTCCCTGCCCTGGCCCCGCGCCGCTCCTGGAAGTAGCAAGCACCACATCCCTGGTAGAGGGCTCTGTGTGCTGCCCTCGCCTGAAGGCACCATCCCCTGCAGCTCCCATTGGCCGGCAGCGCAGCGATAAGGGTAGCAATACCAGGACCCCCCATACAACAGCCTTGCCATCCCTCCTCCCCTGACCTCCTTTTGGGCCGGGACCCCCACGCTTACAACACCACGACATGTCAGATTTCAATATCTGAAACCGTCAAATTTAAGATCTTAAAAATCCTCTGACTGTGAAATTTACCAAAATGGGCCGTGAATTTTGTAGGGCCCTAACAAGGAGGCCTTGAGCAGAGCCTGTAGGGGCCACTGTCTGCACTGCTAATTACTGCTAAGACCCACCATGTGGCCCTGGGCAACGCGCCTGCCCCGAGTGGGCTGAGCAGCTGCCAGGGCTGCTCTGTCCTGCTTTGCTCCCTGCAGGTTGAGCTGTTTGCTGCATTAGAGCCTGATCCTGGGGCCCTTGCCCAGCCAATGGGCCCAATTCTCCCTGGAAGCAGTGAGCCGCCAATGGAGCCGAAGGGGCAGGTCACACGGGGACATGGCTCATGCCTGCAGGACTGGGCCCCCCGTGTGCCACTTTCCCGCAGGCTGCGGGGGGCTCCGAGCTCGCCAATGACATCCACCCGGCTGCTGCTTGTAGCCTGCGCTGCCAAGCCCGACGGGCTGGACACCTTTGGAGACAGCTCCCTCCAAGCCAGGGGCGTCCCCCCACGCTCCCCCCATGCACCGCTTCTTGGCCTGATCCTGCTCCCCTTCCCTGCGCACAGGCTGGGCGTGTGCAGGGAGCTTGGGAGGGACTGCAGAACACAGAGCACTGTCGCCACCAGCCAGTGACCGCTCCCTCTACGCCCCCGACGGTTAATCCTCACTGAATCCGGCAACCCAAAAAACAACCCCCGACGCTCCACCACAGGGACGGCCAAAGCCTCCCTCCTGAGCGACGTCAGCGGCCTGCAAGCTGGCCCGATGCTCGGTAAGGAGCGATTTCCTGCCGGCAGCGAGCTGATCTCAGCCCTTCCTTCCGAGTTCCTCCAGAACAAGGGAAATCGCCAAGCCCCTGACTGGGGGCTGGCCCGGCAGGAAGGCTGGTGGAGAGAGCAGGCTTCAGGGAGGAGCTGCCCCCTTCCTGTTGGTAACTGGCATCAAGGGCTCACCTGGGGCCGTGGCCTCATTCCTCGGGCGGGACAGGGTGCTGACCTAGTGGTAGGTCTCAAATGCCTGGGACCCCCCATGTCGCCGGCGGCAGCTGCTGCAGCTTAAAACCTTCCAAAGCAGAACATGAGGGTCCTGCTCTCACTGAAGCCGGGTGCAGCCTAGTGCGAGCTGAGAGCTGAATATGCCCCCACCCAGCTTCCCTAGGGCACGAAGGGAAAGAAGCATGTGGACGGGGCACCAGATTGGGAGGTCGGAGACTGGATGCTGACCCCAGCTCTGCTGCAGACCCACTGTGCGACCAAAAGCAAATCTATTTAAGGTCTTTCTATGGCACCCATTACAGTAACAGCTGAACACCTCAGTCTTTGATGGATTTAGCTCCCGACACCCCTGGGAGGCAGGGCAGGGTTGTTATCCCCACTGTACAGATGGGGAAACTGAGGCAAAGAGTGGTGAAATGATTCACAGAGGACATACACTGAGTCATCTGCAGTGCTATTGTGGTTACTGGCGGTGTGTTCTGACCACTAGCCCGCACTCCCTTCCCGACTCTGGCAAGTCCACTGGAGGCGCTGGGCTTCAGACAGAACAGGCCCAGCAGGTCCAAAGCTGGACACTGAACCCAGCAAGGCTTGCCAGTTTGTGCCAATATGGGCTTGGTGGGCAAAGCTCAGGCAGGAAGCTTCGCAATGCAGCCAACAGGCAGCCCTGCTGGCAGGACCCCTTTTGTAAGCACCTGGGTTACGAGGACACAAGGATTCAGGGGGTGTTTGGCCCTGCAGTATCAATGCTTCTAGCCGCCCTGCTCCCACTTCCCCAGCTGTCAGGTGGGAGTTCATGGCCTTGCGCTGCCGAGCACCGCGGTCCTTGGCTGAGGAGCGTTCGGAATCGTTAATTACGTAGCACGATTGAGTCGCTAGGGATGCAGGCATGCGGCTCGGGTCGCTTCGTGCGGCTGCCAGGATGTCCGGTCCAGCTCATCTTCTGGGCTAGCTGTTTCCAGTGGGTAGGACACAGGCCTTAGGAAAGGGCTCTTGTCTGGGCCAGTCACTTCTCTGCTCCCTGCCTCAGTTTCCCCAGCTGTAAACTGGGGATGACACCGCTGCCCTCGGAGACACTAGCTTGTGACTATGTATAAAGAGCTCTGGTGAAGGGTGCTAGAGCAGGGGGAAATGCAGTGTTGATTTGCAGTGGAGAAGAGACAGGAGTGGGCTAATATCAAGGGGATTCTTTCTTCAGGCTGCCGGCTTTCAGAGAGACCTGGTGGCTCTCTCTCCTCCAGTCTAGTGTCATCACATAGGGTAGCCCCTAGGTCCTGACCTGGGCTCTGCAGGCCAGGAAGGGACTGCTGACAGCATTACAGGATGGCGCAGTGTCCTGTGAGACTTGGGGCCAGTCACTTAATGGCTCTGTGCCTCAGTTTCCCCACCTGTGCAATGGAGATGATCACATGGCCCGGCCTCACAGAGGTGTGTGAGGGTAAGGCCAGTAAAGATTGGGAAGCTCCCAGATTCTATGGTGATGCAGGCCGTGGAAGAGCCTTAGCCAGAGAGATGGCAGTCAGTTAAGAGCTGTGTTCAATCCTATGGGGGGGCTGTGGTTGGCTCTGTGGCCAGGGCGCGGAGGCTGTGCTCACGGGGGTCCTGGAAGCAGATCCCGTCCCGCGAGATGGTGGGCTCTGCTTTCGGCTCATTACGATGGGCCTCACCCACTTCCCATTCACGAGCGAATGGCCCCTCCTACCTGCTTGCATTTCGGACCACAGCTCGCCTACCCCCGACTCCACCAGGAAGGTCCTGCTGTGCCGGGAACGCCGGAGCTGCTCTCTGGCTGCGAGGAGAAAGCAAAGGGATCGGGTGTGAGAGGGACACGGGGCAACGGGGGGCGGCTGTGGGCTGGACAGGCTGCGTGGAGGTCTGACCTTGACTACATGCCTGGGACAACAGCTCCAGTGGCTCTGCCCGGCAGCATGCGAACCTCGAGCTTCTGCCCCAACGGCCCCTAGCCTCAGCGCCTCTCCGGAGGAGGCCCACTCCTGCTCCCAACGGAGTCTGTGGTACAACGGCTGGTGACTTCCGAAGCAGGACTGGGCCCTTCCTGATGAACTCGGGGCCCAGGTGCTTTCAGCTCTTGCAGCCTCCCATTCGTTTGCAGGCACGTGGCTGAGGGTGAGGTGCAGGAGCAGAGCTCGGGGGAGTCAGACCGGAGGAGCAAGCAGTGCTGCAGGGCCCGGCCGAACTGGGGGCGAACCCAGGGCTGGGCTAGCGCTGGCTGCGGGGGGAACCTCGGGACTGGACGGGGCTGGGATTGAGGTGCACTGATGGTGCTGTGTGGGGGGACCCTAAGACTGGAATAATGGAGGGCCTAGGCTGAGACAGAGGGGCATCAGCAGAGCTGTACGTGGGAAGGCCAGGACTGGAATAACAGGGGGGCTGGAGGGCTGGGATCGAGGGGCATCAGCAGAGCTATGGTGAGGGGGAGGTTTCCCTAGATTGTGCCTGTTGTGTCTGCCCCAGTCGGTACTCTGCCCAGTACACGGGGCAAACAGAGCTTCTCTTCTGAGCAACTGAGCAATACTGCGCCCCATGTGCGGGCACCGGTTTAATATCGACTCAGGGGGCAGAGCGCCCCCTACTGAGTCACCCACGCAGCGCCCCTAGCCTCTTGGTGATGTACTGACTGGGTCAATACGGACAGGGGGACATGGGCCACCTACTTACCAGCCCCCGGCACTTCCCTTGGAAGGCTCCCAGCCTTCATGCTGCTCAGCTGTAAGATCTGCCCTGAGCCAGCACTGTCTCAACTCCCGTCTCTTCTCTGCTGACCTCACCTCCCTCCCCACCGCCCGGGAGCAGAGTGGACAGGACGGTGCTTTGGTTCCCATGTTGTTCCCGGGTTGATTGTCATTTTTGGGTGGAGTTTCTCCCCCCACCCTGAATCTCTCATTATGCTGGGCCAGGAGGAAAAACAAAGATACTAGATATAAAGCAGGGCTGGGAAAGATGTGTTTGGTCACTGAGGCCAGGAAGGGCGGGGAGATGTTTGGAGAGGGTGGGGCTGGATCTATTTTCAGCTCACTGGGATGTGCGTTTCCCTGTTAGCTCATCAGCTTTTGCTCAAGGATGCAAAAACCATGAACCAGCCTGTCGCTAAGTGCTCCCGCCCCACAAAAAAATCTCGCTCTGTGACACGGAGACATGGATCATAGGGAAGAAACAGACCTGTGGGGCTGGACTGAGCCCACATCTCTTGGCGGGACCTTTACTGCCATTCATTCAATATTATTATATTAAGTCTATAGCAGCCAGGTATGTTGAGAACAGACAGGTCCCTGCCTCCACGAGCTTACAGTCTAGAGGCCGATGCTCAGCTAGCGTCAGTGGGGCAACGCCGACATGCACCTGTCAAAGCCCTCGCCCTGTAGTCACCATTTACGTCTGCTTTGTCCCCAGTGTCCCGAGCAATGATTCTCCAGCTGGGGTAAAGCTAGGGCAGGGATCCCAGACATCCTGACATTAGGGGCACTCTCTTATATAGGCAACTACGCCTCCCCTCCCCCCACGAAAAAAGAAGGGTTCTGGTTTTTCACACTTGCTCCCGGGTCACCCTAAGCTCGGGTACTTCCTCGGAGGTAAATATTACAGAGCCTGCGGCGGAACCTAGGGCAATGAACTGTGTTTAAACAGCACCTCCCTCTGCTGGAGGGATTCAGAGCTGCTTAGCCGTATGTCAGATCTTCTATACTTAGCGGAGATTCTCCTTTAGCGCAAGTAGCTCTAACCAAGGCTTTTAAAGCAAGGAACCTGGGATCTGCCCCTAGTATTGCTATGAAGTTATCAGTGGCCCTGGTGTCAACTATGAAGTGCCTAGACAGCTCAGGATTTGCTCTAATGGTTTGTGCTGTGACTGCGCCTGAAAAACAGGTTGAAAGTTCAGCGGCTCTGAGGTTAGCAAGGGGAAAATGAAAGCCAAGGGCCAAGAGGGAGAGGGACAAACACAAGCATGCAGACGGAAACCAAAGGCTTAGCTGAGTCAGAGACAGTTTAAGCTGGAAATTTAAGGCAGGAAAGTAAGGGGTGGCTGTGGGGACCCCCGGGGCAGATTGAGAGAAGAGCAAGAGCTGTTTTTACAGATGAGAGACCTGTAAGAAAAGAGGGTTATGACCATGAGAGATTTTAATTACTCAGCTCTTGACTAGGAAAACAGCTATTGTCTTCCCAAAGCCAACCAGGTGTCTGGAGATATTAGCGCAAGGCAGGATATTTGCTTCTCTAATGCAGTTTGTCAAACAGCCAGTCAGAGGCTCTCTGGAGGAAATGAACCAAGCAGAAGGAAGGCAGAAGCTGGGCTAATAGATGAGCTGGAGAATGTACAACAAAAGGGGAAATCTTGTGGTTAAGACACAAAACCGGCCAGCTGGTGACCCTGGGCAAGTAGCACCACTGTTCTGTGCTTTGGTTTCCCCATCGGTAGAAGGAGGACAGGGCTAGCTGTTTAGATGGCCACCATGACTACAGCATCTCACAGGCATTAACAGTAGGTAAGAATGATTGTTCCCATTTTATAGCTAACACCACCACTCGGCTCTTCTCTAGCGCTATTCGTCGGTAGATCTCAAAGGAGGGTGCTATCATGATCCCCATTTTACAGACGAGGAACCTGAGGCCCAGAGTAATTAAGTGCCTCGCTCAAGGTCATACAGGGAGTCTGGGGCAGAGCCAAGAATCACATCTAGGTCTCCCAAGTCCCAGGCCAGTACCTCCACCACACGACCATCCAGCCCCAGTGAGGCTGGGCGGACGAGCACAGCAATATTCTAACCTGCTCTGAGCTCATCTGTGAGAGAGAGACATTATTACAAACTCCTGGCACTGCTGACAAGGAGCCTGGCTGACCTGCTGAGCAGAAGGCGCGACGGATCGGACAGCTCTGGACAAACTCCTCCATCACGCGATGGACCCCGGTGCTCCCTGTCAAATGACATCTTCTGGTCAGGCCAGACGCCTGCATCTGGCTGGTTTATGCTGAAGCCCACAAACAGCACCTGCCTTGCAGCACAAACCCTCCCTGGTTCCATCACAAAGACAGGGCTGACACTCAACAGCCCGCACGGTCCCTCGTGCCTAGGTGGGCTAATGTCCTGTGGGCTGAGCTAGCCACGCAGGCACCCCACGCTGTTGAGACTATAGTCATGCCGGTGGCACTCACTGAGTTTATGTGACTTGTGGCCCAGCGCCTCGGAAGGTATTCAGGTGCCTAACTCCCATTGACATCAGTGCTGCTGACCCAGCTGATGTGACAGCGGAGGATGGGCTGCAGGACACAGACAGACCCTGTGGTTCTCGCAGCATCAGCGCTGGATTAACACGGCCTGTGCTGCCTAGCGTCCCCAGATAGAGACAGGCCTGGCCTGGCCAAAGCACTCCTGGAACGGAGCGCAGCCTTCATCGCAGCTGGCCGCAGCCTTGCTTTCTTGGAGCAAAGAGCAGGGCCGATTCCAGGCCACAGTGCGCCAAGCGCCTGCTTGGGGCGGCATGCCGTGGGAGGGCGCTCTGCTGGTTGCCGGGAGGGCGGCAGGTGGCTCCAGTGGACCACCGGACCCCCCCAGGGAAGCCTGCGGGAGGTCCACGGGAGCCGCGGGACCACCGGACCCCCCCCCGCAGGGAAGCCTGCAGGAGGCAGGACCAGCGCTAGTGTTTTTAGTGCCCTAGGCGCAAGGCCATTTTGCCGCCCAGCGCGCTGGCCTGTGGAGAGAGTCTGCTGGTCCGCGGCTCCGGTGGAGCTGCCGCAGCCATGCCTGCTGGAGGTCCACCAGAGCCACGGGACCAGGGGACCCTCCGCAGGCAAGACTGTGGCAGGTCCACTGGAGCCGCCTGCCGCCCCCTCCACCGGCAAAATGCCGCCCCCCCAATAATCCTGGCACCCTAGGCGATTGCCTAGGCCGCCTAAATGGAAGCGCCAGCCCTGGCGGGAGGTCCACCAGAGCCACGGGACAGGCGAGCGGCAGAGCACCCCCCCCCCGCGGCGTGCCGCCATGCTTGGGGCGGCGAAATTGCTTGAGCCGGCCCTGGCAAAGAGGACAGCCCTGGGTGGGACTGTTTACCCACAGAGAAGATACAACAGGCCAGTGGCAGGGCAGGGTCACTTCCTCACATGCCATCTTCTGCCTGATGCAGAGAGACGGCCTCTGGGAGTGGGAAGGGCCTAGTCAGCCCATGCCTCTCTCCGGCAAGGTGGCCAGTTAGTGCTGTAGACACTTGGCCCACTGGGCTGAGACCGGCCAGCTCGTTCCAGAGCAGAGCCTGTAGCTGTGATGCACACATCCAGCTTGCACCTCTTGGCAGGTGATGAGGGAGAGGCCATGCGGGATGCAAGGCAGAAGGGCACACCGTCCCAGATGTTCTCTGCTTTTCTGCAAGCCGCACTGGGGAAGGGAGGGGTGGCCCAAATTGCAGAACTCTCTGTGATTAGTAACCTCAGTGTCTGGCCCTACCGCAGTGCCTGAGGACAGACCTGATTCTGTCTCAGCTACACAGGACTGCAGTGGAGCCAGGGCTGGATTTGGTTCCTTGTTATCCTGGGGTAAATCCGGAATCACCCACTGACTGCCACGGGGTTGGAGCAAGATTCTGATCTCCGTTGCTGTAGTGTAAATCCAGCCTCACCCAGTGGGTGTCTCTCTAACACTAAACCTGATTCAGGCTCATCTCCAGGATAGCGACGTGGAGTGGCTGGGGATTTACACTGAGCAGATCTGGCGAGCTGGACCTGGCAAACTCCAGCTTGCTAGGAGTTCAGGGTCATGGATCTGACTTTGAACACCCAGGACGCTGCACAGGCCATCCAGGAATCCAAACCAGACAGTGTCACCTAAATAAAGTCCCGAGTGAAGAGGTGGGAGGCGGTCATCCCCAAACACAGCCCTGAAATCAGCCAGAACATCTGAACTTTTCTGTGACCAGCAAGGGCCAAATTCTGCTCTCCCTTCCACCAGTGTAAATCCACAACAAAGGCAGCTGAGCTGCTCTGGATTTACACACAGGATCCAGCCCAGGCAGTCAGAAAGGAACTGAGCTGCGGGATTTCTGTAAGCAGAGCAGCCGAGCGCCCGTAATGCAGACCAGATGGGGCTGCCTTCCCCCTCGCACACTGAAATTGTTAGGATTATTCTTTGTTTTGATACAGGAACCCTCTGACCCGGCCTCAGCAAGCTCAGGAAACAGGGCTGGTTCCGCAGCTAATTTCCCAGAGGGGCCACTGCTGCTTTGGAGAGACACTTTCCCTGCAGCCGCAGGGGGCTCTGAAAGCTCTTGCCTTTCAAAAACACACACACATGCACCGACACACACAAACGCACACACATGCACACACAGACACAGACACACACATACTGTTTCGCCAGCGACTGTCCCTCTGGTGCCAGGGCAATAAGGCCTGATGCCAGCGGGTCTCTGGGGCTAGCGGGAGGGAGGCGAGAAAGGGCAGACGCCTTCAGAGCAACACGGAGCTTGACAGGAAACAGATCCGGGGCTGTGGTTTGTGACTCACGGGCCTGATCCTCGGTGGCCACAGCCGCCATTCAGGATCCGGCCCATCGTGCCATGGGAACGGGGTTTCTGCAGAGCTCCTAACCCCTTTGTGCCATCCCCCCTCATCATCTTTGGAGCTTCTCATCTGCCCCCTCAGGGCCCTTCCTGGCTCTGCCCTGCCCAGCTCACCCACCCTTATCACCCCAGCCCTGCCAATGGCCACCTCCAGCACCTGTTCCTGCCCCGAGCTCATGACCCAACGCCGCCGGCCCCCAGCTGATGTGATGCAGTAAGGACTCAGCCAGGCGGGGGATGCGAGGCTGGGGACCACTGGGGAGAGAGGGTTCAGACATGAACATTGGGGGGAACCCAGCAAAACACATACACGCACCACCCCCATCTATATACGTGTCTATGTACAACATGGACGTATTACACACACACAGACACACAGCCGCTGGCAATGGGCGATGGGATGGATCACTCAATCGTTGCTCTGCTCTGTTCATTCCCTCTGGGGCACCGGGCACTGGCCACTGTCAGTAGACAGGATACCGGGCTAGAGACCCAGTCTGGCTGTTCTCATGTTCTTATCTCACACACACACATACACATACACACTCTCTCTCTCTCTCTCTCTCTCTGTGAAATGATTCCTAGCCACCACACTACCCGGGTCTCAGGTCCCAGTTCCACATGGTCCTTCAGCACAAGCAGCCCCTTGGATTTCACAGGGACTAACTACACATGTTTACAGTTACACATGGGCTAAAATATCTGACTGAACTGGGCCCAGACCTGGCCTGGTGAGTGCCACATAATCTTATCAGGACCTCCATCACCTCCTTTCCCCCGTGTGTTGGTTAGACTCCATTGCTGTGTCTGGCCTTTGACTCTTTGGGACAGGGAGCAAACCTACCTCTGTGTCTGTACAGTGCGAGCACACCTGGGTCTTGAACTCGCTTGGGGGCTGTGGGCGCTAAAACCAGTGAAACTAATGACACATCTCCCAGCCCCAGAGCTCAGAGTCCGTTGGGGGGATTCTCTCTCTACTGGTCCCGCGCACTGTCGGGTGTAACATCCAGAACTAGCATCGCTTATGATTTGTCTGGAGCTGGCAGTTCATAAAGAAGGGACCATTGTGATCATCCAGTCTGATCTGTCTAACACAGGCCCTGAATTAATGCCTGTTTGAACGACAACAGATCGTTTAGAAAATCATCCAGTCTTGATTTTAAAATTGCGAGTGATGGAGCCCCCACCCCAACCTGTCCCAGTGGTTAATTACCCGCACTGTTAAAAACATGTGCCTTATTTACAGTCGGAATTTGTCCAGCTTCACCTACTAGCCATTGGGTCATGTTAGACCTTTGTCTGCTATTTTGAAGAGCCCCCTACATCAAATTTCTGTTTCCCATGTAGGTACCTCTAGACTATGATCAAATCACCCCTTCACCTACTCTTTGCTAAACGGAACAGTTTTGTTTCTCACCACAAGGCAGGTTTTCCAATCTGTTAATCATTCTCGTGGCTCTTCTTTGAACCCTTTCAAAGTTATCAACAGCCTTCCTGACTTGTGGGCACCAGACCTGGACACAGGATTCCAGCCATGGTCACACCAGTGCCAGATACAGAGGTAAAATCATCTCTCTGCTCCTACTCATTATTCTCTGTTTATGCAGCAAATGAATCAGGAGCCCTTTCAGCCAGAGCATCACGCTGGCATCTCATGTTCAGCTGATTATTCAGCTTGACCTCCATGTTTTTTTCAGAGTCACAGCTTCTGAGGATAGATCTCCCATCCTGCAACTAAGATCTGCCTTCTTTTTTCCCTACATCTATGACTTTACACATGGCCATATTAAAACACATACTGTTTCCTTGCTCCCAGTTTGCCAACCAAAAGCAGATCTCTCTATATCACTGACCCCACCCATTCATTAGTTACCACACCGGCAATATTTATATCATCTGCAAACGTTATCAGTGATGATTTTATGTTTTCTTCCATGTCATGGATAAAAAGGTTAAATAGTGCAGGGAGAAGAACCAACCCCACTAGAAACACACCCAATCAGTGATGATCCTCTGTTTACAGTTACACATTGAGACCTATCAGTTAGGCAGTTTTTAAACCAATTGATGTATGGCAGGTTGATTTTGTATCATTCTAGTTTCTTAATCAAAATGTCCCATGGCACCAAGTCAAACGCCTTACAGAGTCTAAGTCTATTACGTCAACACTGTTACCGTTATCAACCAAACTGGTAATCTCATCAAAAAGACATCAGGTTAGTTTGACAGGATCTATTTTCCATAAACCCATATTGACTGATATTAATTACATTACCCTCCTTTAACTCTTTATTAATAAATCCATATGAGACTTTCTGTCATTTCGGCTGGAATTGATGTCAGGCTGACAGGCCTATAATTATCTGGGTTGTCCTCCTCGCCCTTTTTAAATACTGGCACAACATTAGCTTCCTTCTAGTCCCCTGGAAATTCCCCAGCGTTTCAAGACTTGTTGAAAATCAGCATTAATGGACCAACAAGCTCCTTGGCCAGCTCTTTTAAAACTCTTGGATGCAAGTTATTTGGCCCAGCTGATTTAAAAAGATCTAACTCTAGTAGCTGCTGTTCAAACTCTTCCTGGGTTACTGTTAGAATGGAAAGAATTTCATAGAATCATAGAATCACAGAATATCAGGGTTGGAAGGGACCTCAGGAGGTATCTAGTCCAACCCTCTGCTCAAAGCAGGACCAACCCCCAACTAAATCATCTCAGTCAGGGCTTTTCATCATCATCATGTGGTATGATAAGAATGGCCAGACGGGATCCGACCAAAGGTCCATCTAGCCCAGTATCCTGTCTTCTGATAGTGGCCAGTGCCAGGTGCCCCGGAGGGAGTGAACAGAACAGGTAATCATCAAGTGATCCATCCCCTGTCGCCCATTCCCAGCTTTTGGCAAATAAATGCTAGGGACACCATCCCTGCCCATCCTGGCTAATAGGCATTGATGGACCTGTCCTCCATGAATTTCTCTAGTTCTTTTTAACCCTGTTATGACTGTGCATTGGGTGAAGAAATACTTCCTTTTGTTTGTTTTAAACCTGCTGCCTATTAATTTCACTTGGTGACCCCTAGTTCTTGTGTTCTGAGGAGTAAACAACACCTCCTTATTTACTTTCTCCACACCAGTCATGATTTTATAGATATCAGTCATATTCCCCCTTAGTCATCTCTTTTCCAAGCTGAAAAGTCCCAGTCTTATTAATCTCTCCTCCTACGGAAGCTGTTCCATACCCCTAATCATTTTTGTTGCCCTTTTCCAAACCTTTTCCAATTCCAATATATCTTTTTTGAGATGGGGCCACCACATCAGCATGCAGTATTCAATATGTGGGTGTACCATGGATTTATATAGAGGCAATATGATATTATCTCTCCCTTTCTTAATGATTCCCAACATTCTGTTCGCTTTTTTGACTGCCACTGCACATTGAGTGGATGTTCTCAGAGAACTATCCACAATGACTCCAAGGTTTCTTTCTTGAGTGGTAACAGCTAATTTAAATCCCATCATTTTATATGTATAGTTGGGATTATGTTTTCCAATGTGTATTACTTTGCATTTATCAACACTGAATCCCATCTGCCATTTTGTTGCCCAGTCACCCAGTTTTGTGAGATCCTTTTGTAGCTCTTCGCAGCCTGCCGGGGACTTAACTATCTTGAGTAGCTTTGTATCATCTGCAAATTTTGCCACCTCACAGTTTATCCCTTTTTCCAGATCATTCATGATGTATCTGCATTGTACAAGCCACAGAATGAGCCAGTGGAAAGAGCTGGCAGTCTACCAGATGGGCACAGAGGAGTGCCTTGGGAAAGCCCAGGGTGGAGGGGACTCAGATCTCCCAGGTAGCAGAAGTGAGTCTTAGCAAGGATTTGAATGGGGAAAGGGTTCTGGGCTGGCAATCTGCAGAGGCAGGGAGACGGGACTGAGAGAAGAGAACAGGCTGGCACAGCTGGCGATGCTGATGGGGCTCCGTTAAGTGGAGAGATGCAGGCTGGGAAAGCCTAGGGGTGTTTTCGGAGAAAGAGAGACCGGTTCTGCCCCTGAGTCCCAAACCAGCCCCTGCCAAGCAGCTCCCAGCAGGCTGGCCTGGGACAAGCTCCAGCCTAGCCCTGCTGCAAGACTGCAGAGGAAACAGCCCAGGAGGTGGCAGCGGCTTCTGACACCTCCCCAAAGCCCCCTGGAATAACTGCTCTTTTACTAGCTGTTCCATCAATTCACCCAAATGAAAGGCACATGTGAGAACTTCAACCACTGCTCCCCGCCACAGCCCGGCCTGAGAACTGGCTGGGCACCGTCAGGTCCGCGATCCAGCCAGGCAGTGCAGCTAGCACCCCCAGCAACGCAGCAAGTGCCTCAGACTGCTCCATCGGCACCCCACACCCTGGTCTGTAGCACCCTGTGTCACACCTGCGGTGCCCCCCCCAGCTCTGCCAATGCACCTCCCCCCAGACAGCTGAGATCCCTGCTGTTCCAATCCTGGGACCCCTCCGCTGCTCTGCGATCACATCGCAGCCCGGAGCTGCAGGCCCACCTGCTGTTCCCCACCCTCCATCACCCTCCGCCGGGATCAGCAGGACCCTGCTAGTCTCCCCGGAGGACTTTCCTGAGCCGAGACGGCCAATGGTGCTGAATTGTACAACACGGACACACGGTCTGTAGGGCTCGGGCTGGGGCCAGCGAGCTCATTCTGCTTGTGGCCCACCCCACAGCACAGCTGTCCCCGGATCCCCAGACGAGGTGCCCACAGTACAGCAGTCGCTTACCCTGCCTGAAGCTGGAGTCGATGGAGAGCTCTGGGGCGAGGCCATTGGCTACAGGTTTGCAGCTCAGGTCAATCAGCTGATTGAGGCGGAGCTTCCTGCAATAGATGGAGGCTGCTTCTGGCTCCAGCGCGATCAACAGCTGCTCCGGGTTTGCGGGGGAAACCAAGCCGGCCTGTGGAGCGCGGGAAGGCAAGGCACAGAGTCAGCACAAGGCGGTTACAAGGGCGGGCGAAGGGAAAGCGGCTGCATAAGGAGATCACGCTGCCGGCTGTGTGTGATGGCAGAGATAATCGGCTTGGTTATCTGACCCACGGGGGTTCCATGCTCCCCGCAGGGCCCCGCCTTGTGGCATCAGCGTGGTGAACCACTGAGCCCATCTGAAGGCTTCTGGGCTCAGGTTATGAATCAAAGAACCTTCCTTCTTTCCTAGGGTTTCCCCTGCTTTTCCTGCCCCTTTCCCTCCCTGCCCCTGTGGGCCCCAGGGCAGCTAATGTCTCCCATCTCACTGTGGGTTTCATAGCCTATCGCTGACCAGCGGAACTCACTGCTGCAGGACAGGCTTGGGGACAAAGCAAATTAAGTTGGTACATTTTCTAAACACAAGGGTTAGCTGTTGACGGGAATAAGATCTACATCTAGAACAGTGCTATTCAGGATACAACAGACCAAGGCCTCATGCGTGCAGCTGCAGCCAGGGGTTAATGCCCCCACAGGACAATATTGTGTAGCCCACCATTTCAGTATATGTTTTAATGTTCCCCCCAGTTGCTGGTCTGCCAAAGAGGGTAAGAGCCCACTGCAGCTGCCAGCGAATGGAGTTACCCCTTTACCTCAAACAGTAGAGGCCCATGCTCTAAAGAACATGGAAATCACCAGCCTAGACCAGCCCAGGATCCATCCCTCCCAGTCCCCTGTCTCTCATGGGCAGCACTAGCTGCTTCAGAGGAAGAAGCACGAACCCCGCAGCAGGCCGATGTGGGGGACTCTGCCCCCAGGAGGGGCTCAGTCTAACTCCTAATGCCCAGACACAGGCTTAAGCCCTGAAGCCAGAGGTTTTACACCGTTCTAGTGCTATCTATCCCCTCGGTGCTGCAGGCCCCCGGCTCATCCCGGGCTGGGCCGTGGTGCAGGAGCTACAACGCTCCTTGCACTGTGGGGTTTTGCATTGTCTTTGGCAGCCCCGGCCACTGGCTGCTTGAGGAGACGAGATTCTGGGCTCCAGGAGCGGCTGGGAGGGTTGCCACGTGATGGGCCCTGTGGACAGGCTGCTGGGGGGTGGGGGGGAGCCTATGACCAGCTGCTGGGGAGGCCCTGGGGATGAGCTGCTAGAGGGTTGCCATTGGGTTGGCCCCATGACCAGCCGCTGGGGGAGAGCCGTGGAGCAGGCCCTGGGGATGGGCTGTAGGGGGAGAGCCGTGGGGCAGGTCCCGGGGATGGGCTGCAGGGGGAGAGCCGTGGGGCAGGCCCTGGGGATGGGCTGCAGGGGGAGAGCCGTGGGGCAGGTCCCGGGGATGGGCTGCAGGGGGAGAGCCATGGGGCAGGCCCTGGGGATGGGCTGCTGGGGGAGAGCCATGAGGCAGGTCCTGGGGATGGGCTGCAGGGGGAGAGCCATGGGGCAGGCCCCAGGGTTGCACTGCCAGGGGGGTGCTGTGGGGCAGGTCCCATGACCAGCCGCTGGGGGAGTGCAGTGGAGCAGGTCCCACGATGAGCAGCGGAGGGAGAGCTGTGGGACAGATCCCATGATGAGCAGCAGGGGGAGAGCCATGGGGCAGGCCCCAGGGTTGCACTGCCAGGGGGGTGCTGTGGGGCAGATCCCATGACCAGCGGCAGGGGCAGTGCCATGGGGCAGATCCTGGGGTCTGACTCCCGTCAGACGCTGAACCCAGCAGTCAGTTGTGTGTCCCTGCCATTCCCCGTCTGGGACAAAGAAGAGCCCAGAGCTGTCAGGCAAACTACGGCCTGGGCACCGGCTCTGGTCTAAGAGCAGGCGTCGTTCCTCCTGACCCCGCTGCGTTCTGCATGCCAGCCTGGCGGAGTCCGACGCTGCTTTATTCAGCCTCAATTACACCCTGCTGTAGCCAGCTAATAAACCCAGGGACGCCCAACCCCTA
This sequence comes from Gopherus flavomarginatus, assembly GCF_025201925.1. Taxonomy (NCBI): domain Eukaryota; kingdom Metazoa; phylum Chordata; order Testudines; family Testudinidae; genus Gopherus; species Gopherus flavomarginatus. The sequence continues at coordinate 285,558,922 of NC_066619.1, read as the reverse complement.
ATCCCCCTGGTCTGTCGCTTTCTCCTTCCCCCAGCTCGCCCTCCTTTCCCCTCCCCTTCCCCCCTTGCTCTCCCTGCGAGCAGATCTCCCCGTCCCCACCTCCAGCCTTCACTTCCTTTGCTGATGTGGCTGTGGAACAACACCGCAAGGGGCGAGGCAGAACCGATCTGCGGCGAGGGGACTGGTCTGGCCCCGGCACAGACCCATGTTCTCATCCGCTCGCTGGGAGCCAAGACCCAGTCAGCTGAAGCAGCAGTTTGGAGCAAGCCACAAGCAGCTTGGCAGGCCCTGGGATCAAATAATCCACGAGCCCCTGAAGGGTCATTATCTTCTACGGGGGAAGGAAACGCAGAAGGATGTGCTGGAATGGCCCTGGGATGTGCTAGCCCCAGGCTCTGCGGGTCAGTAACAAACCAATGTCCCAGGACCAGCCAGAGGGCGCTGGGCTCTTTCTCAAGAGCTGGGGAATCCAAGTCTTGGTCACTGGAGGTCCCTTGGCCCTAGTCCATTCTGCCTCCCTAGATTACTCCAGCGGTTTCGACCAGCATCCTTCATCCACTGGACTAAACTGCCATGCAGCATTGCAGCGCGTTGCTACATTCCACCCTAGAAATGGCTGCATGGACCTCCGGAGAGCCTGTCGATCAGCCTGCACAGTGACCAAAGAGCCAGCAGAACCAAAAGACCTGATCCGATTTACTCAATGACGAGTTCTCAGCGAGGATCGATTGCTGGGAGGGGAGCGTTAATGGGATGCCTCTTCTAATTTTACAGAACAGAAGAGCAGCCACATTGGGTCTGACCAACAGTCCATCTGGCCCCGTATTCTGTCTTCTGACAATGGCCAATGCCAGGCGCTTCAGAGGGAATGAACAGAACGGGACAATTATCGAGTGGTCCATCCCCTGGCGTCCACTCCCGGCTGCTGGCAAACAGAGGCTGGGGACACCCAGGGCATGGTGTTTCGGCCCAGCTCCAGCAGAAATGCCCATGTGTTCACCAGCGGGAGCTGCTCCCCCACTCTGCTGCACATCAGGGACCCCAAAAATCACTCCTGGAGCAGCCCAGGGCCCAGGGCAGAAAATGTTTTTGGTGCCCCTCAAGAAGATGAGAAAAAAAAACAAAAAAACCCAACCCCCAGCTGAGCAATGTGGCATCTCTGACAATTGGTGCCCCAGGCACCACCCTGCCTGGGCAGCTTCTAGAGACACAGGACTTCAGAAAGAAGCGACAAACTCCATCACGGATTGGCAGGGAAGGCAAGATTGTAACTGTCTCGCTGGGTTGAGCGATGACTAATGGGGGGGGGGGGGGTAATAATAGCCTACAAGTGTCTGGACAGGGCAAGTGTCACGATCCTGCCTGGCTCGTTGAACACGGGGGCTACACCACTAAAAGCATGAACGCCACTGCTTGAGGTAAAGGAGTAACTCCCCAGGCTGGAAGCTGTAGTAGACTGTTATCCCCTAGATGCTAGAGGCATCAAAGACTCCACTCCGCTTGCATGAGAGGCAGCTCATCCCAAGTATCTGCGAGCAGGCTTTCAAGTTCCACTCCAGGTGCTACTTTTGCAACCTTCCCCCAGGGGTCATCAGGAGGGTTTGACCCTGGAGTCTTCAGCACTACAAGCACCAGCTGCTCCTTCTTCAAGTACAGGACTAACTCCATTAACGTGAGCTAGGTTGGACAAAGGCTTGGAGAATGGACTGCACGCTACTTATGGCTTTAGTCCCTGCCACTTGGGTCATTAAAATCCAACGCAAACAGCTCTCTGGAGAACATAACCTTTAAAAATATCCAGACGGGTTAGAGGAGATTGGACGTTGCAAAGAAACACCTGCTCTGGCCCAGGAGTGGGAGACAGGACAAGGTGGGACCTAATAAATCTCTGGCTACAAGGATCCTACAAATCCTTGGAAAACCCAACAAAGCCAGGAAGGGAACCGACACGAGACATCTCACCTTGTATGCAGCTTCCCTCATGAACTGCTTGGCTGGCTGTTTCCAGATGGCAGGCACTGTAATCACCCAGCGGATGGCATCTTTCTCTTGCAAAGATGAACACTGGTCCTTCAGCTCCTGTTGTAAAAGAAGCAGAAACTGATAGCCAAACCCTATGCTTCAGGGCATACAATGATGGCCTATGGGCAGGTCAGGAAGGAATTCCCCCATGGATGCCATTGTGCCACTGGATGGGTCAGGGCCAGCTCCAGGGTTTTTGCCGCCCCAAGCGGCAGAAGAATAAAAGCCGCGATCGTGGGTGGCAGCTCCACTGCGCTGCTTTCTTCTTAGGCGGCACTTCAGCGGCGGGTCCTTCCCTCAGAGAGGGACCGAGGGACCCAGCGTCAAATTGCCACCGAAGAGCGTGATGTGCTTCCCCTTCCCCTTGGCCGCCCCAAGCACGTGCTTGCTACACTGGTGCCTGAAGCCGGCCCTGGGATGGGTGCAGTACTGGGAGACAGGCGAGTTCTTGGCCCAGGAAAGCAGCATTCCTAGTCAGGCAGGAAGGCCAATGGAATGAATGGGTCATGGAAAGAACTCCCTGCTGAGTTCTGGAGCTCCGGGTGAAAGCTGTGTTGGGTGGGGGATGCTTGCCCTGACACTGGATGTTGCATCTCCTCCATGGGCTGGTGCCTTTCACCCACACTAAGTTCACACAAAAGAGGGCAAAGCAGCCCCTTTTGGGCTCGCTAGTCCCTGGGCAAACTCCTGCCACCCTGACGTCGGAGTTAGCATCCTAGCCTGGGACAGCTATTGCTCATCTCTTGATTAGTTCTGTCTGGCACGTCCCCTGGGACCCCTCGGAGCTTGCAGCCAAATCCACAAGAGGGTGATTTCCCTGGCCCATGCCAGCTCTGCTGGGGTTTATCCCCAACTGGCAGGGATTCCACTGGGATTTGCAGCTGACTCCCAGGCCTTTCCCCCCGCCCCGGGCAGCTGCACTACCTGCACGGCGTGCTGCTTGAAAAAGCGAAGGGCGTGTGCAAACACCTCCAGTGCCTGGACCTTCTTCCCATTCACGGCTTCTAATTCGGTTTTCATGGTGAGGTCCTATCAAAGCAAGACAAACAGCCAGAGATGGTCAAGGCCTGAGCCCTGGCCTGCCCCTAGGAGCATGCCCAGCACAGAGCAGTTAGCAGGGAGCTGGTTTCTCTGATGGATGGTGACAAATGTGCAAATTTCCTGCAACGTCCTTGGAAAAACATTATTGAATGAAGTGAAGTATCCTTGGAGGCCATTGTATGAAATGCAAAGGTTCTGTGTTACTGGGGCCTGGGAGACCAAAGGACTGTACTGAACCATGTGGCAGACATGAATGGTCTTTTGGGATAATGTATGTGAAGAGCATTTCCTGGGAAACATGGGGGGCAGCGTGTGAATGCAGATTCCTCCCTGCCCCTGTATGGAGCCCCCAGCCTTCTGAAGCTGAGGAAGGGACCAATGTTTATGGATTAGTGTTCCCTGACTCTGGAGATCAATGGCCCAGGCTGGATAAAGGAAAGACTCACCTAGCAGAAGGGTGCTTTTTGTGGGCTGAGGTTGTTATGAACTTGTGCCCACAGAAAAACCCCTTGGTGGGGTCTGAAGGGCTGACTCCTGCTGCAGTGCTGCCTGGAGTTGGGGTGATCACTGGGAAGCTTATGAGCATGTGCATCGGGTCTTTTAAGGCGTTTTGTATGGTTTCTCTGTGATGCTTTTACCATCAGAATAAACGTGCTTGCTCAGAAAGAGCTGGGTGGTGACCTCTAGCTGTGGGCAATGACACTGTCTGTAGCCTCTGGAGAGATAGCAGAGCGCAGGCGCTGGCCTGGTAAGGCTTGCTGAGAATAGCACGGTGGAGGCAGAGAACTCTGCAGCCTGGAAATACCCCAGGCAGGAGGGAGATAGATGTGGGTCTCCGCCCAAGAGAGGTGATGGCTGGGGGACCAGCTGCCTTATCAAGGCAACGGAGAGGAAATGCAGGTGCAGCTGCCCTGAACTGTGACTGAGGGACTGTGCCAAATCCAGCACCTGGAGCGCTGACAAGGAGCTGGGCGCTGTGATCTCATGAGCTGCTGCTAGAGGTTCTCATCCTCTGGGGGGGACAGTCACTTCGGCCTCCCAGTTGACCTCAGCAAGAGCAGGATGGAGCCCAGTGTTTGGCCACGTGGCTAACTTCTCCGTCTGCTCGTAGCTGGAGCAAGCAGAACAGCGAGCCCACCCGATCGGCAGAGAGGAAACCAAACGCCCATTACCTGGAAGGTGCCAAGGTGCCCAACCCACTGGTGCTTCTCCTGCAAGGATGAGGGGGGAGAGCTACACGGAATTACCACCCCGTGTGAAGGTGAGGTGGGACGAAAGGCTGGGGGGTGCAGGCAGGAATGAGGAGGGCTGGAGATCCACCCATAGGAGGTGCTACAGGAGTTGGTGCAAAAAAATTCTGTGAGGCCACATCGCTGCACTCAGAAGTGTTTGAATTTAGCATCATGGGGCAGAGCAGGTTGAGATCTGCCCTCCCCTGCTCAGTGATAAATCTACACTTGTGGGGGCTAGAACCTATCTCCTCCTGCTCCAAAACCCACAGGTCCCGAGTACGTGAGCTAAAGGGGGATCCAAGGGCTACAGAGGGTCTATGACACTGACTTGATCAGTTCTGCTCCCACCCAGCAGAGGGCAGTGGGGCGCGTACGCCTGTCAACAACCCCCACTGGGCTCAGTCAACATTTGTTCAGTTATAAAAGTTGGACCTCAATAAAATCATGAAATTTTGTTGAATTTTCCACTTCCCCATAATTAATTATTATTATTATACAAACTAGAGAGCTGGATGAATTTGTTACTGAATTTTAATGAAAAAAAAAAACAGCCAAAAGAGAATTCTGAAAACACTCCCTCTTCCTGCCCCCTTCTTTTTCAACCAGCATTAGCTCTGAGGGTTATTTAACCCACCCTTCCCTTCCCTTTGCATCATAAACTGGTTACCGAATTTGCTAAACAACTCTGTAAATTCACAGCCCCCCAAAATGACAGCAAGTTTCTGAAATTTTATTTAAAAAAAGATCAGTGACATTTCACACGGGGAAAAAAGTAAAAATATTGACAATCTGACTGCAATACATACATTTTTACTTTAACACTGGAATGTTTTTTTAAAGTGAAAGTGAGTTATCCCACCCCCCCCATCTCATCTGCCCCCAGCCCCTCCCCTGTGTTCAGGGTGACTGGGACAGAAAGGGTTAACTTACACTAGTGCTGTGAATCTTCATCTTAAACTTCTCAAAGTAGAGCCAGTCCTGGGCTTCCTCCGGATCGAGATCGTGGTAATAATCCCTTGCCGTGTATCCGAAACTGTGAAAGGCGCCCTCTGGGGTCAGCAAGAGGCTGGTGGGGGTTTTCTGATTGGCCACTCCAGGATCACCCCCCTCCCATTTCCTGCAATGAGGAACCAGATCAGATTTAATGTCCCACCTCTTAAAGGTGACACCATTTATAATTTATAATACCTATAATTTATAACACCATTTATAATAGCTAAGACTTCCTCTGAACTCCTGGTGGGAGTGGCTAGAAAACCCAGCCAGAGGCTCCAGGAGGGATTGGTTGGTAACAGGGTACAGAGCCTCACTATTATTATTATTTATTTATATTACCATTGTATTACTAGGCTCGGACCAGGATCCCACTGCGCTAGGGGCTGCACAAATACAGAACAAAAAGACAATCCTGCCAGAGACAACTGCTACCTGCTGATAGTTGAGGGGTACAGGGGAGGGACACAATTTAAAGTTTCATCTTCCCTGAACAGCTTGAGTCATGCCCCCCTCGGTAGCCCCCACCCCCCTCCCTCAGTGGCCCCTTCCTGCAGCTCCCAGATGTTTTCTGCTGCCTCTTCCCGCGGCTGCGGCTCGCACCTTGCCAGCTTCAGGAGCTGCCGCACAGCCTGGCTGGAAAACCCTGGCAGAAATGTGAGGGGGCGGGCACGTGACCCTGCGTGCCACCTCCACACGTGGCCTCTAGTCCCTGCCCCAAAGAGCTGACAGTCTATATATATATGAGAAGCGACAATGGGGGGAGTATGAGGAAACTATGGGTCAATATTGGTCAGCTTAACCATTTTGTAGGCCTCAAGGCAAAGGAGAGTTGAGAGCAGGGATCTGAGGTAGCTTTGTGGAAGTTTATGGGGAGCTCCTCCCAAGCATGAGGGGCAGCCAGGGCGAACGAACGCACAGAGGGGCTTGTTTAAGAATTTAACAAGTAGGTGATGGCTGCTGGGATCATGGGCTGGTTGGACGCAAGCCTCGATAGTGAAGGAAGGACGATGGGTGGGTGGGGATAGGTCATAGGGCCCCGAAAGTGACGACAAGGAGTGTATGTCTGATATAATTGGGAACAGGGAGTGGTTCAGATCTGGCCCAGGTTGGAAGATGGCCAAAAGCCAGGGCTGCCTGACAGCTGTTCAGTGGCCTGGGTCTCAAATCAGTCAGAGACTCCTCCGTGGGTTTTTGTCGGGACAGGTGCCCCTGGAACTAATTGGGCACCTGCCTCGTAGTCTCAGCAGAACAGGCCAAAGACGGAATGAGCTGGACATGTTAGGACAGGGCAGTATGGGAGAGTCTTGCCTTATCACTGCTTGTCCTGGGGATAAAGAGAAGGACTTTGAGATTATCACCTGACCTCATTCACCAATATTATTTTGCCTACCTACATACGACTGGCCAGACTGGGTCAGACCAAGGTCCATCTAGCCCAGTATCTGTCTTCCGACAGTGACCAGCGTCAGGTGCCCCAGACGGAGTGAACCTTACAGGCAATGATCAAGTGATCTCTCTCCTGCCATCCATCTCCATCCTCTGACAAACAGAGGCTAGGGACACCATTCCTTACCCATCCTGGCTAACAGCCATTTATGGACTTAACCTCCATGAATTTATCCAGTTCCCTTTTAAATGCTGTTATAGTCCCAGCCTTCACAACCTCCTCAGGTAAGGAGTTCCACAAGTTGACTGTGAGCTGCGTGAAGAAGAACTTCCTTTTATTTGTTTTAAACCTGCTGCCCATTAATTTCATTTTGTGGCCCCTAGTTCACAAAAGCCACTGCCTGGCCAAGACGGGGTCCTCACCAGCACCAGGATTAGAACTCAGGCTCCTTTGCTCAAATTTCTAGACTCTACTTAAATGGTCCCAGCTGGCTCTTTTTGACTGCTAGGCTCAATAATTGTGAGCAAAGTGCTCTGTCATTTGGGATGCCACAGCCCAGCCAGAACTCTACTGATTTGAAAAAACTCCTTAGTAAGTAACCAGGGAGAGACCCAGCGGGTCCAGCTGGCGGCCAGAGGGAAGAAGGTGGCAGGGTGGGAGATGGCTGGGTTGCGAGGGGAGCTGCTGGGTGAACTGTCAGCCAACTGGAGGGAGGAAACGAGCGGTAACCCCACGCTGCGCGACGTCAGCCCTCAACGAATGGAATCTTTGCCGCCACCACAGCCCGGCCCCCTCCCTGTCTGGAGCTAACTGGGCTGCGATCGACAGGAAGGATTAGGGGCAGGGATAGGAGTCTTAAATGCACCAGTCAGTTTATTTATTACTTGCTAGTCCCTGGGGCACCAGCACAGCGCTCCAGCCAAGCGTCTCTGTTCCACCCACGCAGAGTGCTGGAGGGAGACCTCTCTTGTCCCAGCCCCCTCCTCCAGCCTCTGCTACGCTGACTGCCCCTCCTTTAGCCTCTTCCACCCTGCCCACACGTCCGTGCACCATCTCCTGCCCCCGCAACCCCCGTTACAACTCTCTGGGTATGTCTGCGCCACGATAAAAACCCCGTGGCCCCCGGTCTTGGAGCCTGGGTCATAATATAGACGTCCCCTCTGGCTCCTTTCCCTCAGCCTTCCAGCACCCAACTGTCTCCCTGCCCTGCCTCTGCATCCACCGTACCCCTCTTCCCCTCCTCCGTGCCCCCGGAGCCTGCTGCCTCTGCTGCCTTGCCTCCAAATCCTCTGGCTTCCACTCACTCCAGCCAGCTCATCCTCACTAATGGCCCAGCCCCAGGGCCTCGTCTGTCTGGCCATTGCCTTCAGCTCCACCACGCCTGTCTCCGGGACTCTCTCCCCTCAGGGTTTTGTGGTGGCATCACAGTCCTGCCTCCAAGACAGCTCCCTCAGCAGCTCCTGCTCTTCCACTCCCGCTCTCCATGGGTGTCCCTCAGGGCCACCCTCCCCAGCCAAGCTCATTTGCTCTCTGGCTTCAATCCACAATGATAATAGGCCAAGGAAAACTCCCCCTAAACAAGGCGCCAAAGTTTCTGGCTCCCGGTGGTCCTGTCCTCTGCCACGGATGGCCCCATGGTCCCAGGTGACTCTATCTGGCCAACCTGTAAGCCTGGCCCATTGTTGAAGGCTGCCCCCCTGTGCATACCTGGAGGCTGGCTGCCCTCAGACCGGGGCCTGACCTGCTCTGTCAAAGCAGGGCTGCCCAGAGGGGGGAGGGGCAAGTGGGGCAATTTGCCCCAGGGCCTGCAGGGGCCCCCACGAGAGTTTTTCGGGGCCCCTGGAGTAGGGTCCTTCACTTGCTCAGTTGGCCCTGGAAAACTCTCGCGGGGCCCGGCCCCCCCGGAGCTTCTTCCACTCTGGGTCTTCGGGGGCAATTTGGCAGCAGGGGCTTCCCGCCGTGGTCTTCGGGGCACTTCAGCAGCGGGCCCCAGAGCGGAAGGACCCCCACCACCACCAAATTACCGCTGAAGCAGGGGCCCCCGGCCACCAAAGACCCCAGGTCCCCTGAATCCTCTGGGCAGCCCTATGTCAAAGCAGTCGATGTTTGGGAATAGGCACCTCTGGTGAGACACGGAAAAGTCTCCTATTTGTCTGCCCCAGTTGCTACTCCACAGCTGAAAGGACCTCTCACACCATCTGCCTCTCTGGGGTGTCAGGGGCTTCTGCTGCTGCCGTCAGGACTTCTTGGATTGTTTAAAGCAAGAGGCCCCAATTGCTTAGAAACCTGAGCTAGAATCTAGCTCTTGAAGGATGGATGGTCCTGTGGTTGAAGCACAGTATGGTGACTCAAGAGATCTGGGTCCCAGTTCTGTCACACCCTCTCTGTGAACTTGGACAAGTCACTTAATCTCCCTTCACCTTGGTTTCCCCATCTAGTCAACCCTATGGTGGTAAGGGCCATGCAAGTGGATAGATAAAGTGGTGTCTCTGTGTAGCAGCCTTGTCTTGGCCAGAGTCCTGTTGATTGCTTTTGGCAACTAGAGGAAGGAGGTATTCATAAATACATGGGCAGAGGACATCTGGGATGGCCATATGGGGGAGTCCAAAAAAAATATATAGGGAGATATACTGATCTCATAGAAGTAGAAGGGACCCCAAAAGGCCCCTGCCTTCACTAGCAGGACCAAGTACTGAATTTTCACCCCAGATCCCTAAATGGCCCCCTCAAGGATTGAGCTCACAACCCTGGGTTTAGCAGGCCAATGCTTAAACCATTGAGCTACCTCTCTCCCTGATTATGAGCCAGCTGCTGAGTCTTAATTGAGTTGTCCTGAATAAATAAATTATTCTGTTGTTAGGGGTGGGAGTGGAAGCCCATTATTGCAGGGCCTGTGACTATCCACACTGGGGCTAACCTACTGCCGGTCAGTTCATAAACAGATGTACGGAGCTCTTGCGCAGTGACTGCATCCCCAACTCTCTGTACCGCAGCCTCTTACGCTCACTTCAGAGCATGCCCAACTCATCGGGCCCAACGTGCACCTTCCTGACCTCGGCCTCCACCCTCCGGGAGATCAGAAGATGGCGAAACCCGGCAGAGAGAGGAGGAAATGGTGTATCAGCTAGAGATGGGCCCAAGCCATAATGTGGGGCCTTGGAACTCCAGAGTAAGGGGTTGTTGGGTTCAGCCCATAAGGGCTCATTATTAAATTAGGGTCCAGCTTCCAAAGCCTCTGGGAGTCATGGGGAATTCAGAACTAGTGGCTTTCGGTCTCTAATATTGGCAGAGGGTAGGAAGCAGAGAGAGAAAGGTTTGTCCTAGGGTGACCAGACAGCAAGTATGAAAAATCATGACGGGGGTGGGGGTAATAGGAGCCTATATAAGGAAGAGACCCAAAAATCGGGACTGTCCCTATAAAATTGGAACATCTGGTCACCCTAGTTTGCCCAGCGGTTGAGGCACTAACCTGGGATCAGGAGACCTCTCTGCTTTGTGATAGGCTTCCTATGGGACCCAGGACAAGTCTCTGAGACTCCAGCTGTATGCTAGGGATGACAGCACTGCCCCGTATCGGGGGGATTGGGTGGGTTGGGAGGTGCCCAGATACTGTGGTGAGGGTCAGGGAAGGGCGTAAGCTGGAATGAAGCTGGGACTGAAAGCACCGCCCCGTTAGAGCCCTGATCGTACATCTGTCCTGGCAGGACGCTGGCAGCCCAGGACAAGCTAACCATGGTATTTGGCTCCTCAATAAAATATGCAGAAAGCAAGAGACGATTCCCCCCATCGAGACAAACAAGGCATATGAGGGACCATCCTCCGTGGCCAGTGCAAGCTTGATCTCCAATGCTTATTCTGCAGGGCACTGACTCACACACTGGTGCTGATCCCAGCCTTACACACACCTCATCTAGCAGGTATTTTCCTTTGCTTAATGTTGTCCCATTACTCCGTTATCCCCATCCTGGTCCCAAATTCTCTCTGGTCCCCGGGATGCTGAGGGAGGGACAACTCAGTGATAGGGAGAAGGGGAAACCATCCAACGGGACAGGGTTAACAGAGCAATCCTATTCCCCAGCTGCTTTGATGACCCTGTAAAGCCAGTGGATGCAGAGAAAGGCCGACGTCCACCCACTGTAGCCCACAGGCCAACCTCCCGCAGAGCGACAAGTTACCTCATCATGTGAATGGCCTCAGGGTCGTTGGAGAAGCTGAAGGCATAGCCGCTGGAAGTCGTGCCAAAGTCAATGGCCACCACCACGGAGAAGGAAGTGGGTCGCTGCGCCCGGCCTTCGTTCCTCTGAAACACCACAAGGATGATTAGGAGCAGCCAGACCAGAGCAGCACAGGGTCCATCGAATCCTGGCTCTTGTCGTGAGCACTGGCCAGTGCCAGCTGCTTCAGAGGAAAGTGCAAGAAATCCCACAGTACGTGGTTACGGGATAACCTACCCATGGGGAAAGTTTCCTACTGAGTCTCAATAGTTGCAGGTAGGTTTATGCCCTGAACTATGGCGGCTTATATCCTGTCAAAACCCTTGGGGTTGTCACTCCTCACAAATGTAACTCTGGATGTTCTCATTAGCCATACAAATGTTCAACCCCCAATCCCCTTTTAAAAAAATCTAACTAAGATCTGGGTTTTACTAGGATCTTGTGGCAATGAGTTCCACAGGCTAACTGTGGAAGATAAACAGAGGATTGGGGCTAGCACTAGAGAAAGAGGAACTGTCGACACTCCCTAACTCTCTGCACCTCCTGTTGGAGCTGACTAGAGGGTCTGACATGTTTATTATCAGAGAAAGACTGAACCAAACCACCATAAAACTGAACTTTCCCAAACTTTGGAAGAGTTTGGATGCAGATGTGAACATTGTTGGTCAGACTCATCTTCAGTGACCTCAGATACATAAAGACGTCTCTCCTCTGCGGGACGCCCTACCACGACTGAGCCTTTCTCCCGTTGAATAACGGAAGATACTGTTGATGTCGTTATGTGGCCATTGATGCTTCCTAAACAATTAGGATTTGCTGACTGGTGCACTCGAACAGACCATCTCTTAGAGCATTCTGTCTCCAACAAGAGCCAATGCCAAGTGCTTCAGGGGAAGGTATAAGACCCCCAATGCAGGCAACTGCCAGACTGTCCAATGCAGGAAAAGTTCCTTCCTGATGCCAGCTAATGACCACTTTATGCCCTGAGGATGAGGATCGGTAGCCCTTGTATCAGGCATCTGATCTATTCTGTCAGAGCAGTCAGTGTTTGCTGGTAGGCACCTATGGGGAGATACTGAAAGGGCCTTTCTGTCCACCCCTCTCCCTGCCCCACACCTCCAGGATCTTTGCCAGGCTCAGGAGATTTCACTGCTGCTGACGTGACCTCCTGCCCATTCTCTGACACTGGGCCACTTGGCTGGTCACTTCATCAGAGAACTGGCCCACAGTGTGCAGCAGGGCCAACCAGACCATGCCCTACAGCCAGTAATTTGGTAGCTGGACCAATTCAACAAGGCCGTGGTGGTGGCAGAAAATGGTCAGAGAAGGAGTGCAGGAAAGAACAATTTGATGGCCACGATCCAGGAGCTGCACCCCAGGGGTACCCCAGATGACCCGGCGGTGGCGTTAAAGGGGGTCTGTGGCTTACAGGTGACTGGGAGGGCGTGAGCGGAGCGATGCTGAAGCTTTCATGCTGTGTTCCTGGAGAACTGGGTGGGGACGGCGTCTGAGAGCTCTCTCTGTTTCTACCTGGCAAACAAACAGAATCAGGATTAGAACAGCACTGGATCCATTCCTGCGAACCGCCAGCATCGTGGAGAAGGCACAGGGCCCTGCCTGTGACTCTTATGTGACATCAGACCTGTTTACTGCTCTGTCTCCCCACCTGCACTGGGGAGAACAATGGGCCTTGTAACGCTCTCTATCCCCTGCTAGTGCCCTGACCGCATTCAGGGTATGTCTTCACTGCACGGTTAGCCCAGGTGATTGGCACCGGGTCTGGGCACCAGGTTAACCTTGCCTGGGTCGGTGTGCGCACGTGCGCTACAAAATCCGACCCATGTTTCTGTGCCCTCACTGTTTCTGCGCTTGCCTGTGTGTGTCTGGGGGCATATCCCACAATTCTTTGTGCTCAGACGCTCTAGGGTTCTTTCCCAGTCAACAACAGAAGAACTTCTCTCTCCTTTGGGGGGAGTTGTGGGAAGTCAATGGAGGACTATCAGCACTCCAGTGATTTTTGCATTTGTGCTGCAAAGCGGGCAGGTTCCAGACTGAGTTAAAGCAGGGCCTGGGCTCTAACCCCAATGGGACCAGTGAAATCGATTGGGAGGAAAAATTCAGACAGATGAAAACCGGGAGTCCTTTAAGAAGAGTTTACTAGTTGGCCAAAAAAACATGATTCCATAACTTTAGGTAAAATCCAATCTTGGTTAAGAGGGGAAGTGAAGACAGCAATTAGAAATAATAATAAATGGAAAAAAGGGGAAGAATATAGTAATTAATATATAAATTAAAGACTACAAAGTGTATAACATTGATAAGGGAAGCTAAAGACAACAGGAAAAAATCCATGGCAGGCAGAGCTAAGGTCAATAAGAAAGGTTTTTTTAAAGTATATCAGGAAAAAAAGGAATCTCAGTAATGGTACATGCCTATTACTAGATGGGAATGGTAAAATTGTTAACACTGACACAGACGAGGCAGAGGTGTTCAATAAATATTTCCATTCTCTATTTAGCAAGAAGCAGGATGGTGTACTCATATTATATTAGGATGAAGTACTTTCCAGTCCATTAGTACCTAAGGAGGATGTTAAACAGCCTCTGCTATGGATGAATGTTTAAAAATTAGCAGGCCCAGTTAACTTTCACCCAAGAGTCTGATAAGAGTGGGCCAAGGAGATCTCTGACCCGTTTCTGCTAATTTCTAATAAATCTTGGCATACTGGGGCAATTCCATAAGCCCGCAAGAGTGCTAATGTTGTGCCACTATTGAAAAAGGACAAGTGGGATGACTGAGGTAATTAAAGGCCAGTTAGCCTGACATCAGTCCCAGAAAAAATAATGGACGGTTGATACAGGATTCAATCAATAAAAATGAAAAAATGGCAATACAGTGAATGCCAGTCAAAATGGCTTTAGGGAACCTAGGCCTTGTCAAACAAAGTTGATCTCACTTTTGGTGAGATAAGTTTTATTGATAAAGGTAACTGCTCAGATGTAATATACCCAGACTTCTGTAAGGCCTTTCACTTAGTACCACACAACATTCTAAGTAAACAATTAGCACTATACATCTGCAGTAACGCACATGTTCAAACAGATTAACATCCTGCTTTGAGCAGGGGACTGGGCTAACGTCCTGCTTTGAGCAGGGGGTTGGATTAACATCCTGCTTTGAGCAGGGGATTGGGCTAACGTCCTGCTTTGAGCAGGGGATTGAGCTAGATAACCTCCTGAGGTCTCTTCCAACCCTAATCTATGGTTCTATGATCTGGCTAATTGATAGGTGTCAAAAAGTAATTGGCTAATGAGGAAGCATCATTGAATGGGGGTGTTTCTTGTAGGGTTCCACAAAGATTGGTGCTAGGCCCAATGCTGTTCAGCATTTTTATCAATGACCCGGAAGTAAATAGAAAGTCACTGCTGATAAAATTTGCAGGTGACGCAAAGATCAGAGGAGTGGGAGGCAGGCAGGGCAGGCGTACAAAGCGATATGGATCATTTGGTAACCTAGGCTCGTTCAAACAAAATGTGTTTTAATATAGCGAAATGCAAGGTCATACAACTAGAAATAAAGGATGCAGGCCCATCCTTCCAGCATGAGGGACTGTGTTCTGGACAGCAACGACTCTGAGAGGGAGTATGGATGAGTGTGGACAGACAACTCAATGTGAGCTTCCAGTGGAATATTGCATCCCAAAGGGCTAACGTGACCCTTGCATGGATACACAGGGCAGTGCACAGCAGGAGCAGGGAGGTGATTTTACCTCTGCATATGGCATTGGGGAGACTGGTACTGGAATATTGCATCCAGTTCTGGTGTCCACCTTTGGAAAAGGGGTGTTGAAAGTTGCAGAGGGTGCAGAAAAGAGCCAGAAAAACGATGCAAGGGCTGGAGAAAATGCCGTAAAGTGAGTGACTTCAATTGATCACCTGCTTAGCTTATTAAAAAATAGAAGATTGAGAGGTGACTTGATTATAGTCTATAAGGACGTTCTTTGGGGGGAAAATACCAGGTAAAGGGCTCTTGACTCTAGTGCAGAAAGGCAGAACAAGAACACAGGCACAGTTTTTTAACAGTGCAGGTGATTAACCATTGGAACAAACATGGGTGGTACATGAAACCCCCGTTTGGGGAGGCTAGCCCCTTCCCCTTCTGCCTAAGGCCCCACCAGCTCCCGATGGTGGATGGAGGACCCCTGCCCCAGCCGCCCCATGTCCTGGCCTGCTGCCTGCCCCAGCCTGCACCCCCCAGCTACTCTGACCAGCCCGAGCCCCAGGCTGCCAACCCACCGGCCCGAGCCCCAGCCCCAGTCCCCACTGGCTTTGAGGGAGAGGCTGAGTAAGGGCAGGAAGAGGAGCAGTGTGGGCAGGGCCCTGAGGGAAGAGTGGGATGCAGAAGTGGGGCCTCGAGGCGGAGCGTGGACAAGGCCACGCCTGGTTGTGTGGGGAGCTTTAGCCGCCCCTGGCCTACAATTCCCACCGCCTAGGGTGACTAGATGTTCTGATTTGATAGAGACAGTCCCCATTTGGGGTTTTTTTTTCCTTATATAGGCACCTATTACCCCCCAACCCCTGTCCCGATTTTTCACACTTGCTATCTGGTCACCCTACCGCCACCCCTGGGAACAAACTAAGGGAAGTGGTGGGTTCTCCATCTTTTGGAGCCTTCGGAGCCAGACTGAATGTCTTTCTGGAAGAAGCTTTAGTTCTTAGTCTCAATGCAGGGTACCTGGGGGAACCTCTCTGGCCTGTGCGATACAGATGGTCAGATCAGATGATCTAATGGCGACTTCTGGTCTTAAAATCTGCGACAGTAAAACCGCGATTTTACGAGCATCCGTCTGATGAACGACCAGTTTGTCGAGTCACGTTTCCAGATGGAAAAGAAAAAAAGCCGTGCAACAAAAGTGACGTCGCTGCAGGACAAGCTGACACCCCTTCACTTTCCGATGCCGTCGGTGCACTGAAATGGCTTGGCGGTGGGTTGAGGGCCAAGAAGAAAGCGATGTGGTGTGCCATACGGCAGTGTATGCACTCAGCCCTCTGTGATCGGAGATGTTCGGCTTTATGAGCTGCCGATGTTGTGAATTCCTCAAGCCCCACCGGGTTTGTAAAACAGGAGCTCCGTTGTGATTAAAATTGATGTAATTCTCCCCTCCCCCCCGCACACCCAAAACTTGGAAGTATTTGGATCCCGATGGAGATTTGGCAGCTTGAAGCCATCTCTGGTTATTATGACCCCGTTTTCATGCTCTACGGTATCTAGCTCACCAGCTACCCATTAGTAGCTATCGTTTGTCTCCAGCAACGCCAGAGTTGATGCTTAAAGAAAGAATAACGACTGGTCCCTGCAGAACTGCCTGGTCTGTTTGTCCACCATCAACTCCAAGCCACCCGTCTCAGCACGGAGTCCGCGCAGATGGACTGTGCCAGTCCTAGGGGGGTTTTGCTGCCAGTTCTGCCCCCGGCCCCTCATCCCGTCCTTGCGCATTCTGATCCCAAACTAGGCGGAGGTAGGAGATGGGGTACGGCAGACCCCCAGCACAGCGAGATCCAGGGATGGCGGCAGCCCCAGTAAGCTCTGTATGTTGGAACCTGGCCCTTGCCCCTGCAGAATGACCAGCCACGCTCCGCCCCCGCCTGCCCCGCCACACTGCTCCAGGCGCATGGTTCCAATTAGGAGTGAGAGTTAATCACCCTGCCTGGGAGAGCACTCGCTGGCTGACAGTCTCCAGCTGTTGGCCCGGGGAAACCGGGAAGGGGGCAGGGCTGGCTTTCACTTCACCACTTGGCAGCCACCCCTGCCAGCGGGGTCTGGGGCTGCACTCAGCGAAGAGCTGTAACAGCCCCAGGCTTTGTCTGGCCACGGGCCCAGGCGGCAGAGCTCACAGCTGGATCCGGACTCGACAGCGGCTGAGCTGGGGAAAGGCAGCTGTAGAGCGTGGAGCCGAATGGCCATAAAACAGGGCGGTTGGCACCCTGGGTATCAGGTTGGGCCCAACCTCAGTGTCTACAACCCTGAAGTGTGATCGCAAATCGGAGCCAGAAGATGGGCCCTGGTCTGATTCCCACTCTGCAAGGTGAAGAGTATCCAGTCCAGTGGCTCTCCTGATCCAACGAGGCTGAGAGTGTTTGTATCTCTGGTTCTGCCCCATTGCTGGCTGGATCCACCTAGGGCTGCCAACTTTCCAATCACACAAAACTGAACATCCCTGTCCCGTCTCTTCTCCGAGGCCATACCCCTTCTCCAAGGCCTCGCCTCCTGCTCGCTTCATTCCCCCTCCTCCATTGCTCACTCTTCCCCACCCTCACTCACTTTCACCACCCTGGGGCAGAGGGGTGAGGTGCAGGAGGGGGTGAGGTCTCTGGACTGGGGGTGCAGGCTCTAGGGTGGGGCTGGGGATGAGGGGTTTGGGGTGAGGAGGGGACTGCAGGCTGGGGCAGGGGGTTGGGGTGTGGGGGATGAGAGCTCTGGCTGGGGGTGGGACTGGGGATGAGGGGTTTGGGGTAAGGGAGGGGTGTGGGGTGCAGGGTCCCGGTGGCACTTACCGTGCCTTTGAAGAAGCAGCCGCAAGGTCCCTGTTGCTTGTAGTGCATGGGCGGCCAGGCAGCTCTGTGCAGTGCCTTCATGCCTGCAGGCACCACCCACCCCCTACAGCTCCATTGGTCACAGTTCCTGGCCAATGGGAGCTGCAGAGCCGGTACTGGGGCGGGGGCAGAGTGCAGAGCCTCCCAGTCCCTGGCCATCCCACCGCCTAAGGGCCACAGGGACCTGGTGGCTGCTTCCAGGAGCTGCCCTGAGCTAGGGCAAGCAGGGAGTCTGCCTTAGCCCCAGACCCCCACTGTGCCACTTATGACTTTTAACAACTCGGTCAGCGGTGCTGACCAGAGCTGCCAGGGTCCCTTTTCAACTGGGCATTCTGGTCGAAAACCAGACACCTGGCAACCCTAGCTCCACTTAGCGACAGGGGGATTGTCAAAGATCTGCAGATCATGACGTATACAAAACAAGACCAACATCCGGATGTGTTAAGGTTCCCAACCCTCCAGGATTGTACCGGACTCTCCGGGAATTAAAGATTAATCTTTAATTAAAGATTATGTCATGTGATGAAACCTCCAGGAATACATCCAACCAAAACTGGCAAGCCTACGATGTGTCTCCGACTGCTCCCACCCTGCTGGGGGAAGGGAACAGTTCTGGCTATGACCATCTCAGCATCGCTAGGCCTGGCTGCAGATCAGAATGTAGGAAGCTTATCTGGGATTCAGGACGGCAAAAACGTCAAACTCCAGGAGCTTAGAACCCATCCAACCACTGACGTCAGCTTAGGATCAGCAGAGGTTTTGGCTCAGAGGAAAGAAAGACTTATTTTTTCCTCACTGAACCACACAAGCTTAGCTCCACCTCCTTCCACTGACCAGAGTGAGGTGGTTCTAGTCCAGGGTGGGGCAGTGTGGCCTAGCGGGTAGAACTGCAGGCTGCAGTCTCTTGTGCTCTCATCCTCGCTCCGCAACACTGATTCAGTGTGTGCAAGTCACACCTCTGCTCTGTGCCTCAGTTTTCCCACTTGTAATACAACCTCCGTGGCGAGGGAGGTTCAAGTTCGGGAAAGTTCTTAAAGCCTTGTCAGAGGCTGCCAATTAGCCATGTGTTCCTGGGGAAGATACTGACACCCTTTCCCTGCACCTGAAACCAGATCTGACTCAAGCATCCCCGGGCAGAAATAAGCAAACAACAAATAGAAGTGCCAGGAAAAACTGCTAAGCCTTTGGGAGCTTCCTGCTGCAGTCAGACACAAACAGCGCTGGCATTTTGGGGGATCATTGAATCTATTGTACTTCTGTGGCCACACATCGCCATAGTACGACTGCTTGAACAATCTGTGATGTATAACACCTCTACAAGGCAGGGCAGTGCCGGTGTCCTCCTTCTACCGATGGGGAATTGTGGCCCAAGGAGAGTAAATGCCTCACCCAAGAGCAAGGAACTGAATCGAGCTTTGCCAAGTTTTAGGTCAGTGCCCTGCTCTCTGGACCATCTCCCCCTCTCCGTAAAGGCTGCTGGCTGAGTGCTGAGCTCGTTGCATGTATCTGGATCGCTAGCTGACAGGTGCCATGCCTCTCCCAGGTTAATCAGCAGAGCGGGTGCAGAAGCAGATTTTGTACTTTTCTGAACATTGCTCTCCGATTCCTTCTGGGATTTGTTACAGACGCTCGCTACCGCTTGGGCCTAGAATCACTGCTTGAGAAGACACGGCTTCATTCCATTTGTGCCTGTTTCTAAGTGGGTTTCACTGTCGCCCGTGTCCAGGGCATTAATATTTGATTTTAAACAAAAAGGAAAGTCAGTCAGAACTTTTTAACTTAATGGGAAGAGACCAGCCCAGTGGGAACCGTGCGGGGCGTCCGGGATGAATTAGGAAACGCTTTAATAAACCATTGCTTTGAGAGCTAGAGATTCCATGAAACAATTTTGTCCAGGGCGGTGTCTCCCCAAACAAATTGCATTGCAAAGCGCTGTGCAGGGTTCTTGTAAATAATCTAATTGCCGAGCTAAATAATAAATAATATCAAACAAACTGCATTGCAAAGCGCTGTGCGGGGTTCTTGTAAATAATCTAATTGCCGAGCTAAATAATAAATAACATCAAACAAACTGCATTGCAAAGTGCTGTGCGGGGTTCTTGTAAATAATCCAATTGCCGAGCTAAGTAAGAAATCATACCCGCGGGTGGAGACAGAAATTTCAAAGGGGCGCAGTGAGCTTTTCAGCAGAGTGTCTGCAGTGAGATGGGACTCAGTAAAGGGCCTGGAGGTTGTGGGATCTGCAGAGAAGAGGGGATGAGATTGTGTGATGGGGACGGAGCAGAGGTTGGTTCTGGCCCAGAGAGCAGGGAAGGGAGGACAAAGAGGACGGTGGAGCAGGAGGGTTTTCAGAAAGGTGGGCAGCCTCCTGTTGGATTCTGAAAGGAGGAGGCGGCCAGCTAAGGTGGTAAGGACAGGAGTCTGTAACTCCTGCTTCTCTGTGCATGGGAGAAGGTAGGCTGGACACTGGCGAATGTCTGACTGGATCACAGTAGCACAGAGAGGGCACAACTGAGATTGGGGCTGCACCATGCTGAGCTGTGCACAGGTCCATTGTGGGAGACAGTCTCTTCCCCAAGCAGCTCGCAATCGAAAGAGGCAAGGGAAAGGTGATCGCCCCTATTTTACAAATGGAGGGGAAGGCACAGAAAGAATAAGGCCAAGGTTACACAGGGTATCTATGCCCGAGCCAGGATTTGAACCCAACTCTCCAGAGTCCTACGCTAGCACTTTAACCACAAAACTCCCTTCCCTTTCACTGCTGCCAAGTACCGGCAGCTCCCGCTAGCTTCAATGGACGTGCCAGGCTGTGGGGCTCAGAGCCCAACACACCAACAGTTGCAGCTAGCAACGGATGGGAAGGGTAACAAGAAGGGTTTCTACAGGTATGTTAGCAACAAGAAGGCGGTCAGGGAAAGTCTGGGACCCTTAATGAATGGGGGAGACAACTGAGTGACAGAGGGTGTGCAAAAAGCTGAAGTACTCAATGCTTGTTTTGCCTCGGTTTTCACAGACAAGGTCAGCTCCCAGACGGCTGCACTGGGCAGCACAGTATGGGGAGGAGGTGAGCAGCCCTCAGTGGTGAAAGAACAGAATAAAGACCATTTAGAAAAGCTGGACATGCACAAGTCCACGGGGCCAGATGCGCTGCATCCGAGGATGCCAGGAGCGCTGCCAGCTTTTTTGCCGCCCTAGGCAGCGGAAGGTCCCGCCCCTGACAGAGGTGGCGGAAGGTCCAGCTGCTGCGGTCGCCGCCCCCCAAACATTAGCGTCCTCGGTGACTGCCTAGGTCACCTAATGGGTTGCGCTGGCCCTGGATGATGCTGAGGGAGTTGGCTGATGTGACTGCAGAGCCATTGGACATTATCTTTGAAAACTCGTGGTGATCAGGAGAGGTCCAGGACAATTGGAAAAAGGCTAATGTAGTGCCCATCTTTAAAATAGGGAAGAAGGTGAATCCGGGGAACTACAGACCAGTCAGCCTCACCTCAGTCCCTGGAAAAATCATGGAGCAGGTCTTCAAGGAATCCATTCTGAAGCACTTGGAGGAGAGGAAGGTGATCAGGAACAGTCAGCATGGATTCACCAAGGGCAAGTCATGCCTGACCAACTGAATTGCCTTCTATGACAAGATAACTGGGTCTGTGGATATGGGGAAAGTGGTAGATGTGATATATCTTGACTTTAGCAAAGCTTTTGGTACAGTCTCCCACTGTATTCCTGCAGCAAGTTAAAGAAATATGGATTGGATGAATGGACTATAAGGTGGATAGAAAGCTGGCTAGATCGTTGGACTCAATGGGTAGTGATCAACGGTTCTATGTCTAGTTGGCAGCCGGTATCAAGTAGAGTGCCCCAAGGGTCGGTTCTGGGGCCAGTTTGGTTCAACAACTTCATTAATGACCTGGAGGATGGCGTAGGTTGCACCCTCAGCAAGTTTGCAGATGACACTAAATGGGGAGGAGTGGTAGATACGCTGGAGGGTAGGGATAGGGTCCAGAGTGACCTAGACAAATTGGAGGATTGGGCCAAAAGAAATCTGGTGAGGTTCAACAAGGACATGTGCAGAGTCCTGTACTTAGGATGGAAGAATCCCATGCACTGCTACAGACTGGGGACCAACGGCTAAGTAGCAGTTCTGCAGAAAAGGACCTGGGGATTACAGTGGATGAGAAGCTGGATATGAGTCAGCAGTGTGCCCTTGCTGCCAAGAAGGCTAATGGCATGCTGGGCTGCATTAGTAGGAGTGTTGCCAGAAAATTGAGGGAAGTGATTATCCCCCTCTATTCAGCACTGGTGAGGCCACATCTGGAGTATTGCGTCCAGTTTTGGGCCCCCCACTACAGAAAGGATGTGGACAAATTGGAGAAAGTCCAGCAGAGGGCAACAAAAATGATTAGGGGGCTGGGGCACATGGCTAATGAGGAGAGGCTGAGGGAACTGGGCTTATTAAGTCTGCAGAAGAGAAGAGTGAGGGGGGATTTGACAGCAGCCTTCAACTACCTGAAAGCGGGTTCCAAAGAGGATGGAGCTCGGCTGTTCTCAGTGGTGGCAGATGACAGAACAAGGAGCAATGGTCTCAAGTTGCAGTGGGGGAGGTCTAGGTTGGATATTAGGAAACACTATTTCACTAGGAGGGTGGTGAAGCTCTGGAATGGGTTACCTAGGGAGGTGGTGGAATCTCCACCCTTAGAGGTTTTTAAGACCCAGCTTGACAAAGCCCTGGGTGGGATGATTTAGTTGGGGTTGATCCTGCTTTGAGCAGGGGGTGGGACTAGATGACCTCCTGAGGTCCCTTCCAACCCTGATATTCTATGATTCACTGGCCCACAAGACAGTAGTGATGCATCCCAAGCATGTGCTACATTACAGAAGGCAAGTAGCTGTCAAGCTCTTTCCCTCTGCCGATCCCTCTCCTAGGCCATTTTCTCTGCATATCTCCCCCCTCCCACACACACACACACACACCCTGCCGGGTTCTCAAAATATTCCATCCAGGCAGGACTCTGAAGGGTATGGCTGATCCACAAGCCAGGTGCTGCTGTAGAATATTTCCTCTGGTAACATTTCTTATGGTGGCTACAGGCTTTTCCAGCTCATCTGTGGGCTGGTTATTAGCTAGAGACTAAGCCAGCACTGTGAAACTTGACACAAAAGTTTGAACCCAACCGAAATGTAGTTGTTGGCAGCCAGGACTTGGGTTTGGCCAGGTCTGGAAAGCAAGGCTAACTGCAAAATGTGAGTGTGCATAAAACCCCCATTGCAGGATATTGGGTTGGTTTGGCTCAGCCCTATCTTTTAGAGTCCTCAGTCTCTGTCTTTCTCTTTCGAACCACACCCCGCTCTGATGGCAACGGCTTTGTAACAGAAGGAGGTTGGGAGCGGGAGGCACTGTAATAAAGTGAATGTGTAAAGCTTTGCCTACATCCTTGCACCAGTGAAGTCAAAGAATCTCAGACATAAACTCAACCTGTTTAGTTTAACCAAGAGAAGCTTCCGGGGTGGACTTGGTCACAGGCAGTAAATACCTCCAGGGGGAACAGAAATTTGAGAACAGAAGGCTTTTCAGGCTAGCAGACATTGGTACCACGAGATCCAATGGCTGGAAGTTGAAGCTAGACAAACTCGGACTGGAAATAAGGTTTAACAGTGAGGGTAATTAACCACTGGAACAAGTTGTGGTGGATTCTCCATCACGGGTCATTTTCACATCAAGAGTGGATGTTTCCCTAACTCAAACATGAATTAATCAAGGGCAGTTCCATGATGTGTGTCGTATGGGAGGTCACACTAGATGATCACATTGGTCCCGGCTGGTGGTATGATCTATGAGGTGCTAGCAAAGAACTACTAGATCACAGCATATTTCAGTGCTCTGACCAGGCTTGTGGGAAGAGCCTTGAGCTCTGAAGCATCCACCCCTTCCTGTGGGTGACGATTCCACAGCCCAGCAGAACAGCTCGCTGTCAGGAGGGTTTTCCTTATGTTAAGCCTACATTTTCCTTTTCTTAATTTTGTCCCATTGCTCCAGGTTTCTTTCCATGGACCACATCCAATAATTCGTCTAACTAAGAGCATGCCAGCTATAATCAACTAATGCTTGTCTCTACCATATCTAACTACCTAGAAACCTACAATCAGAGTGTTAGACGGGACTGTCAAGGTCATCTAGTCTAACCCCCTACCAAGACGCAGGATTTGTTGTATCTAAACCTTTCAAGACAGATGGTACCCAGCCTAGGTACCTACATGGCCCTGCTCGCCAGCCCATCTGAGTACCAAAGTATCCAACCCATGAATAAGTCTTACCTGTCTGGAGAGTGTGCATCCCAGGATCTAGGAAGGTCGACATCTTCACATACCTTCCTGGCTGAAAATTCAGAAGAACACAGAGGTAAGCATTGTGTCCTGTGTGCTTCATGCTCCTGAGATGCCCTTGAGAAGTGTTTACTGCATCCCCCACTAGCAGTTGTTCCACAAAGAGGACAACAGACTACTACCACTGCTAGCTAATGGAGTTCCTCCTTTAGCTCAGCTGGATGTGGTTTGTGCTTTGGTGCTGAAAGTCCTGCATTCAAGTCCTACCTGAGGATGAGGGTTGTTACAATCGCACTGACTAGTGATGGGCCATTCACCACAGGGGCAGAGAACCTCTAGTGATCAGATGGGAAAGCTCAGGACCTTCTGGGTTTGGCTTGGCATCTGGACCAGTCTAGGGGCATGTTGGGGCATGTGCTTCTGAAGCACAGACACTTAGAAAAGTTGCACTGGTTTGACTACAACAAGATGAGCGCTAGTGAGAGTGATCTAAGGGTGATGCTGCTTCACGGGCACTCGCAGTGGAGCTTCGCACAGGTTTGACTCGGTCCCTTTGGTAACACAGGTGCAACTCCCCTAGTCTAGAGAAGGCTACAGCAACTTACAGACAGACAGGCATGCGATGCTTATGCCCTGCTACAACCTGTTCTGCAGACCCAAACCCCGCTCCTGCCTTGTTCTTCTCCACCCCACCCATGGCCTAGGGCTGATGAGGAGAGTAATCACCCTGGGTGCCAACCACCAAGGGGCACCGTACCACTGTGCTTTTTTTTTTTTAACTCCGCTCTGATTGGCCGGTACTTTTAAAACGATTAACGTTTTTTTTCTCTACTGATTGGCTGGCTGTGGGGGATTCTGGCTTGACCACTAAGGTGGGGGTGGGTGGCTCTGCTGCATTGTGTCTCCTGGCCAGGCTGCTGCGGCTCCTGGCCTGGCACTTTTCCTGCCTTGCTAACCTCTCGCCCTCCATTTCCGGCTCAGACCTGGGCCCCATGGCTGCTCAGGACCTCTTGCCGCAGCTGCACTCTTCCTACCACCTCCCTCCAGCTGCCGTTTGTGACCCCCTTCACCCAGGGGACATCTGCGAACGTTCGCTCTGGAGCCGGGTCAGGATTTCTGACAGCCCCGATTTGTTCAGATCAGGGGGTTCGCTTTGAGACCATCCCGACGGGCTGGCGATCTGTCCAGCAGTCGAGCCCCATCCCAGCAAACTCCCGTGACGCTTGGGCTGTGTTCCTCGCGGGCCACCTCTCTTCAGCGGTTGCAAAGTGCCGGCCATGGACAAAGAAGAGATTCTCCCGGGAGGAACGGATGAGGATGAGGAGCGTAGCAGGGGGCCGTCCTGGAGCACCAATGCTCAGCTTAGGCCAGCTTCCCCGAGCAGCCAGTTCCAGTCCCGGTTCACGGAGCCCACAGCCGTCCTGCCAGCCTGCGTTCCCCCTACAGGCTGCCTGCTCTCTCTCTCCTCCTGGCCTTTTTAGAGGTTTCCCTCTTATGTACGCTCCAGGCCTGATCTGGCCACATGACCTGCCTATCATGTGACTGTGCTGCCTGGAGAGAAGCTGAAGAAGTCACAGGTGGGGCTGGACCCAGAATCTCTTAAAGGGGCCAGTCTTCCTGGGACAAGGTGCACTGGACTCCTGAGTGGAGCTAGAGAGGGAAATGAAAAAGTGTTTGGCCTGAAAAGATTTTGATTGTCAGGTTTTGGGCACAAATTTGCACGTTTTCTCTTTAAAAGTTTTCACATTTTTGTCAGAAAAAAAATCAAACATTTGTTGGCCAAAAACTCAGTTTTCAGGTTTTGGGAAAAAGCTATTTTTCATGCAAAGAGTATTTTGCACAAAAAAATATTGATCAGCTGAATTCCTTCATTTTCCTGGCTAACATCCAGGCTTGAGGCTCTGCAGATTAGAACAAATCATGCTGGATGTCTCAGGGGCTACTGGGCCTTCAGATTGGCACGTATGCATGCTCCTGAAACTCTGGTCCTGGGCATGAGAACCGGGATTAGCTAATCTGGGAAGAGGCCTTGTCCGAAGCCAAACCCACCCACACACTGATAGTCAGGCAGCCAATTTCCAAGTCCCAGCAGCCCCATGAGAAAAAAGCTTGTGCTAAAAATGGCAGGTACCAAGCCGTTCCCTAAACAGATGCATTTCCCTTCTGGCAGCCCCTATTGCCTTGTAAATAAAACAGTTGATGCAGCAGGAGGAGAAGGAGTGAGCCCAATGTGACCCAGGGATCTAAATCTGCCACCAGGAATAAAACACTAGCAGTAAAAGAGGGGCTGTCTGTTGCAAGCTTACAGGAGGATTCTCAATAGGCTGATGCTTAGAGAAAACTGGGCTGCAAACTGCAGGCCACTCTGGTGAAAAGATTGTTTCCCAGGAGCTGATTAGCTCCTTTCCAACAGGCCGGCCTGTGAATCGCATCCTGAAAGCTCAGCGCGAGGTTCCTCTGGGAAGATATGGCTCGTCCAGACTTGGCAAGTAGCAATACTCTCGCTGCAGCTTATCACGAATTATCGATGGATGTTTGTTCTGGCAACCCCTGCATCACACGTCCGTGGAGAGCATGCAGGGTGACAGGCTGGAGAAAGCTTGTCTAACACGTACCGTGCTGGCGGGAGGTGTCAAAATGATAGCTCCTCGTGGCTTTAGCCACACCCACAATCCCCCCACACGGAAGGGACAAGCACAGAGACGATCAGGACAGCGATACATTTTAGAGGGGTCATGGAGAAGTCCCCTCTGAGCCCACCCTCCTCACCCTGCTGCTGGCCACTAACGTTCTCCCATCAGCTGAGCGTGAAGCAGTTCTATCTGGAGCTCGCTGCTGCTGCTGCTTCGGGATCGGCCAGCAGGGGTTGCTCAGGGTGCAAGCCTGGGAGCTAAGGGTGCTATTTTCACAAGGTTCCCAACTCCTGCTGATTTCTTTCTCCTGCATTTTTTTCCCCCAACGTGAAGCTTTTATTTGGATGGTAGGGAAACACTTTGTATTTACTCCTGTGCGTTGTAGCATGACAGGACGGTCTAGCAAGGCGGGGAGCTCTCCCACGCCGCTGGGGCAGAGGCCTAGCATAGGCAGGGAAGTGATCAATTAACTCCAGCGGGACTGACTGTCAGTATCCCAAGGTATCTTCACACAACTCTGGCAGGAGCCGCAAAGGGAGAGAAACCGGCTCCTGGGAAGAGCTCCCTGGCCAGTGCAGAACTGGCATAGTGGCCCTGCTCCCAGCCTCCGAGTGACGGTGGGACATAGTTCTCCTCACGCTGGATATTTTCTGCTTCCTAGGCCGTAAGGATCCACCTGCTTGAGACTGCGTCCCCTGCCACAGGGCTGCTCTAAGGGGGTTTAAAGTCCCCTTTCCTCCTTCCCCTTTATTTCTCGAGCTGGGTGCAGGAACATGGTGAGAGTTGGTGCTGCTAGACAGCAGTCGTGCCCGGCAGGCCATCTGAAGGAGGCAGGGGTTCCAAGCACGTGCCTGGGGCGGCAAGCCATGGGGGGCAACCTGCCAGTCGCTGTGAGGGCAGCAGACAGGCTGCTTTCAGCAGCATACTGCGGGAGGTCCGCCAGTCCTGCAGCTTCGGCAGCAATTTGGCGGTGGGTACGCCGAAGGTGCAAGATTGGTGGACCTCCCGCAGGTGTGCCGCAGAATCCGCGTTACCGGTGGACCTCCTGCAGGCAAGCCGCCGAATCCGCGTTACCGGCGGACCTCCCGCAGGTGTGCTGCTGAATCCGCGTTACTGGCAGACCTCCCGCAGGCGTGCCGCCAAGTCCGTGTTACCAGCAGACCTCCCGCAGGCGTGCCACCGAATCCGTGTTACTGGTGGACCTCCTGCAGGCGTGCCGCCGAATCCGCGTTACCGGCAGACCTCCTGCAGGCGTGCCGCCGAATCCGTGTTACCGGCGGACCTCCCGCAGGCATGCTGCCGAGTCCGCGTTACCGGCGGATCTCCCTCAGGCGTGCTGCCGAATCCGCATTACCGGCAGACCTCCCGCAGGCGTGCTGCTGAAAGCTGCCTGACTGCTGTGCTTGGGGCAGCAAAATACATAAAGCCACCCCTGGAAGGAAGGGCTCTAAACCACAGACAGACCACATGGGCTGTGATCCTCTCGGATCTCATGAAATACACCCGCAGGGTCAGGACTAGTTTGCACCGGGCTGCAAGGGTGTTGAAAGAAGTGATTGTCACGGAGTGTGGGGAGTCCGGCCCTGCACTCCTCTTCCTGGGACCCACAGTGACTCTCAGCCAGCCAGTAAAACAGAAGGTTTATTGGACAACAGGAACACCGGTTACAGTAGAGCTTGCAGGCACAGTCAGGACCCCTCCACCGAGTCCTTCTGGGCTTTCAGGGTGCTTGGATCCTAGCTAGGATACCCTGAATTCCGCCCCAAGCCCAAACTCAAAACTGCTTCCCTCCTGCCACTCCCTTCCTTTGTTCCCTTCCCGGGCAAAGGTGTTGACTTTTCCCCTCCCTTACCTAGCTCAGGTTACAGGCCCTGGCATCGTCCATCCCCTAAAGTCCTCCCCTGCTCTCCCACTCCCCACACAGACAGTCCCTACTGCATCACATCTCTCCCCCCTTCGAGACTGAACTGAGCGGGGTCACTCTGCCCAGTGACCTGGGGAAGATCAGGGCCCCCTCTCCAGGACAACGCATCCACTGTCAGGTTGGCACTTCCCTTCACATGGACCACGTCCATGTCATAGTCCTGCAGGAGCAGGCTCCACCTCAGGAGCTTGGCGTTGGCTCCTTTCATCTGGTGCAGCCAGGTCAGGGGAGAGTGGTCGGTGTACACGGTGAAGTGTCGCCCAAAGAGATATGGCTCTAGCTTCTTAAGGGCCCAAACCATGGCCAGGCATTCCTTCTCGATGGCCGCGTAGCTTTGTTCCCGGGTAGCAGCTTCTTACTCAGGTACACGATGGGGTGTCTCTCCCCCTTTTCATCCTCCTGCATTAACACTGCCCCCAGTCCCGTGTCTGAGGCATCAGTGAACACCATAAAGGGTTTGTCAAAATCTGGGTTTGCCAGAACTGGGCCACTAACCAGAGCCTCCTTCAGCGCCCGGAAAGCCTCCTGGCACTGCTCAGTCCAGATCACCTTGTCTGGCTTCCCCTTTTTGCACAGCTCAGTGATGGGGCCGGCTATGGCACTAAAGTGGGGCACGAACCTTCGATAGTACCCCGCCATCCCAATAAAGGCCTGGACCTGCTTTTTGGTTTGGGGAGCAGGCCAATCGCTGATCACCTCCACCTTGGCTGGTTCCGGCTTCAGGCAGCCGCTCCCCACCCGATGGCCCAGGTAAGATACTTCAGCCATCCCCACCTTGCACTTCTCAGCCTTTACTGTTAACCCAGCCTTTCGGAGTCGGTCTAGGACTTGTTTAACCTGGGACATGTGGTCCTCCCAGGTCTGGCTGAAGACGCAGATGTCGTCAATATACGCCACGGCAAAACTCTCCATCCCCCTCAGTAGCTGATCCACCAGGCGCTGGAAGGTGGCCGGCGCTCCCTTGAGGCCGAAGGGCAGGGTCAGAAACTCATAGAGCCCCAGAGGGGTGATAAAGGCCGATTTCAGCCTGGCATCTGCGCCCAGCGGCACTTGCCAGTTGCCTTTGGTAAGATCCATAGTGGTGAGGTACCGAGCACCTCCCAGCTTGTCTAGGAGCTCGTCAGGCCTGGGCATAGGGTAGACATCAGATACGGTGATGGCATTGAGCTTTCGATAGTCCACACAGAACCGGATTGACCCATCCTTCTTGGGGACTAGCACCACTGGCGAGGCCCAAGGGCTGGAAGACGGCTGGATCACCCCCAAAGCCAGCATGTCCCTGACCTCTCTTTCAAGATCCTGGGCAGTTTTACCAGTGACCCGAAAAGGGGAGCATCTTATAGGGGCATGTGACCCGGTCTCCACCCGGTGGACAGTCAAATTAGTGCGTCCAGGCTGGTTGGAAAACAGCTGTCGGTACAGATGCAGCACCCCTCTGATCTCAGCGTGCTGGCCCGGGGTCAGTTGATCAGAGAGGGGAATCGCCTCCAGGGAGGAACCAGCTTTTGTCCCAGGGAATAGATCTACTAAGGGGTCATCTCTCTGCCCCTCCCAATGTCCACACACGGCCAACACCACATTCCCCCTGTCATAGTATGGTTTCATCATGTTCACATGGTACACCCGACGGTGATGTGCCCGGTTTGACAGCTCCACCACATAGTTTACCTCATTCAGTTCCTTGATAACCTTGAAGGGCCCTTCCCAGGCGGCCTGGAGTTTGTTTCTCCTCACGGGGATGAGAACCATCACCTGATCCCCGGTGGCGAAGGCACGGGCTCGTGCTGTGCGGTCATACCAGACCTTCTGCCTCCTCTGGGCTCGGGCCAGATTCTCCCTGGCCAGGCCCATGAGCTCGGCCAGTCTTTCCCGGAAGGTCAGGACATACTCCACCACTGACTCTCCCTCGGGAGCGGCCTTCCCCTCCCATTCGTCCCTCATCAGGTCTAGGAGCCCCCTCACCCGCCTTTCATACAACAGTTCGAAAGGTGAAAACCCGGTAGATTCCTGGGGTACCTCCCTGTATGCAAACAGCAGGTGAGGTAAGTACTTGTCCCAATCTTGCGGGTGCTGGTTCATAAATGTTTTTAGCATCATCTTCAGCATCCCGTTGAACCTTTCCACCAGCCCGTTGGACTGGGGGTGATACGCTGAGGCCCAGTTGTGCTGGACCCCACATTTCTGCCATAAGGACCGGAGCAGGGCCGACATGAAGTTGGACCCCTGGTCCGTTAAGACCTCCTTGGGGAACCCCACCCGGCTGAAAATTGTCAGCAGCGCATCTGCCACTGTGTCTGCTTCAATAGAGGACAAGGCCGCCGCCTCGGGGTAGCGAGTGGCAAAATCCACCACCACCAGGATGTATTTCTTCCCTGACCGGGTCGTCTTGCTGAGGGGTCCCACTATGTCCATGGCCACCTTCTGGAAAGGTTCTTCTATGATGGGTAAAGGCCTCAAAGCCGCTTTCCCCTTGTCCCGGGCCTTCCCCACCCTCTGGCAGGGGTCACAGGATTGGCAGTACTGTCGGACATGGGTAAAGACCCCAGGCCAGTAAAAGTTCTGTAGCAGCCTCTGCCTGGTGCGCCGGATTCCCTGGTGCCCTGCGAGAGGGATGTCATGGGCCAGGTACAGCAGCTTGTGATGAAACTTCTGGGGAACCACCAGCTGCCTCCTGATCCCCCATGACTCTACTTCCCCTGGGGGAGCCCATTCTCGGTACAGGAACCCCTTCTCCCACAGGAACCTCTCCTTGCAACCTCTCCTCATGGTCTGTACCGCACTAAGGTCAGCCCGGTCCCTGTGCTTCCGCAAGGAGGGATCTTTCTGCACTTCGGCCTGGAACTCAGCAGCTGGGACAGGGATGGGGACCGGCTCTCTCTTGCTGGCTGGGTCTGAGGCCGCAGCCTCTCTGGACCGTGCCCCTGGGCGTTCCCCGCTCCCTGGGTTAGGGTCCTGCACCTCGGGTCGAGTACCTTCCCCATTGTCGGGGAGCAGTGCCCTTTGCCGACTCTGACTACGAGTCACGACCAGGGCACTCTGGGTGTTACTAGGCCAGTCCTCAAGGTCCCCTCCCATTAACACATCAGTGGGCAAATATTGGTGTACCCCCACATCCTTGGGGCCCACCTTGGCCCCCCATTTCAGGTGTACCCTTGCCACGGGTACCTTGAATGGGGTCCCGCCCATGCCCATTAGGGTTAGGTAGGTGTCGGGCACCATCCGATCTGAGGCCACCACCTCGGGCCGGGCCAGCGTCACCTCTGCGCCCGTGTCCCAGTACCCAGTGACCTTCCTCCCATCCACTTCCAGGGAAACAATGCACTCTTTCCGGAGGGGCAGCCCCGCGCCCATCCGGTAAACCACAAACCCGGAACCTGGAGCATCCACAGGTGGTACGTTGCCAGCCCCCCTTTCCTGGGAATGTAGCCCCTCCTCTGATTGGGTTTTTACCCAGTCCACTCTCTGCGGGTTGGGTCTGCTTGGTCTGTCCCTGAGCTTGGGGCACTGGGCCCGTATGTGACCTCGTTGGCCACAGCGATAGCAGCCCATATCTCGTGGGTCCCCTTGAGTGGGTCGGAGGGACCTGCCGCTGGATGTTCCCCTTTTGGGGGGGTTCTCCATAGGCCCCCTTTGGGAGGTCCCATGATGACTCTCTCTCTGCGTTGAGGCAGGCTTGCTCCTTCGAGACTCCTCCCTGCCATCCCCTGCCCGACTGTCCACAAATTGGTCGGCCAGCTGGCCTGCATGCTGCGGGTTCTCCGGCTTCTGGTCCATCAACCACAGCCTCAGGTCGGACGGGCACTGCTCGTACAGGTGCTCCAGTATAAATAGGTCAAGCAGGTCCTCTTTAGTTTGGGCCCCAGCTGTCCACTTGCGAGCATACCCCTGCGCCCGTTTGACCAGTTGTAGGTATGTGACCTCACGGGTTTTACGCTGGCTCCGGAACTTTTTCCGGTACATCTCAGGAGTCAGCCCAAACTCGCGGAGCAGGGCCTGTTTGAACAGTTCGTAGTCCCCTGCCTCCGCCCCTTTCATTCGGCTGTACACCTCCACGGCTGTGGAGTCCAGTAAGGGGGTGAGAACTGCGATCCTGTCTGCAGGGTCAACCCTGTGCAGCTCGCAGGCATTCTCAAAGGCCGTCAGGAAGGTATCTATGTCCTCCCCCTCCTTGCGCCGGGGCAGCAAGTGCTTATCAAAGCTCTTTGTAGGCTTGGGTCCCCCTCACTCACCGCAGCCGGGGCCTCACTGCTCCTCAGCTGGGCCAGGTCCAGCTCATGTTTAAGCTGTTTCTCCTTCTCCTCCCACTCACGCTGGCGCTGGTTCTCCTCATGTTTACGCTGTTTCGCCTTCTCCTCCAGCTCTCGCCTCTTTAACTCGAGCTCTTCCCGTCTCAGCTCCCTTTCATATTCCAGCCG
Source organism: Gopherus flavomarginatus (assembly GCF_025201925.1). Taxonomy (NCBI): domain Eukaryota; kingdom Metazoa; phylum Chordata; order Testudines; family Testudinidae; genus Gopherus; species Gopherus flavomarginatus. The sequence continues at coordinate 285,526,147 of NC_066619.1, read as the reverse complement.
CCTCTGCTCCACGGATGCCGAGTGTTGCCTGGAGGATCCTCTGCTGGGGGGTGAGCTTCGCCGGGAGGCTCCCCTGCTGGCCGAGGGGGTCACGGTGCCCTCGGTATACACTGGGCTCCTCCCGGCCCTTCCCCTACGCCTAGGAAGGGGGGGTCTCGGGAAGCCCTCGTCCGCCGGCTGACCACTCCCAGCGGGGACAGACACTGGTGCCTGCGCTGCATCTGCCCGACTGCTTCCCTCAGAGACAGGGCTCCGTTCATTCATGCGGTCTCCCTGCTCCAGCTGGGCAATCAGCTGGTCCTTGGTGCGTCTCCCTGGGTGCAGCCCCCTCTGCTTGCACAGCTCCAGCAGGTCACACTTGCGCCGCTTGGCATACATCTTCCTGCTGGCCACTCACAGGCCGGGGTGCTCGCCGCTCCCCATGGTTTCCAGGGGGACCCCTAGTGCACCAGCCCTTCGTGAGGTCACCACCTCTCTGCCAGGGTCGAGCTGCCGACTCCTTCGCCCCTGGGACCGCTCGCTGCAATCCCCCGGGGGACCCTGTTACTGCAAAGTCCTTCTCACTGGGCACACACTCCCAGGGGTTAACCACCCCTTCGTTTTACTGCTCCCCAGTCACTTACTGCAGGAAGTGCCGTCCACGGGGTGCAGTATCTCCCACCGCTGCCACCAGTTGTCACGGAGTGTGGGGAGTCCGGCCCTGCACCCCTCTTCCTGGGACCCACAGTGACTCTTAGCCAGCCAGTAAAACAGAAGGTTTATTGGACAACAGGAACACCGGTTACAGCAGAGCTTGCCGGCACATTCAGGACCCCTCCACCGAGTCCTTCTGGGCTTTCAGGGTGCTTGGATCCTAGCTAGGATACCCTGATTTCCGCCCATCCAGCCCCAAGCCCAAACTCAAAACTGCTTCCCTCCTGCCACTCCCTTCCTTTGTTCCCTTCCCGGGCAAAGGTGTTGATCTTTCCCCTCCCTTACCTAGCTCAGGTTACAGGCCCTGGCATCGTCCATCCCCTAGAGTCCTCCCCTGCTCTCCCACTCCCCACACAGACAGTCCCTACTGCATCACATCGATGCTGAGTTTTCATCAGGGCAAGTGCTTTCCCCTGGGGCAGTAGCAGACACAATACCCTAGCAAGGACTGGGAGATGAGAGCTAAAGCCAAGGTCCTGGCCTCTTGTGTCCAATAACAATCTCATGGCCTGCCCCACCCCGCTCTGCTGGGGTACCTCAGGCCAGACCTCCCACACCCACTGCGACTCCAACCCTGTTCCCCTTTGCTAAGCTCAGCGAATGCATCTCGGCATGGACCATGCAGCACCAACTCCAGTCCTGGGCTCCCACGCATCTCCCTGGGCCCCATGGCCCTCCCCTCTCTCCCACCATGAAATTCCTCCTGGGCAGAGAGCACCCAGTGGCTAAGCTTCGGAGGAGACCCACAAACTCAGGTTCCCTGGGAGCAAAAGCAACCCGGGAAGCCTGGCCTTGCGAGGTAGTGGACGCGGCCTGTAACCCATTGTGGTTGTTACCGCGCTGCGAGTACCCACAGGAGAGCAGAGCACCCCATCCTGGCCCTAGGCCGGGAACTACGTGGTGTCTTTGGACTCGGCATGGTCACTCCTGTATCTGCTACCCTCCCTCCAGCCAGGGCTTGGTTTGTGTCTCTGGCAGAGGCTGACTTGCTTACTGGAGCAGAACCCGAGGAGGCTGTGGGGTCAGGGACCAGAGGGAGAGACTGCAACGAACAAGGAGCCGCTCCCACTTTCCAGCAGCTTTGGATGGAAGCGTAGCCTGTTCCTGGGCCCACGTAGCTACCACTAGCACTGCCAGTAAGTACAGTCGTCCCTCGTGCGCCCAGCGACAAGGGGGCCCGGGGCAGGATCGTCACAAGGGGAAGAGTGAGGTGTTGTCTCAAAGGCTGTCTGGGGGGTAAATGAGGGTTTTCTTTCCATCCTCTACCGAGCACCTTACTGGGGTGGGTTCCCTTGTATGCCATACAACATGCATCTGTGAACACACACACAAAACCCCCATCACACCTGTGCACAAGCATGCTGTCTCCTCCTGCACAATCAGCTACACACAGACTCCTCCGTGCACAACTCCTTACCGTGCACCCACCATCTATCTGCACCCACGCGCACACCCACCAACACACACGCGCCTACCCCACCCACGATCACCTCCACATAGCCCGCATCTGTACCACCCTCCGCCAAGTCACGCCACCTCCTAGATGTCCCTGCCCGGCCTGGCGCACACATAGACACACGTGTGCCCACAAGCAGACACGTTCTCCCCCAGGTCTCAGGGAGTGGCTCGGCTCCCCCAAGAACAAAGCATCAGGGGATACACCCCCAGAAGTCCTATCGACACACGGGGGTGCACAGAACCAGGGAGGGCACGGTCACTCGGGTCGGGCTTTGCCATGCGGTTAACCTGGGATGTGATAACTCTGCAGGGAAGACATCCCCTTCCCTGAATGAGCCCAGCCTCTCGGCTCTGGAAATCTCAGATAAAGGGGATCCTCAGAAGATCATCCCCTCCCGGCCCCAGCACTTACTGCTTTGGATCAAGTTGTAAATAGTTAAGAAGCGATGTTTCTTAGAGCTTTATAGTATTTCTGCTTCCATGAAAACCAGCGAGGGAAATAAATTAGCTACAGCTCATGGAAGTCAGAGCTGGGTGGGGCAGAAGGGTGAGGGCAGCTCCCGTATAAAGCGGGGAATTAGGAGCCATCTCCCTGGCAGGGGAGGCATCATAAAGTGCAGTTAATCAGTGCATGATCGTCGCTCTCAGACCCAACACTATGGAATTACAAAGTATTCCTCTTGAAGAAGCTCCTTGGGGCCTACAGAAGTTCGGATGCAGCTGTAAAGTTTGCCTGTCTGAAGTCCCAATCAGCAAGAATGTCTATGGCCCTGCTGGGACAGAAAAGCCTCAAATCCATGACATGAAATGAACCAGGGAACTGAGGTTTTCATTGGCCATTTGTTGGAAAACATGTCGCTTTCCTGCTGGCAATGACTTTATCCAGCGGAGACAAGCGAGCAGGACGGCAGTCCACCCCGAGGCAAAGTGGGAATAGACTGCGGGCCTCCCGGCACAAACAATTCACAATACTTAGGGCTGGCTGCGTACGGTGCTTGGCATCGGCAGAACCCAACACGCTTCGCAGGGGCAGGTAATCGGCGGGGTTCCCATATCGCTATGGCCTAGGCCAGCAGAGCCAGGGCTAAACCCCAGAAATGCAGATTCCTTGTTTGCGGGCCACTCTCCCTGCCAGAGGTGGGAGTTGAACCCACAAGTGCTGACTCCCACTCCGGGCTCGCTCCACGTTCCCTCCCACAGCTAGCAGTAGAAGCCAGGAATCCTGAGTTACAGCCCATTCGAGCACACTCCCTTCCCCACACTACAGACCCCCTTCAGCCCCCCTCTCCAGTGCTCCCCTGCGTCTAATGCACATTTCACACTGGCGGGCAACCAAGCCCCTTCCCAGCTCCAGCTCAGGTGGCCCCAGCAGCATCACTCCCCAGCCCAGGGTCTCCCAAAGGGCCCAGCGTACCCTCACCTCTGAGGTGCGGCACAGAGAAGCTTTGATCCCGCCTGTCTGAGCCGATGGTGCCTTTAGCTCCAGCTGTGCAGCTCCTCCATGCTCAGCTTGTTCTCTGTCAGCCCAGAGACCGACGGAGCTGCCCTCAGCCCCCACCCAAGGATTTTCCTCTTGGTCTCCTGATCCCCCCTTTCTCCCAGCAGACGGTCATGCCAAGGAGGGCTGCTCCTGGCCTCGGTGCGTTCTTCTCCGACAGCCCACCCTGGCTGCACTCCTGCCTTTCTTTATGGTTTCCTCTAGCTTCCCAAAGTACTTTCCTCCCACCCCCGAGCCCTGGCCCAGCCCAGGCAGTGTTTCAAATTGCAATCCCAGCTGCAGATGTGAGAGGGGAGGAGGCAGGGCTAGCCCTCCGCAGGGACTGAAACCTAAACTCCGAGCTTGGCTCACGCCAGGGCCTCCCCGCAGCCCCTGTGTGCAGGAGGCCAGCGGCAGGCGGTGGGGGCTCACAGCTCCCTGTACAGCCCTTTTCCTTCTCCTTTTGAAGGATCCGCTGGGTGCTGCTCCCTGCTCAGACTGCTGTGGGGAGAGATCGGCCGGTGATAAGAGGCTCCCAACACATCCAGTGGGGCCTGGGCAGCACGGAGATGGGTATGCTGGAAACGGAGGGAGGGATAAAGAGGCTGAGGATCCAAAGAATCCATCCATTCCCATTCTCCTCTACCCCATCCCTCCATCCCTCTCTCTATCCCTTCATCCCCATGCACCTCTATCCATCCATCCATCTCTCTATCCCTTCATCCCCATGCACCTCTATCCTCATCCCTCCATCCCTCTCTCTATCCCTTCATCCCCATGCACCTCTATCCATCCCTCCATCCCTCTCTCTATCCCTTCATCCCCATGCACCTCTATTCATCCATTCATCCATCTCTCTATCCCTTCATCCCCATGCACCTCTATCCATCCATCCATCTCTCTATCCCTTCATCCCCATGCACCTCTATCCATCCATCCATCTCTCTATCCCTTCATCCCTCCATCCCTCTCTCTATCCCTTCATCTCCATGCACCTCTATCCATCCATTCATGCCCATGCACCTCTATCCATCCCTCCATCCATCTCTCTATCCCTTCATCCCCATGCACCTCTATCCATCCCTCCATCCATCTCTCTATCCCTTCATCCCCATGCACCTCTATCCATCCCTCCATCAATCTCTCTGTCCCTTCATCCCCATGCACCTCTATCCATCCATCCATCCATCTCTCCTTCCCTTCATCCCCATGCACCTCTATCCATCCATCCATCCCTCTCTCTATCCCTTCATCCCCATGCACCTCTATCATCCCTCCATCCATCTCTCTATCCCTTCATCCCCATGCACCTCTATCCATCCCTCCATCCCTCTCTCTATCCCTTCATCCCCATGCACCTCTATTCATCCATTCATCCATCTCTCTATCCCTTCATCCCCATGCACCTCTATCCATCCATCCCTCCATCCCTCTCTCTATCCCTTCATCCCCATGCACCTCTATTCATCCATTCATCCATCTCTCTATCCCTTCATCCCCATGCACCTCTATCCTCATCCCTCCATCCCTCTCTCTATCCCTTCATCCCCATGCACCTCTATCCATCCATCCATCTCTCTATCCCTTCATCCCCATGCACCTCTATCCATCCATCCATCTCTCTATCCCTTCATCCCCATGCACTTCTATCCTCATCCCTCCATCCCTCTCTCTATCCCTTCATCTCCATGCACCTCTATCCATCCATTCATGCCCATGCACCTCTATCCATCCCTCCATCCATCTCTCTATCCCTTCATCCCCATGCACCTCTATCCATCCCTCCATCCATCTCTCTATCCCTTCATCCCCATGCACCTCTATCCATCCCTCCATCAATCTCTCTGTCCCTTCATCCCCATGCACCTCTATCCATCCATCTCTCCATCCCTTCATCCCCATGCACCTCTATCCATCTATCCATCCCTCTCTCTATCCCTTCATCCCCATGCACCTCTATCATCCCTCCATCCATCTCTCTATCCCTTCATCCCCATGCACCTCTATCCTCTTCCCTCCATCCCTCTCTCTATCCCTTCATCCCCATGCACCTCTATCCATCCATCTCTCTATCCCTTCATCTCCATGCACCTCTATCCATCCATCCATGCCCATGCACCTCTATCCATCCCTCCATCCATCTCTCTATCCCTTCATCCCCATGCACCTCTATCCATCCCTCCATC